>NW_026646400.1:0-367000 GCF_949987535.1 Balaenoptera acutorostrata
CCCTTGACTGCTTCTGCCTCCAATAGATTTCCTAAGCACTAGTGTTTTAAGGAACAGGTTAAAAAGAGAATCCTAATGTGATTTCTTGATAATGGGTGTGTTCCTTATCTTCTCCTCGTGTCTAAACTCTTCTCCATGGCTGGACCCCCAAATAATATTCCTTTACGTGCTAAGGGGTATCTAGAGAGTGGGATAGATTTAATAACTACCCTCACCCTAACGCGTACCCTAACCCTAACCCCTACCCTAACCCTAACGCGTACCCTAATCCTAACCCGTACCCTAAACCGAGCCCTAACCCTAACCCTTGCCCTAACCCTAACCCTAACCCATACCCTACGCCCTACCCGAACCCCTCCCCGAACCCGTACCCTAAGCCGTACCCTAACCCTCACCCTAACCCTAACCCTAACCCTAAGCTACCCTTGACTGCTTCTGCCTCCAATAGATTTGCTAAGCACTAGTGTTTTAAGGAACAGGTTAAAAAGAGAATCCTAATGTGATTTCTTGATAATGGGTGTGTTCCTTATCTTCTCCTCGTGTCTAAACTCTTCTCCATGGCTGGACACCCAAATAATATTCCTTTACGTGCTAAGGGGTATCTAGAGAGTGGGATAGATTTAATAACTACCCTCACCCTAACGCGTACCCTAACCCTAACCCCTACCCTAACCCTAACGCGTACCCTAATCCTAACCCGTACCCTAAACCGAGCCCTAACCCTAACCCTTGCCCTAACCCTAACCCTAACACATACCCTACGCCCTACCCGAACCCCTCCCCGAACCCGTACCCTAAGCCGTACCCTAAACCTCACCCTAACCCTAACCCTAACCCTAAGCTACCCTTGACTGCTTCTGCCTCCAATAGATTTGCTAAGCACTAGTGTTTTAAGGAACAGGTTAAAAATAGAATCCTAATGTGATTTCTTGATAATGGGTGTGTTCCTTATCTTCTCCTATTGTCTAAACTCTTCTCCATGGCTGGACCACCAAATAATATTCCTTTACGTGCTAAGGGGTATCTACAGAGTGGGATAGGTTTAATAACTAACCTCACCCTATCGCGTACCCTAACCCTAACCCCTACCCTAACACTAACACGTACCCTAATCCTAAACCGTACCCTAAACCGAGCCCTAACCCTAAGACTAAACCTAACCCTAACCCTAACCCATACCCTACACCCTACCCGAACCCCTCCCCGAACCCGTACCCTAAGCCATACCCTAACCCTCACCCTAACCCTAACCCTAACCCTAAGCTACCCTTGACTGCTTCTGCCTCCAATAGATTTCCTAAGCACTAGTGTTTTAAGGAACAGGTGAAAAAGAGAATCCTAATGTGATTTCTTGATAATGGGTGTTTTCCTTATCTTCTCCTCGTGTCTAAACTCTTCTCCATGGCTGGACCCCCAAATAATATTCCTTTACGTGCTAAGGGGTATCTAGAGAGTGGGATAGGTTTAATAACTACCCTCACCCTAACGCGTACCCTAACCATAACCCCTACCCTAACCCTAACGCGTACCCTAATCCTAACCCGTACCCTAAACCGAGCCCTAAACCTAACGCTAGCCCTAACCCTAACCCTAACACATACCCTACGCCCTACCCGAACCCCTCCCCGAACCCGTACCCTAAGCCATACCCTAGCCCTAACCCTAACCCTAACACTAACCCTAAGCTACCCTTGACTGCTTCTGCCTCCAATAGATTTCCTAAGCACTAGTGTTTTAAGGAACAGGTTAAAAAGAGAATCCTAATGTGATTTCGTGATAATGGGTGTGTTCCTTATCTTCTCCTAGTGTCTAAACTCTTCTCCATGGCTGGACCCCCAAATAATATTCCTTTACGTGCTAAGGGGTATCTAGAGAGTGGGATAGGTTTAATAACTACCCTCACCCTAACGCGTACCCTAACCCTAACCCCTACCCTAACCCTAGCGCGTACCCTAATCCTAACCCGTACCCTAAACCGAGCCCTAACCCTAACACTAACACTAATCCTAACACTAACCCATACCCTACGCCCTACCCGAAGCCCACCCTGAACCCGTACCCTAAACCGTACCCTAACCCTCACCCTAACCCTAACCCTAACCCTAAGCTACCCTTGATGGCTTCTGCCTCCAATAGATTTCCTAAGCACTAGTGTTTTAAGGAACAGGTTAAAAAGAGAATCCTAATGTGATTTCTTGATAATGGGTGTGTTCCTTATCTTCTCCTAGTGTCTAAACTCTTCTCCATGGCTGGACCACCAAATAATATTCCTTTACGTGCTAAGGGGTATCTACAGAGTGGGATAGGTTTAATAACTAACCTCACCCTATCGCGTACCCTAACCCTAACCCCTACCCTAACATTAACACGTACCCTAATCCTAACCCGTACCCTAAACCGAGCCCTAACCCTAACACTAAACCTAACCCTAACCCTAACCCATACCCTACGCCCTACCCGAACCCCTCCCCGAACCCGTACCCTAAGCCATACCCTAACCCTCACCCTAACCCTAACCCTAACCCTAAGCTACCCTTGACTGCTCCTGCCTCCAATAGATTTCCTAAGCACTAGTGTTTTAAGGAACAGGTGAAAAAGAGAATCCTAATGTGATTTCTTGATAATGGGTGTGTTCCTTATCTTCTCCTCGTGTCTAAACTCTTCTCCATGGTTGGACCCCCAAATAATATTCCTTTACGTGCTAAGGGGTTTCTAGAGAGTGTGATAGGTTTAATAACTACCCGCACCCTAATGCGTAACCTAACCCTAACCCCTACCCTAACCCTAACGCGTACCCTAATCCGAACCCATAACCTAAACCGAGCCCTAACCCTAACACTAGCCCTAACCCTATACCTAACCCATACCCTACGCCCTACCCGAACCCCTCCCCGAACCCGTACCCTAAGCCATACCCTAACCCTCACCCTAACCCTAACCCTAACCCTAAACTACCCTTGACTGCTTCTGCCTCCAATAGATTTCCTAAGCACTAGTGTTTTAAGGAACAGGTTAAAAAGAGAATCCTAATGTGATTTCCTGATAATGGGTGTGTTCCTTATCTTCTCCTAGTGTCTAAACTCTTCTCCATGGCTGGACCCCCATTAATATTCCTTTACGTGCTAAGGGGTATCTAGAGTGTGGGATAGGTTTAATAACTACCCTCACCCTAACGCGTACACTAACCGTAACCCCTACCCTAACCCTAACGCGTACCCTAATCCTAACCCGTACCCTAAACCGATCCCTAACCCTAACACTAACCCTAACCCTAACCCTAACCCATACCCTACGCTCTACCCGAACCCCTCCCCGAACCCGTACCCTAAGCCGTACCCTAACCCTCACCCTAACCCTAACCCTAACCCTAAGCTACCCTTGACTGCTTCTGCCTACAATAGATTTCCTAAGCACTAGTGTTTTAAGGAACAGGTTAAAAAGAGAATCCTAATGTGATTTCTTGATAATGGGTGTGTTCCTTATCTTCTCCTCGTGTCTAAACTCTTCTCCATGGCTGGACCCCCAAATAATATTCCTTTACGTGCTAAGGGGTATCTAGAGAGTGGGATAGGTTTAATAACTACCCTCACCCTAACGCGTACCCTAACCCTAACCCCTACCCTAACCCTAACGCGTACCCTAATCCTAACCCGTATCCTAAACCGAGCCCTAACCCTAACACTAACACTAATCCTAACACTAACCCATACCCTATTTTCCCATCAGGAAGAAGAATTAAGCACAAGCTCAGCCTGCCCCCCAGAACCAGCAGAGGGCCTGAAGCAATCCTGTGCTTTTGCGGCCAGCTCCCAAAAAAGCGAGTTGAAAAATGGAGCTCAGGGGCACTGCAATTCACAAACCTGCAGAGTTTTAAATGATACCTCTCGTCCACAAATATATTAAGGGAAGGCAACGAAGAGGCTTTGAAAGCAAGGCAGAATTGCAGGAAACAGATTTCAGGAGGTAGATTCGAATCGCCTTGAAAGCACATGAAAAGCGGCAAAACGTGGACAATGATGCCCTTGGCCAAAAAGGGCGTATGCGTTTTTTCCTGAATATATTCAGGAAAAAACGCATACGCCCTTTTTGGCCAACCAAGCAACCTGGAAAGGCCAATCAGCGCTCCAAAGAAGTCTCGCTTCCCAGCGGGCAAAAGGGCCATGCGGAAAAAAGTGTCCAAACCAGAAATGCAGGACCGGCCATGGAGAAATGGGAGCCTTGCTACGCTGATGGGTGGGATGTAAATTGCCAACAGCCACTCTGGAGAAGTGTACGGTGTGTTCTGAAACATCTAAAAAACACAGCTTGGAGAGCATAGGGCACTTCCACTCATGGGCGTATAAATTGGGAAAACTAAAAATCAGCAAGACACAGGCACCCCAAAGTTTAGGGCTGCTCTGTTGACAAGAACCCCCACTTCATTACACCTTAAATATCCTAGGAAAGAGAAAAATGGATAAAGAAGTTGTGGTCCTCATGTACAATGGAATATCACTCAGCCATGAAATCCACGTCCTAAGTCTAGTAGCAGCAGGATGAGTGGATTTAGGTACGACGATTCTAAGTGAAATAAGTCACACAGAAAAAGACACTTATCATAAGATATCACTTAGAGAGGGAATGTAAAAACCGCTACACTTGAACTGAATTGCAAAACAGAACAGAGTCACACGTTTAGGAAACACACTATGGCTGCTGAACGGGAAAGGTGAGGTGGGGTGATGCATAAAACAAAGGTTTCAAATTAGCTCCGATACCGTTCCACAAACCCAATATGTAAGAGACAAGACCTATTCCTTTTTCAGTGAACTGGACTCAACACCCCCTATTCACCGCACAAGAATATATCTGACTAGTAAGAATCTTCAAACCTATGTATTGATATCTCTCTGTAAGTGAGTCAAGGGGGTGTAAAGCGGCATAAACACAGCCGTGAAAAGCAGCTAAACCCCATTAAAAAATAAATTACTTTTCAAAACCCGTGAAACAAAGACAGTGAAAGAGAGAGAAATTCTTACAAAATTCGTTCAGGGGCTGTGATGCAACCTGGATTGACCATATCTAGACCCACAGCTGATTGAGACATAAGGGTGGACACTCTTGGGGCTGAGAGGTTCGGTGAGGTTGGGTGAGCCAACGCAGACCCTTTCAATTAATACTGCATGGTACCCATCCCATGGGTCCCAAATCTCCAGGTTCAAGGGCATCTTCCTACGTCGAAAACAGGCATGAGAAACCCAGAAGATGGTACACCGTGTGATCGGGAAAGGTTTCTAAAACGCACCTGATTTCTCATCTCCTTTGCTCGGGTTCGCCATTCCAGCCGATTTACTAGCCATCTCCCTCCTTGGAGAATCAGCACCTTTAACCTCCTGTTCCGTACAGGTTGCAATTTGTCCTGAGGATGAACGGGAAGAGGGGGAACCAATGAGAGACTAGCTCTAGGTGTTGGGACAGGCACAGGTCACTCTATTTTCCCATCAGGAAGAAGAATTAAGCACAAGCTCAGCCTGCCCCCCAGAACCAGAAGAGGGCCTGAAGCAATCCTGCGCTTTTGCGGCCAGCTCCCAAAACAGCGAGTTGAAAAATGGAGCTCAGGGGCACTGCAATTCACAAACCTGCAGAGTTTTAAATGATACCTCTCGTCCACAAATATATTAAGGGAAGGCTACGAAGAGGCTTTGAAAGCAAGGCAGAATTGCAGGAAACAGATTTCAGGAGGTAGATTCGAATCGCCTTGAAAGCACATGAAAAGCGGCAAAACGTGGACAATGATGCCCTTGGCCACAAAGGGCGTATGCGTTTTTTCCTGAATATATTCAGGAAAAAACGCATACGCCCTTTTTGGCCAACCAAGCAACCTGGAAAGGCCAATCAGCGCTCCAAAGAAGTCTCGCTTCCCAGCGGGCAAAAGGGCCATGCGGAAAAAAGTGTCCAAACCGGAAATGCAGGACCGGCCATGGAGAAATGGGAGCCTTGTTACGCTGATGGGTGGGATGTAAATTGCCAACAGCCACTTTGGAGAAGTGTACGGTGTGTTCTGAAATATCTAAAAAACACAGCTTGGAGAGCATAGGGCACTTCCACTCATGGGCGTATAAATTGGGAAAACTAAAAATCAGCAAGACACAGGCACCCCAAAGTTTAGGGCTGCTCTGTTGACAAGAACCCCCACTTCATTACACCTTAAATATCCTAGGAAAGAGAAAAATGGATAAAGAAGTTGGGGTCCTCATGTACAATGGAATATCACTCAGCCATGAAATCAACGTCATAAGGCTAGTAGCAGCACGATGAGTGGATTTAGGTACGACGATTCTAAGTGAAATAAGTCACACAGAAAAAGACACTTATCATAAGATATCACTTCTAGAGGGAATGTAAAAACCGCTACACTTGAACTGAATTACAAAACAGAACAGAGTCACACGTTTAGGAAACACACTACGGCTGCTGAACGGGAAAGGTGAGGTGGGGTGATGCATAAAACAAGGGTTTCAAATTAGCTCCGATACCGTTCCATAAACCCAATATGTAAGAGACAAGACCTATTCCTTTTTCAGTGAACTGGACTCAACACCCCCTATTCACCGCACAAGAATATATCTGACTAGTAAGAATCTTCAAACCTATGTATTGATATCTCTCTGGAAGTGAGTCAAGGGGGTGTAAAGCGGCATAAACACAGCCGTGAAAAGCAGCTAAACCCCATTATAAAAATAAATTACTTTTCAAAACCCGTGAAACAAAGACAGTGAAAGAGAGAGAAATTCTTACAAAATTCGTTCAGGGGCTGTGATGCAACCTGGATTGACCATATCTAGACCCACAGCTGATTGAGACATAAGGGTGGACACTCTTGGGGCTGAGAGGTTCGGTGAGGTTGGGTGAGCCAACGCAGACCCTTTCAAGTAATACTGCATGGTACCCATCCCATGGGTCCCAAATCTCCAGGTTCAAGGGCATCTTCCTACGTCGAAAACAGGCATGAGAAACCCAGAAGATGGTACACCGTGTGATCGGGAAAGGTTTCTAAAACGCACCTCATTTCTCATCTCCTTTGCTCGGGTTCGCCATTCCAGCCGATTTACTAGCCATCTCCCTCCTTGGAGAATCAACACCTTTACCCTCCTGTTCCGTACAGGTTGCAATTTGTCCTGAGGATGAACGGGAAGAGGGGGAACCAATGAGAGACTAGCTCTAGGGGTTGGGACAGGCACAGGTCACTCTATTTTCCCATCAGGAAGAAGAATTAAGCACAAGCTCAGCCTGCCCCCCAGAACCAGAAGAGGGCCTGAAGCAATCCTGCGCTTTTGCGGCCAGCTCCCAAAACAGCGAGTTGAAAAATGGAGCTCAGGGGCACTGCAATTCACAAACCTGCAGAGTTTTAAATGATACCTCTCGTCCACAAATATATTAAGGGAAGGCAACGAAGAGGCTTTGAAAGCAAGGCAGAATTGCAGGAAACAGATTTCAGGAGGTAGATTCGAATCGCCTTGAAAGCACATGAAAAGCGGCAAAACGTGGACAATGATGCCCTTGGCCAAAAAGGGCGTATGCGTTTTTTCCTGAATATATTCAGGAAAAAACGCATACGCCCTTTTTGGCCAACCAAGCAACCTGGAAAGGCCAATCAGCGCTCCAAAGAAGTCTCGCTTCCCAGCGGGCAAAAGGGCCATGCGGAAAAAAGTGTCCAAACCAGAAATGCAGGACCGGCCATGGAGAAATGGGAGCCTTGTTACGCTGATGGGTGGGATGTAAATTGCCAACAGCCACTCTGGAGAAGTGTACGGTGTGTTCTGAAACATCTAAAAAACACAGCTTGGAGAGCATAGGGCACTTCCACTCATGGGCGTATAAATTGGGAAAACTAAAAATCAGCAAGACACAGGCACCCCAAAGTTTAGGGCTGCTCTGTTGACAAGAACCCCCACTTCATTACACCTTAAATATCCTAGGAAAGAGAAAAATGGATAAAGAAGTTGGGGTCCTCATGTACAATGGAATATCACTCAGCCATGAAATCAACGTCATAAGGCTAGTAGCAGCACGATGAGTGGATTTAGGTACGACGATTCTAAGTGAAATAAGTCACACAGAAAAAGACACTTATCATAAGATATCACTTCTAGAGGGAATGTAAAAACCGCTACACTTGAACTGAATTACAAAACAGAACAGAGTCACACGTTTAGGAAACACACTACGGCTGCTGAACGGGAAAGGTGAGGTGGGGTGATGCATAAAACAAGGGTTTCAAATTAGCTCAGATACCGTTCCATAAACCCAATATGTAAGAGACAAGACCTATTCCTTTTTCAGTGAACTGGACTCAACACCCCCTATTCACCGCACAAGAATATATCTGACTAGTAAGAATCTTCAAACCTATGTATTGATATCTCTCTGTAAGTGTGTCAAGGGGGTGTAAAGCGGCATAAACACAGCCGTGAAAAGCAGCTAAACCCCATTATAAAAATAAATTACTTTTCAAAACCCGTGAAACAAAGACAGTGAAAGAGAGAGAAATTCTTACAAAATTCGTTCAGGGGCTGTGATGCAACCTGGATTGACCATATCTAGACCCACAGCTGATTGAGACATAAGGGTGGACACTCTTGGGGCTGAGAGGTTCGGTGAGGTTGGGTGAGCCAACGCAGACCCTTTCAAGTAATACTGCATGGTACCCATCCCATGGGTCCCAAATCTCCAGGTTCAAGGGCATCTTCCTACGTCGAAAACAGGCATGAGAAACCCAGAAGATGGTACACCGTGTGATCGGGAAAGGTTTCTAAAACGCACCTCATTTCTCATCTCCTTTGCTCGGGTTCGCCATTCCAGCCGATTTACTAGCCATCTCCCTCCTTGGAGAATCAGCACCTTTACCCTCCTGTTCCGTACAGGTTGCAATTTGTCCTGAGGATGAACGGGAAGAGGGGGAACCAATGAGAGACTAGCTCCAGGGGTTGGGACAGGCACAGGTCACTCTATTTTCCCATCAGGAAGAAGAATTAAGCACAAGCTCAGCCTGCCCCCCAGAACCAGAAGAGGGCCTGAAGCAATCCTGCGCTTTTGCGGCCAGCTCCCAAAAAAGCGAGTTGAAAAATGGAGCTCAGGGGCACTGCAATTCACAAACCTGCAGAGTTTTAAATGATACCTCTCGTCCACAAATATATTAAGGGAAGGCAACGAAGAGGCTTTGAAAGCAAGGAAGAATTGCAGGAAACAGATTTCAGGAGGTAGATTCGAATCGCCTTGAAAGCACATGAAAAGCGGCAAAACGTGGACAATGATGCCCTTGGCCAAAAAGGGCGTATGCGTTTTTTCCTGAATATATTCAGGAAAAAACGCATACGCCCTTTTTGGCCAACCAAGCAACCTGGAAAGGCCAATCAGCGCTCCAAAGAAGTCTCGCTTCCCAGCAGGCAAAAGGGCCATGCGGAAAAAAGTGTCCAAACCAGAAATGCAGGACCGGCCATGGAGAAATGGGAGCCTTGCTACGCTGATGGGTGGGATGTAAATTGACAACAGCCACTCTGGAGAAGTGTACGGTGTGTTCTGAAACATCTAAAAAACACAGCTTGGAGAGCATAGGGCACTTCCACTCATGGGCGTATAAATTGGGAAAACTAAAAATCAGCAAGACACAGGCACCCCAAAGTTTAGGGCTGCTCTGTTGACAAGAACCCCCACTTCATTACACCTTAAATATCCTAGGAAAGAGAAAAATGGATAAAGAAGTGGTGGTCCTCATGTACAATGGCATATCACTCAGCCATGAAATCAACGTCATAAGGCTAGTAGCAGCATGATGAGTGGATTTAGGTACGACGATTCTAAGTGAAATAAGTCACACAGAAAAAGACACTTATCATAAGATATCACTTCTAGAGGGAATGTAAAAACCGCTACACTTGAACTGAATTACAAAACAGAACAGAGTCACACGTTTAGGAAACACACTACGGCTGCTGAACGGGAAAGGTGTGGTGGGGTGATGCATAAAACAAGGGTTTCAAATTAGCTCCGATACCGTTCCATAAACCCAATATGTAAGAGACAAGACCTATTCCTTTTTCAGTGAACTGGACTCAACACCCCCTATTCACCGCACAAGAATATATCTGACTAGTAAGAATCTTCAAACCTATGTATTGATATCTCTCTGGAAGTGAGTCAAGGGGGTGTAAAGCGGCATAAACACAGCCGTGAAAAGCAGCTAAACCCCATTATAAAAATAAATTACTTTTCAAAACCCGTGAAACAAAGACAGTGAAAGAGAGAGAAATTCTTACAAAATTCGTTCAGGGGCTGTGATGCAACCTGGATTGACCATATCTAGACCCACAGCTGATTGAGACATAAGGGTGGACACTCTTGGGGCTGAGAGGTTCGGTGAGGTTGGGTGAGCCAACGCAGACCCTTTCAAGTAATACTGCATGGTACCCATCCCATGGGTCCCAAATCTCCAGGTTCAAGGGCATCTTCCTACGTCGAAAACAGGCATGAGAAACCCAGAAGATGGTACACCGTGTGATCGGGAAAGGTTTCTAAAACGCACCTCATTTCTCATCTCCTTTGCTCGGGTTCGCCATTCCAGCCGATTTACTAGCCATCTCCCTCCTTGGAGAATCAACACCTTTACCCTCCTGTTCCGTACAGGTTGCAATTTGTCCTGAGGATGAACGGGAAGAGGGGGAACCAATGAGAGACTAGCTCTAGGGGTTGGGACAGGCACAGGTCACTCTATTTTCCCTTCAGGAAGAAGAATTAAGCACAAGCTCAGCCTGCCCCCCAGAACCAGAAGAGGGCCTGAAGCAATCCTGCGCTTTTGCGGCCAGCTCCCAAAACAGCGAGTTGAAAAATGGAGCTCAGGGGCACTGCAATTCACAAACCTGCAGAGTTTTAAATGATACCTCTCGTCCACAAATATATTAAGGGAAGGCTACGAAGAGGCTTTGAAAGCAAGGCAGAATTGCAGGAAACAGATTTCAGGAGGTAGATTCGAATCGCCTTGAAAGCACATGAAAAGCGGCAAAACGTGGACAATGATGCCCTTGGCCACAAAGGGCGTATGCGTTTTTTCCTGAATATATTCAGGAAAAAACGCATACGCCCTTTTTGGCCAACCAAGCAACCTGGAAAGGCCAATCAGCGCTCCAAAGAAGTCTCGCTTCCCAGCGGGCAAAAGGGCCATGCGGAAAAAAGTGTCCAAACCAGAAATGCAGGACCGGCCATGGAGAAATGGGAGCCTTGTTACGCTGATGGGTGGGATGTAAATTGCCAACAGCCACTCTGGAGAAGTGTACGGTGTGTTCTGAAACATCTAAAAAACACAGCTTGGAGAGCATAGGGCACTTCCACTCATGGGCGTATAAATTGGGAAAACTAAAAATCAGCAAGACACAGGCACCCCAAAGTTTAGGGCTGCTCTGTTGACAAGAACCCCCACTTCATTACACCTTAAATATCCTAGGAAAGAGAAAAATGGATAAAGAAGTTGGGGTCCTCATGTACAATGGAATATCACTCAGCCATGAAATCAACGTCATAAGGCTAGTAGCAGCACGATGAGTGGATTTAGGTACGACGATTCTAAGTGAAATAAGTCACACAGAAAAAGACACTTATCATAAGATATCACTTCTAGAGGGAATGTAAAAACCGCTACACTTGAACTGAATTACAAAACAGAACAGAGTCACACGTTTAGGAAACACACTACGGCTGCTGAACGGGAAAGGTGAGGTGGGGTGATGCATAAAACAAGGGTTTCAAATTAGCTCCGATACCGTTCCATAAACCCAATATGTAAGAGACAAGACCTATTCCTTTTTCAGTGAACTGGACTCAACACCCCCTATTCACCGCACAAGAATATATCTGACTAGTAAGAATCTTCAAACCTATGTATTGATATCTCTCTGGAAGTGAGTCAAGGGGGTGTAAAGCGGCATAAACACAGCCGTGAAAAGCAGCTAAACCCCATTATAAAAATAAATTACTTTTCAAAACCCGTGAAACAAAGACAGTGAAAGAGAGAGAAATTCTTACAAAATTCGTTCAGGGGCTGTGATGCAACCTGGATTGACCATATCTAGACCCACAGCTGATTGAGACATAAGGGTGGACACTCTTGGGGCTGAGAGGTTCGGTGAGGTTGGGTGAGCCAACGCAGACCCTTTCAAGTAATACTGCATGGTACCCATCCCATGGGTCCCAAATCTCCAGGTTCAAGGGCATCTTCCTACGTCGAAAACAGGCATGAGAAACCCAGAAGATGGTACACCGTGTGATCGGGAAAGGTTTCTAAAACGCACCTCATTTCTCATCTCCTTTGCTCGGGTTCGCCATTCCAGCCGATTTACTAGCCATCTCCCTCCTTGGAGAATCAACACCTTTACCCTCCTGTTCCGTACAGGTTGCAATTTGTCCTGAGGATGAACGGGAAGAGGGGGAACCAATGAGAGACTAGCTCTAGGGGTTGGGACAGGCACAGGTCACTCTATTTTCCCATCAGGAAGAAGAATTAAGCACAAGCTCAGCCTGCCCCCCAGAACCAGAAGAGGGCCTGAAGCAATCCTGCGCTTTTGCGGCCAGCTCCCAAAACAGCGAGTTGAAAAATGGAGCTCAGGGGCACTGCAATTCACAAACCTGCAGAGTTTTAAATGATACCTCTCGTCCACAAATATATTAAGGGAAGGCTACGAAGAGGCTTTGAAAGCAAGGCAGAATTGCAGGAAACAGATTTCAGGAGGTAGATTCGAATCGCCTTGAAAGCACATGAAAAGCGGCAAAACGTGGACAATGATGCCCTTGGCCAAAAAGGGCGTATGCGTTTTTTCCTGAATATATTCAGGAAAAAACGCATACGCCCTTTTTGGCCAACCAAGCAACCTGGAAAGGCCAATCAGCGCTCCAAAGAAGTCTCGCTTCCCAGCGGGCAAAAGGGCCATGCGGAAAAAAGTGTCGAAACCAGAAATGCAGGACCGGCCATGGAGAAATGGGAGCCTTGTTACGCTGATGGGTGGGATGTAAATTGCCAACAGCCACTCTGGAGAAGTGTACGGTGTGTTCTGAAACATCTAAAAAACACAGCTTGGAGAGCATAGGGCACTTCCACTCATGGGCGTATAAATTGGGAAAACTAAAAATCAGCAAGACACAGGCACCCCAAAGTTTAGGGCTGCTCTGTTGACAAGAACCCCCACTTCATTACACCTTAAATATCCTAGGAAAGAGAAAAATGGATAAAGAAGTTGGGGTCCTCATGTACAATGGAATATCACTCAGCCATGAAATCAACGTCATAAGGCTAGTAGCAGCACGATGAGTGGATTTAGGTACGACGATTCTAAGTGAAATAAGTCACACAGAAAAAGACTTATCATAAGATATCACTTCTAGAGGGAATGTAAAAACCGCTACACTTGAACTGAATTACAAAACAGAACAGAGTCACACGTTTAGGAAACACACTACGGCTGCTGAACGGGAAAGGTGAGGTGGGGTGATGCATAAAACAAGGGTTTCAAATTAGCTCCGATACCGTTCCATAAACCCAATATGTAAGAGACAAGACCTATTCCTTTTTCAGTGAACTGGACTCAACACCCCCTATTCACCGCACAAGAATATATCTGACTAGTAAGAATCTTCAAACCTATGTATTGATATCTCTCTGTAAGTGTGTCAAGGGGGTGTAAAGCGGCATAAACACAGCCGTGAAAAGCAGCTAAACCCCATTATAAAAATAAATTACTTTTCAAAACCCGTGAAACAAAGACAGTGAAAGAGAGAGAAATTCTTACAAAATTCGTTCAGGGGCTGTGATGCAACCTGGATTGACCATATCTAGACCCACAGCTGATTGAGACATAAGGGTGGACACTCTTGGGGCTGAGAGGTTCGGTGAGGTTGGGTGAGCCAACGCAGACCCTTTCAAGTAATACTGCATGGTACCCATCCCATGGGTCCCAAATCTCCAGGTTCAAGGGCATCTTCCTACGTCGAAAACAGGCATGAGAAACCCAGAAGATGGTACACCGTGTGATCGGGAAAGGTTTCTAAAACGCACCTCATTTCTCATCTCCTTTGCTCGGGTTCGCCATTCCAGCCGATTTACTAGCCATCTCCCTCCTTGGAGAATCAGCACCTTTACCCTCCTGTTCCGTACAGGTTGCAATTTGTCCTGAGGATGAACGGGAAGAGGGGGAACCAATGAGAGACTAGCTCCAGGGGTTGGGACAGGCACAGGTCACTCTATTTTCCCATCAGGAAGAAGAATTAAGCACAAGCTCAGCCTGCCCCCCAGAACCAGAAGAGGGCCTGAAGCAATCCTGCGCTTTTGCGGCCAGCTCCCAAAAAAGCGAGTTGAAAAATGGAGCTCAGGGGCACTGCAATTCACAAACCTGCAGAGTTTTAAATGATACCTCTCGTCCACAAATATATTAAGGGAAGGCAACGAAGAGGCTTTGAAAGCAAGGAAGAATTGCAGGAAACAGATTTCAGGAGGTAGATTCGAATCGCCTTGAAAGCACATGAAAAGCGGCAAAACGTGGACAATGATGCCCTTGGCCAAAAAGGGCGTATGCGTTTTTTCCTGAATATATTCAGGAAAAAACGCATACGCCCTTTTTGGCCAACCAAGCAACCTGGAAAGGCCAATCAGCGCTCCAAAGAAGTCTCGCTTCCCAGCAGGCAAAAGGGCCATGCGGAAAAAAGTGTCCAAACCAGAAATGCAGGACCGGCCATGGAGAAATGGGAGCCTTGCTACGCTGATGGGTGGGATGTAAATTGACAACAGCCACTCTGGAGAAGTGTACGGTGTGTTCTGAAACATCTAAAAAACACAGCTTGGAGAGCATAGGGCACTTCCACTCATGGGCGTATAAATTGGGAAAACTAAAAATCAGCAAGACACAGGCACCCCAAAGTTTAGGGCTGCTCTGTTGACAAGAACCCCCACTTCATTACACCTTAAATATCCTAGGAAAGAGAAAAATGGATAAAGAAGTGGTGGTCCTCATGTACAATGGCATATCACTCAGCCATGAAATCAACGTCATAAGGCTAGTAGCAGCATGATGAGTGGATTTAGGTACGACGATTCTAAGTGAAATAAGTCACACAGAAAAAGACACTTATCATAAGATATCACTTCTAGAGGGAATGTAAAAACCGCTACACTTGAACTGAATTACAAAACAGAACAGAGTCACACGTTTAGGAAACACACTACGGCTGCTGAACGGGAAAGGTGTGGTGGGGTGATGCATAAAACAAGGGTTTCAAATTAGCTCCGATACCGTTCCATAAACCCAATATGTAAGAGACAAGACCTATTCCTTTTTCAGTGAACTGGACTCAACACCCCCTATTCACCGCACAAGAATATATCTGACTAGTAAGAATCTTCAAACCTATGTATTGATATCTCTCTGGAAGTGAGTCAAGGGGGTGTAAAGCGGCATAAACACAGCCGTGAAAAGCAGCTAAACCCCATTATAAAAATAAATTACTTTTCAAAACCCGTGAAACAAAGACAGTGAAAGAGAGAGAAATTCTTACAAAATTCGTTCAGGGGCTGTGATGCAACCTGGATTGACCATATCTAGACCCACAGCTGATTGAGACATAAGGGTGGACACTCTTGGGGCTGAGAGGTTCGGTGAGGTTGGGTGAGCCAACGCAGACCCTTTCAAGTAATACTGCATGGTACCCATCCCATGGGTCCCAAATCTCCAGGTTCAAGGGCATCTTCCTACGTCGAAAACAGGCATGAGAAACCCAGAAGATGGTACACCGTGTGATCGGGAAAGGTTTCTAAAACGCACCTCATTTCTCATCTCCTTTGCTCGGGTTCGCCATTCCAGCCGATTTACTAGCCATCTCCCTCCTTGGAGAATCAACACCTTTACCCTCCTGTTCCGTACAGGTTGCAATTTGTCCTGAGGATGAACGGGAAGAGGGGGAACCAATGAGAGACTAGCTCTAGGGGTTGGGACAGGCACAGGTCACTCTATTTTCCCATCAGGAAGAAGAATTAAGCACAAGCTCAGCCTGCCCCCCAGAACCAGAAGAGGGCCTGAAGCAATCCTGCGCTTTTGCGGCCAGCTCCCAAAACAGCGAGTTGAAAAATGGAGCTCAGGGGCACTGCAATTCACAAACCTGCAGAGTTTTAAATGATACCTCTCGTCCACAAATATATTAAGGGAAGGCTACGAAGAGGCTTTGAAAGCAAGGCAGAATTGCAGGAAATAGATTTCAGGAGGTAGATTCGAATCGCCTTGAAAGCACATGAAAAGCGGCAAAACGTGGACAATGATGCCCTTGGCCAAAAAGGGCGTATGCGTTTTTTCCTGAATATATTCAGGAAAAAACGCATACGCCCTTTTTGGCCAACCAAGCAACCTGGAAAGGCCAATCAGCGCTCCAAAGAAGTCTCGCTTCCCAGCGGGCAAAAGGGCCATGCGGAAAAAAGTGTCCAAACCAGAAATGCAGGACCGGCCATGGAGAAATGGGAGCCTTGTTACGCTGATGGGTGGGATGTAAATTGCCAACAGCCACTCTGGAGAAGTGTACGGTGTGTTCTGAAACATCTAAAAAACACAGCTTGGAGAGCATAGGGCACTTCCACTCATGGGCGTATAAATTGGGAAAACTAAAAATCAGCAAGACACAGGCACCCCAAAGTTTAGGGCTGCTCTGTTGACAAGAACCCCCACTTCATTACACCTTAAATATCCTAGGAAAGAGAAAAATGGATAAAGAAGTTGGGGTCCTCATGTACAATGGAATATCACTCAGCCATGAAATCAACGTCATAAGGCTAGTAGCAGCACGATGAGTGGATTTAGGTACGACGATTCTAAGTGAAATAAGTCACACAGAAAAAGACACTTATCATAAGATATCACTTCTAGAGGGAATGTAAAAACCGCTACACTTGAACTGAATTACAAAACAGAACAGAGTCACACGTTTAGGAAACACACTACGGCTGCTGAACGGGAAAGGTGTGGTGGGGTGATGCATAAAACAAGGGTTTCAAATTAGCTCCGATACCGTTCCATAAACCCAATATGTAAGAGACAAGACCTATTCCTTTTTCAGTGAACTGGACTCAACACCCCCTATTCACCGCACAAGAATATATCTGACTAGTAAGAATCTTCAAACCTATGTATTGATATCTCTCTGGAAGTGAGTCAAGGGGGTGTAAAGCGGCATAAACACAGCCGTGAAAAGCAGCTAAACCCCATTATAAAAATAAATTACTTTTCAAAACCCGTGAAACAAAGACAGTGAAAGAGAGAGAAATTCTTACAAAATTCGTTCAGGGGCTGTGATGCAACCTGGATTGACCATATCTAGACCCACAGCTGATTGAGACATAAGGGTGGACACTCTTGGGGCTGAGAGGTTCGGTGAGGTTGGGTGAGCCAACGCAGACCCTTTCAAGTAATACTGCATGGTACCCATCCCATGGGTCCCAAATCTCCAGGTTCAAGGGCATCTTCCTACGTCGAAAACAGGCATGAGAAACCCAGAAGATGGTACACCGTGTGATCGGGAAAGGTTTCTAAAACGCACCTCATTTCTCATCTCCTTTGCTCGGGTTCGCCATTCCAGCCGATTTACTAGCCATCTCCCTCCTTGGAGAATCAACACCTTTACCCTCCTGTTCCGTACAGGTTGCAATTTGTCCTGAGGATGAACGGGAAGAGGGGGAACCAATGAGAGACTAGCTCTAGGGGTTGGGACAGGCACAGGTCACTCTATTTTCCCATCAGGAAGAAGAATTAAGCACAAGCTCAGCCTGCCCCCCAGAACCAGAAGAGGGCCTGAAGCAATCCTGCGCTTTTGCGGCCAGCTCCCAAAACAGCGAGTTGAAAAATGGAGCTCAGGGGCACTGCAATTCACAAACCTGCAGAGTTTTAAATGATACCTCTCGTCCACAAATATATTAAGGGAAGGCTACGAAGAGGCTTTGAAAGCAAGGCAGAATTGCAGGAAATAGATTTCAGGAGGTAGATTCGAATCGCCTTGAAAGCACATGAAAAGCGGCAAAACGTGGACAATGATGCCCTTGGCCAAAAAGGGCGTATGCGTTTTTTCCTGAATATATTCAGGAAAAAACGCATACGCCCTTTTTGGCCAACCAAGCAACCTGGAAAGGCCAATCAGCGCTCCAAAGAAGTCTCGCTTCCCAGCGGGCAAAAGGGCCATGCGGAAAAAAGTGTCCAAACCAGAAATGCAGGACCGGCCATGGAGAAATGGGAGCCTTGTTACGCTGATGGGTGGGATGTAAATTGCCAACAGCCACTCTGGAGAAGTGTACGGTGTGTTCTGAAACATCTAAAAAACACAGCTTGGAGAGCATAGGGCACTTCCACTCATGGGCGTATAAATTGGGAAAACTAAAAATCAGCAAGACACAGGCACCCCAAAGTTTAGGGCTGCTCTGTTGACAAGAACCCCCACTTCATTACACCTTAAATATCCTAGGAAAGAGAAAAATGGATAAAGAAGTTGGGGTCCTCATGTACAATGGAATATCACTCAGCCATGAAATCAACGTCATAAGGCTAGTAGCAGCACGATGAGTGGATTTAGGTACGACGATTCTAAGTGAAATAAGTCACACAGAAAAAGACACTTATCATAAGATATCACTTCTAGAGGGAATGTAAAAACCGCTACACTTGAACTGAATTACAAAACAGAACAGAGTCACACGTTTAGGAAACACACTACGGCTGCTGAACGGGAAAGGTGAGGTGGGGTGATGCATAAAACAAGGGTTTCAAATTAGCTCCGATACCGTTCCATAAACCCAATATGCAAGAGACAAGACCTATTCCTTTTTCAGTGAACTGGACTCAACACCCCCTATTCACCGCACAAGAATATATCTGACTAGTAAGAATCTTCAAACCTATGTATTGATATCTCTCTGGAAGTGAGTCAAGGGGGTGTAAAGCGGCATAAACACAGCCGTGAAAAGCAGCTAAACCCCATTATAAAAATAAATTACTTTTCAAAACCCGTGAAACAAAGACAGTGAAAGAGAGAGAAATTCTTACAAAATTCGTTCAGGGGCTGTGATGCAACCTGGATTGACCATATCTAGACCCACAGCTGATTGAAACATAAGGGTGGACACTCTTGGGGCTGAGAGGTTCGGTGAGGTTGGGTGAGCCAACGCAGACCCTTTCAAGTAATACTGCATGGTACCCATCCCATGGGTCCCAAATCTCCAGGTTCAAGGGCATCTTCCTACGTCAAAAACAGGCATGAGAAACCCAGAAGATGGTACACCGTGTGATCGGGAAAGGTTTCTAAAACGCACCTCATTTCTCATCTCCTTTGCTCGGGTTCGCCATTCCAGCCGATTTACTAGCCATCTCCCTCCTTGGAGAATCAGCACCTTTAACCTCCTGTTCCGTACAGGTTGCAATTTGTCCTGAGGATGAACGGGAAGAGGGGGAACCAATGAGAGACTAGCTCTAGGTGTTGGGACAGGCACAGGTCACTCTATTTTCCCATCAGGAAGAAGAATTAAGCACAAGCTCAGCCTGCCCCCCAGAACCAGAAGAGGGCCTGAAGCAATCCTGCGCTTTTGCGGCCAGCTCCCAAAAAAGCGAGTTGAAAAATGGAGCTCAGGGGCACTGCAATTCACAAACCTGCAGAGTTTTAAATGATACCTCTCGTCCACAAATATATTAAGGGAAGGCAACGAAGAGGCTTTGAAAGCAAGGCAGAATTGCAGGAAACAGATTTCAGGAGGTAGATTCGAATCGCCTTGAAAGCACATGAAAAGCGGCAAAACGTGGACAATGATGCCCTTGGCCAAAAAGGGCGTATGCGTTTTTTCCTGAATATATTCAGGAAAAAACGCATACGCCCTTTTTGGCCAACCAAGCAACCTGGAAAGGCCAATCAGCGCTCCAAAGAAGTCTCGCTTCCCAGCGGGCAAAAGGGCCATGCGGAAAAAAGTGTCCAAACCAGAAATGCAGGACCGGCCATGGAGAAATGGGAGCCTTGCTACGCTGATGGGTGGGATGTAAATTGCCAACAGCCACTCTGGAGAAGTGTACGGTGTGTTCTGAAACATCTAAAAAACACAGCTTGGAGAGCATAGGGCACTTCCACTCATGGGGGTATAAATTGGGAAAACTAAAAATCAGCAAGACACAGGCACCCCAAAGTTTAGGGCTGCTCTGTTGACAAGAACCCCCACTTCATTACACCTTAAATATCCTAGGAAAGAGAAAAATGGATAAAGAAGTTGTGGTCCTCATGTACAATGGAATATCACTCAGCCATGAAATCCACGTCCTAAGTCTAGTAGCAGCAGGATGAGTGGATTTAGGTACGACGATTCTAAGTGAAATAAGTCACACAGAAAAAGACACTTATCATAAGATATCACTTAGAGAGGGAATGTAAAAACCGCTACACTTGAACTGAATTGCAAAACAGAACAGAGTCACACGTTTAGGAAACACACTATGGCTGCTGAACGGGAAAGGTGAGGTGGGGTGATGCATAAAACAAAGGTTTCAAATTAGCTCCGATACCGTTCCACAAACCCAATATGTAAGAGACAAGACCTATTCCTTTTTCAGTGAACTGGACTCAACACCCCCTATTCACCGCACAAGAATATATCTGACTAGTAAGAATCTTCAAACCTATGTATTGATATCTCTCTGTAAGTGAGTCAAGGGGGTGTAAAGCGGCATAAACACAGCCGTGAAAAGCAGCTAAACCCCATTATAAAAATAAATTACTTTTCAAAACCCGTGAAACAAAGACAGTGAAAGAGAGAGAAATTCTTACAAAATTCGTTCAGGGGCTGTGATGCAACCTGGATTGACCATATCTAGACCCACAGCTGATTGAGACATAAGGGTGGACACTCTTGGGGCTGAGAGGTTCGGTGAGGTTGGGTGAGCCAACGCAGACCCTTTCAATTAATACTGCATGGTACCCATCCCATGGGTCCCAAATCTCCAGGTTCAAGGGCATCTTCCTACGTCGAAAACAGGCATGAGAAACCCAGAAGATGGTACACCGTGTGATCGGGAAAGGTTTCTAAAACGCACCTCATTTCTCATCTCCTTTGCTCGGGTTCGCCATTCCAGCCGATTTACTAGCCATCTCCCTCCTTGGAGAATCAGCACCTTTAACCTCCTGTTCCGTATAGGTTGCAATTTGTCCTGAGGATGAACGGGAAGAGGGGGAACCAATGAGAGACTAGCTCTAGGTGTTGGGACAGGCACAGGTCACTCTATTTTCCCATCAGGAAGAAGAATTAAGCACAAGCTCAGCCTGCCCCCCAGAACCAGAAGAGGGCCTGAAGCAATCCTGCGCTTTTGCGGCCAGCTCCCAAAACAGCGAGTTGAAAAATGGAGCTCAGGGGCACTGCAATTCACAAACCTGCAGAGTTTTAAATGATACCTCTCGTCCACAAATATATTAAGGGAAGGCAACGAAGAGGCTTTGAAAGCAAGGCAGAATTGCAGGAAACAGATTTCAGGAGGTAGATTCGAATCGCCTTGAAAGCACATGAAAAGCAGCAAAACGTGGACAATGATGCCCTTGGCCAAAAAGGGCGTATGCGTTTTTTCCTGAATATATTCAGGAAAAAACGCATACGCCCTTTTTGGCCAACCAAGCAACCTGGAAAGGCCAATCAGCGCTCCAAAGAAGTCTCGCTTCCCAGCGGGCAAAAGGGCCATGCGGAAAAAAGTGTCCAAACCAGAAATGCAGGACCGGCCATGGAGAAATGGGAGCCTTGCTACGCTGATGGGTGGGATGTAAATTGCCAACAGCCACTCTGGAGAAGTGTACGGTGTGTTCTGAAACATCTAAAAAACACAGCTTGGAGAGCATAGGGCACTTCCACTCATGGGCGTATAAATTGGGAAAACTAAAAATCAGCAAGACACAGGCACCCCAAAGTTTAGGGCTGCTCTGTTGACAAGAACCCCCACTTCATTACACCTTAAATATCCTAGGAAAGAGAAAAATAGATAAAGAAGTGGTGGTCCTCATGTACAATGGCATATCACTCAGCCATGAAATCAACGTCATAAGGCTAGTAGCAGCATGATGAGTGGATTTAGGTACGACGATTCTAAGTGAAATAAGTCACACAGAAAAAGACACTTATCATAAGATATCACTTCTAGAGGGAATGTAAAAACCGCTACACTTGAACTGAATTACAAAACACAACAGAGTCACACGTTTAGGAAACACACTACGGCTGCTGAACGGGAAAGGTGAGGTGGGGTGATGCATAAAACAAGGGTTTCAAATTAGCTCCGATACCGTTCCATAAACCCAATATGTAAGAGACAAGACCTATTCCTTTTTCAGTGAACTGGACTCAACACCCCCTATTCACCGCACAAGAATATATCTGACTAGTAAGAATCTTCAAACCTATGTATTGATATCTCTCTGGAAGTGAGTCAAGGGGGTGTAAAGCGGCATAAACACAGCCGTGAAAAGCAGCTAAACCCCATTATAAAAATAAATTACTTTTCAAAACCCGTGAAACAAAGACAGTGAAAGAGAGAGAAATTCTTACAAAATTCGTTCAGGGGCTGTGATGCAACCTGGATTGACCATATCTAGACCCACAGCTGATTGAGACATAAGGGTGGACACTCTTGGGGCTGAGAGGTTCGGTGAGGTTGGGTGAGCCAACGCAGACCCTTTCAAGTAATACTGCATGGTACCCATCCCATGGGTCCCAAATCTCCAGGTTCAAGGGCATCTTCCTACGTCAAAAACAGGCATGAGAAACCCAGAAGATGGTACACCGTGTGATCGGGAAAGGTTTCTAAAACGCACCTCATTTCTCATCTCCTTTGCTCGGGTTCGCCATTCCAGCCCATTTACTAGCCATCTCCCTCCTTGGAGAATCAACACCTTTACCCTCCTGTTCCGTACAGGTTGCAATTTGTCCTGAGGATGAACGGGAAGAGGGGGAACCAATGAGAGACTAGCTCTAGGGGTTGGGACAGGCACAGGTCACTCTATTTTCCCATCAGGAAGAAGAATTAATCACAAGCTCAGCCTGCCCCCCAGAACCAGAAGAGGGCCTGAAGCAATCCTGCGCTTTTGCGGCCAGCTCCCAAAAAAGCGAGTTGAAAAATGGAGCTCAGGGGCACTGCAATTCACAAACCTGCAGAGTTTTAAATGATACCTCTCGTCCACAAATATATTAAGGGAAGGCTACGAAGAGGCTTTGAAAGCAAGGCAGAATTGCAGGAAACAGATTTCAGGAGGTAGATTCGAATCGCCTTGAAAGCACATGAAAAGCGGCAAAACGTGGACAATGATGCCCTTGGCCACAAAGGGCGTATGCGTTTTTTCCTGAATATATTCAGGAAAAAACGCATACGCCCTTTTTGGCCAACCAAGCAACCTGGAAAGGCCAATCAGCGCTCCAAAGAAGTCTCGCTTCCCAGCGGGCAAAAGGGCCATGCGGAAAAAAGTGTCCAAACCGGAAATGCAGGACCGGCCATGGAGAAATGGGAGCCTTGTTACGCTGATGGGTGGGATGTAAATTGCCAACAGCCACTCTGGAGAAGTGTACGGTGTGTTCTGAAATATCTAAAAAACACAGCTTGGAGAGCATAGGGCACTTCCACTCATGGGCGTATAAATTGGGAAAACTAAAAATCAGCAAGACACAGGCACCCCAAAGTTTAGGGCTGCTCTGTTGACAAGAACCCCCACTTCATTACACCTTAAATATCCTAGGAAAGAGAAAAATGGATAAAGAAGTTGGGGTCCTCATGTACAATGGAATATCACTCAGCCATGAAATCAACGTCATAAGGCTAGTAGCAGCACGATGAGTGGATTTAGGTACGACGATTCTAAGTGAAATAAGTCACACAGAAAAAGACACTTATCATAAGATATCACTTCTAGAGGGAATGTAAAAACCGCTACACTTGAACTGAATTACAAAACAGAACAGAGTCACACGTTTAGGAAACACACTACGGCTGCTGAACGGGAAAGGTGAGGTGGGGTGATGCATAAAACAAGGGTTTCAAATTAGCTCCGATACCGTTCCATAAACCCAATATGTAAGAGACAAGACCTATTCCTTTTTCAGTGAACTGGACTCAACACCCCCTATTCACCGCACAAGAATATATCTGACTAGTAAGAATCTTCAAACCTATGTATTGATATCTCTCTGGAAGTGAGTCAAGGGGGTGTAAAGCGGCATAAACACAGCCGTGAAAAGCAGCTAAACCCCATTATAAAAATAAATTACTTTTCAAAACCCGTGAAACAAAGACAGTGAAAGAGAGAGAAATTCTTACAAAATTCGTTCAGGGGCTGTGATGCAACCTGGATTGACCATATCTAGACCCACAGCTGATTGAGACATAAGGGTGGACACTCTTGGGGCTGAGAGGTTCGGTGAGGTTGGGTGAGCCAACGCAGACCCTTTCAAGTAATACTGCATGGTACCCATCCCATGGGTCCCAAATCTCCAGGTTCAAGGGCATCTTCCTACGTCGAAAACAGGCATGAGAAACCCAGAAGATGGTACACCGTGTGATCGGGAAAGGTTTCTAAAACGCACCTCATTTCTCATCTCCTTTGCTCGGGTTCGCCATTCCAGCCCATTTACTAGCCATCTCCCTCCTTGGAGAATCAACACCTTTACCCTCCTGTTCCGTACAGGTTGCAATTTGTCCTGAGGATGAACGGGAAGAGGGGGAACCAATGAGAGACTAGCTCTAGGGGTTGGGACAGGCACAGGTCACTCTATTTTCCCATCAGGAAGAAGAATTAAGCACAAGCTCAGCCTGCCCCCCAGAACCAGAAGAGGGCCTGAAGCAATCCTGCGCTTTTGCGGCCAGCTCCCAAAAAAGCGAGTTGAAAAATGGAGCTCAGGGGCACTGCAATTCACAAACCTGCAGAGTTTTAAATGATACCTCTCGTCCACAAATATATTAAGGGAAGGCTACGAAGAGGCTTTGAAAGCAAGGCAGAATTGCAGGAAACAGATTTCAGGAGGTAGATTCGAATCGCCTTGAAAGCACATGAAAAGCGGCAAAACGTGGACAATGATGCCCTTGGCCAAAAAGGGCGTATGCGTTTTTTCCTGAATATATTCAGGAAAAAACGCATACGCCCTTTTTGGCCAACCAAGCAACCTGGAAAGGCCAATCAGCGCTCCAAAGAAGTCTCGCTTCCCAGCGGGCAAAAGGGCCATGCGGAAAAAAGTGTCCAAACCAGAAATGCAGGACCGGCCATGGAGAAATGGGAGCCTTGTTACGCTGATGGGTGGGATGTAAATTGCCAACAGCCACTCTGGAGAAGTGTACGGTGTGTTCTGAAACATCTAAAAAACACAGCTTGGAGAGCATAGGGCACTTCCACTCATGGGCGTATAAATTGGGAAAACTAAAAATCAGCAAGACACAGGCACCCCAAAGTTTAGGGCTGCTCTGTTGACAAGAACCCCCACTTCATTACACCTTAAATATCCTAGGAAAGAGAAAAATGGATAAAGAAGTTGGGGTCCTCATGTACAATGGAATATCACTCAGCCATGAAATCAACGTCATAAGGCTAGTAGCAGCACGATGAGTGGATTTAGGTACGACGATTCTAAGTGAAATAAGTCACACAGAAAAAGACACTTATCATAAGATATCACTTCTAGAGGGAATGTAAAAACCGCTACACTTGAACTGAATTACAAAACAGAACAGAGTCACACGTTTAGGAAACACACTACGGCTGCTGAACGGGAAAGGTGAGGTGGGGTGATGCATAAAACAAGGGTTTCAAATTAGCTCCGATACCGTTCCATAAACCCAATATGCAAGACACAAGACCTATTCCTTTTTCAGTGAACTGGACTCAACACCCCCTATTCACCGCACAAGAATATATCTGACTAGTAAGAATCTTCAAACCTATGTATTGATATCTCTCTGGAAGTGAGTCAAGGGGGTGTAAAGCGGCATAAACACAGCCGTGAAAAGCAGCTAAACCCCATTATAAAAATAAATTACTTTTCAAAACCCGTGAAACAAAGACAGTGAAAGAGAGAGAAATTCTTACAAAATTCGTTCAGGGGCTGTGATGCAACCTGGATTGACCATATCTAGACCCACAGCTGATTGAAACATAAGGGTGGACACTCTTGGGGCTGAGAGGTTCGGTGAGGTTGGGTGAGCCAACGCAGACCCTTTCAAGTAATACTGCATGGTACCCATCCCATGGGTCCCAAATCTCCAGGTTCAAGGGCATCTTCCTACGTCAAAAACAGGCATGAGAAACCCAGAAGATGGTACACCGTGTGATCGGGAAAGGTTTCTAAAACGCACCTCATTTCTCATCTCCTTTGCTCGGGTTCGCCATTCCAGCCCATTTACTAGCCATCTCCCTCCTTGGAGAATCAACACCTTTACCCTCCTGTTCCGTACAGGTTGCAATTTGTCCTGAGGATGAACGGGAAGAGGGGGAACCAATGAGAGACTAGCTCTAGGGGTTGGGACAGGCACAGGTCACTCTATTTTCCCATCAGGAAGAAGAATTAAGCACAAGCTCAGCCTGCCCCCCAGAACCAGAAGAGGGCCTGAAGCAATCCTGCGCTTTTGCGGCCAGCTCCCAAAAAAGCGAGTTGAAAAATGGAGCTCAGGGGCACTGCAATTCACAAACCTGCAGAGTTTTAAATGATACCTCTCGTCCACAAATATATTAAGGGAAGGCTACGAAGAGGCTTTGAAAGCAAGGCAGAATTGCAGGAAACAGATTTCAGGAGGTAGATTCGAATCGCCTTGAAAGCACATGAAAAGCGGCAAAACGTGGACAATGATGCCGTTGGCCACAAAGGGCGTATGCGTTTTTTCCTGAATATATTCAGGAAAAAACGCATACGCCCTTTTTGGCCAACCAAGCAACCTGGAAAGGCCAATCAGCGCTCCAAAGAAGTCTCGCTTCCCAGCGGGCAAAAGGGCCATGCGGAAAAAAGTGTCCAAACCGGAAATGCAGGACCGGCCATGGAGAAATGGGAGCCTTGTTACGCTGATGGGTGGGATGTAAATTGCCAACAGCCACTCTGGAGAAGTGTACGGTGTGTTCTGAAATATCTAAAAAACACAGCTTGGAGAGCATAGGGCACTTCCACTCATGGGCGTATAAATTGGGAAAACTAAAAATCAGCAAGACACAGGCACCCCAAAGTTTAGGGCTGCTCTGTTGACAAGAACCCCCACTTCATTACACCTTAAATATCCTAGGAAAGAGAAAAATGGATAAAGAAGTTGGGGTCCTCATGTACAATGGAATATCACTCAGCCATGAAATCAACGTCATAAGGCTAGTAGCAGCACGATGAGTGGATTTAGGTACGACGATTCTAAGTGAAATAAGTCACACAGAAAAAGACACTTATCATAAGATATCACTTCTAGAGGGAATGTAAAAACCGCTACACTTGAACTGAATTACAAAACAGAACAGAGTCACACGTTTAGGAAACACACTACGGCTGCTGAACGGGAAAGGTGAGGTGGGGTGATGCATAAAACAAGGGTTTCAAATTAGCTCCGATACCGTTCCATAAACCCAATATGTAAGAGACAAGACCTATTCCTTTTTCAGTGAACTGGACTCAACACCCCCTATTCACCGCACAAGAATATATCTGACTAGTAAGAATCTTCAAACCTATGTATTGATATCTCTCTGGAAGTGAGTCAAGGGGGTGTAAAGCGGCATAAACACAGCCGTGAAAAGCAGCTAAACCCCATTATAAAAATAAATTACTTTTCAAAACCCGTGAAACAAAGACAGTGAAAGAGAGAGAAATTCTTACAAAATTCGTTCAGGGGCTGTGATGCAACCTGGATTGACCATATCTAGACCCACAGCTGATTGAGACATAAGGGTGGACACTCTTGGGGCTGAGAGGTTCGGTGAGGTTGGGTGAGCCAACGCAGACCCTTTCAAGTAATACTGCATGGTACCCATCCCATGGGTCCCAAATCTCCAGGTTCAAGGGCATCTTCCTACGTCGAAAACAGGCATGAGAAACCCAGAAGATGGTACACCGTGTGATCGGGAAAGGTTTCTAAAACGCACCTCATTTCTCATCTCCTTTGCTCGGGTTCGCCATTCCAGCCGATTTACTAGCCATCTCCCTCCTTGGAGAATCAACACCTTTACCCTCCTGTTCCGTACAGGTTGCAATTTGTCCTGAGGATGAACGGGAAGAGGGGGAACCAATGAGAGACTAGCTCTAGGGGTTGGGACAGGCACAGGTCACTCTATTTTCCCATCAGGAAGAAGAATTAAGCACAAGCTCAGCCTGCCCCCCAGAACCAGAAGAGGGCCTGAAGCAATCCTGCGCTTTTGCGGCCAGCTCCCAAAACAGCGAGTTGAAAAATTGAGCTCAGGGGCACTGCAATTCACAAACCTGCAGAGTTTTAAATGATACCTCTCGTCCACAAATATATTAAGGGAAGGCAACGAAGAGGCTTTGAAAGCAAGGCAGAATTGCAGGAAACAGATTTCAGGAGGTAGATTCGAATCGCCTTGAAAGCACATGAAAAGCGGCAAAACGTGGACAATGATGCCCTTGGCCAAAAAGGGCGTATGCGTTTTTTCCTGAATATATTCAGGAAAAAACGCATACGCCCTTTTTGGCCAACCAAGCAACCTGGAAAGGCCAATCAGCGCTCCAAAGAAGTCTCGCTTCCCAGCGGGCAAAAGGGCCATGCGGAAAAAAGTGTCCAAACCAGAAATGCAGGACCGGCCATGGAGAAATGGGAGCCTTGCTACGCTGATGGGTGGGATGTAAATTGCCAACAGCCACTCTGGAGAAGTGTACGGTGTGTTCTGAAACATCTAAAAAACACAGCTTGGAGAGCATAGGGCACTTCCACTCATGGGCGTATAAATTGGGAAAACTAAAAATCAGCAAGACACAGGCACCCCAAAGTTTAGGGCTGCTCTGTTGACAAGAACCCCCACTTCATTACACCTTAAATATCCTAGGAAAGAGAAAAATAGATAAAGAAGTGGTGGTCCTCATGTACAATGGCATATCACTCAGCCATGAAATCAACGTCATAAGGCTAGTAGCAGCATGATGAGTGGATTTAGGTACGACGATTCTAAGTGAAATAAGTCACACAGAAAAAGACACTTATCATAAGATATCACTTCTAGAGGGAATGTAAAAACCGCTACACTTGAACTGAATTACAAAACACAACAGAGTCACACGTTTAGGAAACACACTACGGCTGCTGAACGGGAAAGGTGAGGTGGGGTGATGCATAAAACAAGGGTTTCAAATTAGCTCCGATACCGTTCCATAAACCCAATATGTAAGAGACAAGACCTATTCCTTTTTCAGTGAACTGGACTCAACACCCCCTATTCACCGCACAAGAATATATCTGACTAGTAAGAATCTTCAAACCTATGTATTGATATCTCTCTGGAAGTGAGTCAAGGGGGTGTAAAGCGGCATAAACACAGCCGTGAAAAGCAGCTAAACCCCATTATAAAAATAAATTACTTTTCAAAACCCGTGAAACAAAGACAGTGAAAGAGAGAGAAATTCTTACAAAATTCGTTCAGGGGCTGTGATGCAACCTGGATTGACCATATCTAGACCCACAGCTGATTGAGACATAAGGGTGGACACTCTTGGGGCTGAGAGGTTCGGTGAGGTTGGGTGAGCCAACGCAGACCCTTTCAAGTAATACTGCATGGTACCCATCCCATGGGTCCCAAATCTCCAGGTTCAAGGGCATCTTCCTACGTCAAAAACAGGCATGAGAAACCCAGAAGATGGTACACCGTGTGATCGGGAAAGGTTTCTAAAACGCACCTCATTTCTCATCTCCTTTGCTCGGGTTCGCCATTCCAGCCCATTTACTAGCCATCTCCCTCCTTGGAGAATCAACACCTTTACCCTCCTGTTCCGTACAGGTTGCAATTTGTCCTGAGGATGAACGGGAAGAGGGGGAACCAATGAGAGACTAGCTCTAGGGGTTGGGACAGGCACAGGTCACTCTATTTTCCCATCAGGAAGAAGAATTAATCACAAGCTCAGCCTGCCCCCCAGAACCAGAAGAGGGCCTGAAGCAATCCTGCGCTTTTGCGGCCAGCTCCCAAAAAAGCGAGTTGAAAAATGGAGCTCAGGGGCACTGCAATTCACAAACCTGCAGAGTTTTAAATGATACCTCTCGTCCACAAATATATTAAGGGAAGGCTACGAAGAGGCTTTGAAAGCAAGGCAGAATTGCAGGAAACAGATTTCAGGAGGTAGATTCGAATCGCCTTGAAAGCACATGAAAAGCGGCAAAACGTGGACAATGATGCCCTTGGCCACAAAGGGCGTATGCGTTTTTTCCTGAATATATTCAGGAAAAAACGCATACGCCCTTTTTGGCCAACCAAGCAACCTGGAAAGGCCAATCAGCGCTCCAAAGAAGTCTCGCTTCCCAGCGGGCAAAAGGGCCATGCGGAAAAAAGTGTCCAAACCGGAAATGCAGGACCGGCCATGGAGAAATGGGAGCCTTGTTACGCTGATGGGTGGGATGTAAATTGCCAACAGCCACTCTGGAGAAGTGTACGGTGTGTTCTGAAATATCTAAAAAACACAGCTTGGAGAGCATAGGGCACTTCCACTCATGGGCGTATAAATTGGGAAAACTAAAAATCAGCAAGACACAGGCACCCCAAAGTTTAGGGCTGCTCTGTTGACAAGAACCCCCACTTCATTACACCTTAAATATCCTAGGAAAGAGAAAAATGGATAAAGAAGTTGGGGTCCTCATGTACAATGGAATATCACTCAGCCATGAAATCAACGTCATAAGGCTAGTAGCAGCACGATGAGTGGATTTAGGTACGACGATTCTAAGTGAAATAAGTCACACAGAAAAAGACACTTATCATAAGATATCACTTCTAGAGGGAATGTAAAAACCGCTACACTTGAACTGAATTACAAAACAGAACAGAGTCACACGTTTAGGAAACACACTACGGCTGCTGAACGGGAAAGGTGAGGTGGGGTGATGCATAAAACAAGGGTTTCAAATTAGCTCCGATACCGTTCCATAAACCCAATATGTAAGAGACAAGACCTATTCCTTTTTCAGTGAACTGGACTCAACACCCCCTATTCACCGCACAAGAATATATCTGACTAGTAAGAATCTTCAAACCTATGTATTGATATCTCTCTGGAAGTGAGTCAAGGGGGTGTAAAGCGGCATAAACACAGCCGTGAAAAGCAGCTAAACCCCATTATAAAAATAAATTACTTTTCAAAACCCGTGAAACAAAGACAGTGAAAGAGAGAGAAATTCTTACAAAATTCGTTCAGGGGCTGTGATGCAACCTGGATTGACCATATCTAGACCCACAGCTGATTGAGACATAAGGGTGGACACTCTTGGGGCTGAGAGGTTCGGTGAGGTTGGGTGAGCCAACGCAGACCCTTTCAAGTAATACTGCATGGTACCCATCCCATGGGTCCCAAATCTCCAGGTTCAAGGGCATCTTCCTACGTCGAAAACAGGCATGAGAAACCCAGAAGATGGTACACCGTGTGATCGGGAAAGGTTTCTAAAACGCACCTCATTTCTCATCTCCTTTGCTCGGGTTCGCCATTCCAGCCGATTTACTAGCCATCTCCCTCCTTGGAGAATCAACACCTTTACCCTCCTGTTCCGTACAGGTTGCAATTTGTCCTGAGGATGAACGGGAAGAGGGGGAACCAATGAGAGACTAGCTCTAGGGGTTGGGACAGGCACAGGTCACTCTATTTTCCCATCAGGAAGAAGAATTAAGCACAAGCTCAGCCTGCCCCCCAGAACCAGAAGAGGGCCTGAAGCAATCCTGCGCTTTTGCGGCCAGCTCCCAAAACAGCGAGTTGAAAAATTGAGCTCAGGGGCACTGCAATTCACAAACCTGCAGAGTTTTAAATGATACCTCTCGTCCACAAATATATTAAGGGAAGGCTACGAAGAGGCTTTGAAAGCAAGGCAGAATTGCAGGAAACAGATTTCAGGAGGTAGATTCGAATCGCCTTGAAAGCACATGAAAAGCGGCAAAACGTGGACAATGATGCCCTTGGCCAAAAAGGGCGTATGCGTTTTTTCCTGAATATATTCAGGAAAAAACGCATACGCCCTTTTTGGCCAACCAAGCAACCTGGAAAGGCCAATCAGCGCTCCAAAGAAGTCTCGCTTCCCAGCGGGCAAAAGGGCCATGCGGAAAAAACTGTCCAAACCAGAAATGCAGGACCGGCCATGGAGAAATGGGAGCCTTGTTACGCTGATGGGTGGGATGTAAATTGCCAACAGCCACTCTGGAGAAGTGTACGGTGTGTTCTGAAACATCTAAAAAACACAGCTTGGAGAGCATAGGGCACTTCCACTCATGGGCGTATAAATTGGGAAAACTAAAAATCAGCAAGACACAGGCACCCCAAAGTTTAGGGCTGCTCTGTTGACAAGAACCCCCACTTCATTACACCTTAAATATCCTAGGAAAGAGAAAAATGGATAAAGAAGTTGGGGTCCTCATGTACAATGGAATATCACTCAGCCATGAAATCAACGTCATAAGGCTAGTAGCAGCACGATGAGTGGATTTAGGTACGACGATTCTAAGTGAAATAAGTCACACAGAAAAAGACACTTATCATAAGATATCACTTCTAGAGGGAATGTAAAAACCGCTACACTTGAACTGAATTACAAAACAGAACAGAGTCACACGTTTAGGAAACACACTACGGCTGCTGAACGGGAAAGGTGAGGTGGGGTGATGCATAAAACAAGGGTTTCAAATTAGCTCCGATACCGTTCCATAAACCCAATATGTAAGAGACAAGACCTATTCCTTTTTCAGTGAACTGGACTCAACACCCCCTATTCACCGCACAAGAATATATCTGACTAGTAAGAATCTTCAAACCTATGTATTGATATCTCTCTGGAAGTGAGTCAAGGGGGTGTAAAGCGGCATAAACACAGCCGTGAAAAGCAGCTAAACCCCATTATAAAAATAAATTACTTTTCAAAACCCGTGAAACAAAGACAGTGAAAGAGAGAGAAATTCTTACAAAATTCGTTCAGGGGCTGTGATGCAACCTGGATTGACCATATCTAGACCCACAGCTGATTGAGACATAAGGGTGGACACTCTTGGGGCTGAGAGGTTCGGTGAGGTTGGGTGAGCCAACGCAGACCCTTTCAAGTAATACTGCATGGTACCCATCCCATGGGTCCCAAATCTCCAGTTTCAAGGGCATCTTCCTACGTCGAAAACAGGCATGAGAAACCCAGAAGATGGTACACCGTGTGATCGGGAAAGGTTTCTAAAACGCACCTCATTTCTCATCTCCTTTGCTCGGGTTCGCCATTCCAGCCGATTTACTAGCCATCTCCCTCCTTGGAGAATCAGCACCTTTACCCTCCTGTTCCGTACAGGTTGCAATTTGTCCTGAGGATGAACGGGAAGAGGGGGAACCAATGAGAGACTAGCTCCAGGGGTTGGGACAGGCACAGGTCACTCTATTTTCCCATCAGGAAGAAGAATTAAGCACAAGCTCAGCCTGCCCCCCAGAACCAGAAGAGGGCCTGAAGCAATCCTGCGCTTTTGCGGCCAGCTCCCAAAAAAGCGAGTTGAAAAATGGAGCTCAGGGGCACTGCAATTCACAAACCTGCAGAGTTTTAAATGATACCTCTCGTCCACAAATATATTAAGGGAAGGCAACGAAGAGGCTTTGAAAGCAAGGAAGAATTGCAGGAAACAGATTTCAGGAGGTAGATTCGAATCGCCTTGAAAGCACATGAAAAGCGGCAAAACGTGGACAATGATGCCCTTGGCCAAAAAGGGCGTATGCGTTTTTTCCTGAATATATTCAGGAAAAAACGCATACGCCCTTTTTGGCCAACCAAGCAACCTGGAAAGGCCAATCAGCGCTCCAAAGAAGTCTCGCTTCCCAGCAGGCAAAAGGGCCATGCGGAAAAAAGTGTCCAAACCAGAAATGCAGGACCGGCCATGGAGAAATGGGAGCCTTGCTACGCTGATGGGTGGGATGTAAATTGACAACAGCCACTCTGGAGAAGTGTACGGTGTGTTCTGAAACATCTAAAAAACACAGCTTGGAGAGCATAGGGCACTTCCACTCATGGGCGTATAAATTGGGAAAACTAAAAATCAGCAAGACACAGGCACCCCAAAGTTTAGGGCTGCTCTGTTGACAAGAACCCCCACTTCATTACACCTTAAATATCCTAGGAAAGAGAAAAATGGATAAAGAAGTGGTGGTCCTCATGTACAATGGCATATCACTCAGCCATGAAATCAACGTCATAAGGCTAGTAGCAGCATGATGAGTGGATTTAGGTACGACGATTCTAAGTGAAATAAGTCACACAGAAAAAGACACTTATCATAAGATATCACTTCTAGAGGGAATGTAAAAACCGCTACACTTGAACTGAATTACAAAACAGAACAGAGTCACACGTTTAGGAAACACACTACGGCTGCTGAACGGGAAAGGTGTGGTGGGGTGATGCATAAAACAAGGGTTTCAAATTAGCTCCGATACCGTTCCATAAACCCAATATGTAAGAGACAAGACCTATTCCTTTTTCAGTGAACTGGACTCAACACCCCCTATTCACCGCACAAGAATATATCTGACTAGTAAGAATCTTCAAACCTATGTATTGATATCTCTCTGGAAGTGAGTCAAGGGGGTGTAAAGCGGCATAAACACAGCCGTGAAAAGCAGCTAAACCCCATTATAAAAATAAATTACTTTTCAAAACCCGTGAAACAAAGACAGTGAAAGAGAGAGAAATTCTTACAAAATTCGTTCAGGGGCTGTGATGCAACCTGGATTGACCATATCTAGACCCACAGCTGATTGAGACATAAGGGTGGACACTCTTGGGGCTGAGAGGTTCGGTGAGGTTGGGTGAGCCAACGCAGACCCTTTCAAGTAATACTGCATGGTACCCATCCCATGGGTCCCAAATCTCCAGGTTCAAGGGCATCTTCCTACGTCGAAAACAGGCATGAGAAACCCAGAAGATGGTACACCGTGTGATCGGGAAAGGTTTCTAAAACGCACCTCATTTCTCATCTCCTTTGCTCGGGTTCGCCATTCCAGCCGATTTACTAGCCATCTCCCTCCTTGGAGAATCAACACCTTTACCCTCCTGTTCCGTACAGGTTGCAATTTGTCCTGAGGATGAACGGGAAGAGGGGGAACCAATGAGAGACTAGCTCTAGGGGTTGGGACAGGCACAGGTCACTCTATTTTCCCATCAGGAAGAAGAATTAAGCACAAGCTCAGCCTGCCCCCCAGAACCAGAAGAGGGCCTGAAGCAATCCTGCGCTTTTGCGGCCAGCTCCCAAAACAGCGAGTTGAAAAATGGAGCTCAGGGGCACTGCAATTCACAAACCTGCAGAGTTTTAAATGATACCTCTCGTCCACAAATATATTAAGGGAAGGCTACGAAGAGGCTTTGAAAGCAAGGCAGAATTGCAGGAAACAGATTTCAGGAGGTAGATTCGAATCGCCTTGAAAGCACATGAAAAGCGGCAAAACGTGGACAATGATGCCCTTGGCCAAAAAGGGCGTATGCGTTTTTTCCTGAATATATTCAGGAAAAAACGCATACGCCCTTTTTGGCCAACCAAGCAACCTGGAAAGGCCAATCAGCGCTCCAAAGAAGTCTCGCTTCCCAGCGGGCAAAAGGGCCATGCGGAAAAAAGTGTCCAAACCAGAAATGCAGGACCGGCCATGGAGAAATGGGAGCCTTGTTACGCTGATGGGTGGGATGTAAATTGCCAACAGCCACTCTGGAGAAGTGTACGGTGTGTTCTGAAACATCTAAAAAACACAGCTTGGAGAGCATAGGGCACTTCCACTCATGGGCGTATAAATTGGGAAAACTAAAAATCGGCAAGACACAGGCACCCCAAAGTTTAGGGCTGCTCTGTTGACAAGAACCCCCACTTCATTACACCTTAAATATCCTAGGAAAGAGAAAAATGGATAAAGAAGTTGGGGTCCTCATGTACAATGGAATATCACTCAGCCATGAAATCAACGTCATAAGGCTAGTAGCAGCACGATGAGTGGATTTAGGTACGACGATTCTAAGTGAAATAAGTCACACAGAAAAAGACACTTATCATAAGATATCACTTCTAGAGGGAATGTAAAAACCGCTACACTTGAACTGAATTACAAAACAGAACAGAGTCACACGTTTAGGAAACACACTACGGCTGCTGAACGGGAAAGGTGAGGTGGGGTGATGCATAAAACAAGGGTTTCAAATTAGCTCCGATACCGTTCCATAAACCCAATATGTAAGAGACAAGACCTATTCCTTTTTCAGTGAACTGGACTCAACACCCCCTATTCACCGCACAAGAATATATCTGACTAGTAAGAATCTTCAAACCTATGTATTGATATCTCTCTGGAAGTGAGTCAAGGGGGTGTAAAGCGGCATAAACACAGCCGTGAAAAGCAGCTAAACCCCATTATAAAAATAAATTACTTTTCAAAACCCGTGAAACAAAGACAGTGAAAGAGAGAGAAATTCTTACAAAATTCGTTCAGGGGCTGTGATGCAACCTGGATTGACCATATCTAGACCCACAGCTGATTGAGACATAAGGGTGGACACTCTTGGGGCTGAGAGGTTCGGTGAGGTTGGGTGAGCCAACGCAGACCCTTTCAAGTAATACTGCATGGTACCCATCCCATGGGTCCCAAATCTCCAGGTTCAAGGGCATCTTCCTACGTCGAAAACAGGCATGAGAAACCCAGAAGATGGTACACCGTGTGATCGGGAAAGGTTTCTAAAACGCACCTCATTTCTCATCTCCTTTGCTCGGGTTCGCCATTCCAGCCGATTTACTAGCCATCTCCCTCCTTGGAGAATCAACACCTTTACCCTCCTGTTCCGTACAGGTTGCAATTTGTCCTGAGGATGAACGGGAAGAGGGGGAACCAATGAGAGACTAGCTCTAGGGGTTGGGACAGGCACAGGTCACTCTATTTTCCCATCAGGAAGAAGAATTAAGCACAAGCTCAGCCTGCCCCCCAGAACCAGAAGAGGGCCTGAAGCAATCCTGCGCTTTTGCGGCCAGCTCCCAAAACAGCGAGTTGAAAAATTGAGCTCAGGGGCACTGCAATTCACAAACCTGCAGAGTTTTAAATGATACCTCTCGTCCACAAATATATTAAGGGAAGGCTACGAAGAGGCTTTGAAAGCAAGGCAGAATTGCAGGAAACAGATTTCAGGAGGTAGATTCGAATCGCCTTGAAAGCACATGAAAAGCGGCAAAACGTGGACAATGATGCCCTTGGCCAAAAAGGGCGTATGCGTTTTTTCCTGAATATATTCAGGAAAAAACGCATACGCCCTTTTTGGCCAACCAAGCAACCTGGAAAGGCCAATCAGCGCTCCAAAGAAGTCTCGCTTCCCAGCGGGCAAAAGGGCCATGCGGAAAAAACTGTCCAAACCAGAAATGCAGGACCGGCCATGGAGAAATGGGAGCCTTGTTACGCTGATGGGTGGGATGTAAATTGCCAACAGCCACTCTGGAGAAGTGTACGGTGTGTTCTGAAACATCTAAAAAACACAGCTTGGAGAGCATAGGGCACTTCCACTCATGGGCGTATAAATTGGGAAAACTAAAAATCAGCAAGACACAGGCACCCCAAAGTTTAGGGCTGCTCTGTTGACAAGAACCCCCACTTCATTACACCTTAAATATCCTAGGAAAGAGAAAAATGGATAAAGAAGTTGGGGTCCTCATGTACAATGGAATATCACTCAGCCATGAAATCAACGTCATAAGGCTAGTAGCAGCACGATGAGTGGATTTAGGTACGACGATTCTAAGTGAAATAAGTCACACAGAAAAAGACACTTATCATAAGATATCACTTCTAGAGGGAATGTAAAAACCGCTACACTTGAACTGAATTACAAAACAGAACAGAGTCACACGTTTAGGAAACACACTACGGCTGCTGAACGGGAAAGGTGAGGTGGGGTGATGCATAAAACAAGGGTTTCAAATTAGCTCCGATACCGTTCCATAAACCCAATATGTAAGAGACAAGACCTATTCCTTTTTCAGTGAACTGGACTCAACACCCCCTCTTCACCGCACAAGAATATATCTGACTAGTAAGAATCTTCAAACCTATGTATTGATATCTCTCTGGAAGTGAGTCAAGGGGGTGTAAAGCAGCATAAACACAGCCGTGAAAAGCAGCTAAACCCCATTATAAAAATAAATTACTTTTCAAAACCCGTGAAACAAAGACAGTGAAAGAGAGAGAAATTCTTACAAAATTCGTTCAGGGGCTGTGATGCAACCTGGATTGACCATATCTAGACCCACAGCTGATTGAGACATAAGGGTGGACACTCTTGGGGCTGAGAGGTTCGGTGAGGTTGGGTGAGCCAACGCAGACCCTTTCAAGTAATACTGCATGGTACCCATCCCATGGGTCCCAAATCTCCAGTTTCAAGGGCATCTTCCTACGTCGAAAACAGGCATGAGAAACCCAGAAGATGGTACACCGTGTGATCGGGAAAGGTTTCTAAAACGCACCTCATTTCTCATCTCCTTTGCTCGGGTTCGCCATTCCAGCCGATTTACTAGCCATCTCCCTCCTTGGAGAATCAGCACCTTTACCCTCCTGTTCCGTACAGGTTGCAATTTGTCCTGAGGATGAACGGGAAGAGGGGGAACCAATGAGAGACTAGCTCCAGGGGTTGGGACAGGCACAGGTCACTCTATTTTCCCATCAGGAAGAAGAATTAAGCACAAGCTCAGCCTGCCCCCCAGAACCAGAAGAGGGCCTGAAGCAATCCTGCGCTTTTGCGGCCAGCTCCCAAAAAAGCGAGTTGAAAAATGGAGCTCAGGGGCACTGCAATTCACAAACCTGCAGAGTTTTAAATGATACCTCTCGTCCACAAATATATTAAGGGAAGGCAACGAAGAGGCTTTGAAAGCAAGGAAGAATTGCAGGAAACAGATTTCAGGAGGTAGATTCGAATCGCCTTGAAAGCACATGAAAAGCGGCAAAACGTGGACAATGATGCCCTTGGCCAAAAAGGGCGTATGCGTTTTTTCCTGAATATATTCAGGAAGAAACGCATACGCCCTTTTTGGCCAACCAAGCAACCTGGAAAGGCCAATCAGCGCTCCAAAGAAGTCTCGCTTCCCAGCAGGCAAAAGGGCCATGCGGAAAAAAGTGTCCAAACCAGAAATGCAGGACCGGCCATGGAGAAATGGGAGCCTTGCTACGCTGATGGGTGGGATGTAAATTGACAACAGCCACTCTGGAGAAGTGTACGGTGTGTTCTGAAACATCTAAAAAACACAGCTTGGAGAGCATAGGGCACTTCCACTCATGGGCGTATAAATTGGGAAAACTAAAAATCAGCAAGACACAGGCACCCCAAAGTTTAGGGCTGCTCTGTTGACAAGAACCCCCACTTCATTACACCTTAAATATCCTAGGAAAGAGAAAAATGGATAAAGAAGTGGTGGTCCTCATGTACAATGGCATATCACTCAGCCATGAAATCAACGTCATAAGGCTAGTAGCAGCATGATGAGTGGATTTAGGTACGACGATTCTAAGTGAAATAAGTCACACAGAAAAAGACACTTATCATAAGATATCACTTCTAGAGGGAATGTAAAAACCGCTACACTTGAACTGAATTACAAAACAGAACAGAGTCACACGTTTAGGAAACACACTACGGCTGCTGAACGGGAAAGGTGTGGTGGGGTGATGCATAAAACAAGGGTTTCAAATTAGCTCCGATACCGTTCCATAAACCCAATATGTAAGAGACAAGACCTATTCCTTTTTCAGTGAACTGGACTCAACACCCCCTATTCACCGCACAAGAATATATCTGACTAGTAAGAATCTTCAAACCTATGTATTGATATCTCTCTGGAAGTGAGTCAAGGGGGTGTAAAGCGGCATAAACACAGCCGTGAAAAGCAGCTAAACCCCATTATAAAAATAAATTACTTTTCAAAACCCGTGAAACAAAGACAGTGAAAGAGAGAGAAATTCTTACAAAATTCGTTCAGGGGCTGTGATGCAACCTGGATTGACCATATCTAGACCCACAGCTGATTGAGACATAAGGGTGGACACTCTTGGGGCTGAGAGGTTCGGTGAGGTTGGGTGAGCCAACGCAGACCCTTTCAAGTAATACTGCATGGTACCCATCCCATGGGTCCCAAATCTCCAGGTTCAAGGGCATCTTCCTACGTCGAAAACAGGCATGAGAAACCCAGAAGATGGTACACCGTGTGATCGGGAAAGGTTTCTAAAACGCACCTCATTTCTCATCTCCTTTGCTCGGGTTCGCCATTCCAGCCGATTTACTAGCCATCTCCCTCCTTGGAGAATCAACACCTTTACCCTCCTGTTCCGTACAGGTTGCAATTTGTCCTGAGGATGAACGGGAAGAGGGGGAACCAATGAGAGACTAGCTCTAGGGGTTGGGACAGGCACAGGTCACTCTATTTTCCCATCAGGAAGAAGAATTAAGCACAAGCTCAGCCTGCCCCCCAGAACCAGAAGAGGGCCTGAAGCAATCCTGCGCTTTTGCGGCCAGCTCCCAAAACAGCGAGTTGAAAAATGGAGCTCAGGGGCACTGCAATTCACAAACCTGCAGAGTTTTAAATGATACCTCTCGTCCACAAATATATTAAGGGAAGGCTACGAAGAGGCTTTGAAAGCAAGGCAGAATTGCAGGAAACAGATTTCAGGAGGTAGATTCGAATCGCCTTGAAAGCACATGAAAAGCGGCAAAACGTGGACAATGATGCCCTTGGCCAAAAAGGGCGTATGCGTTTTTTCCTGAATATATTCAGGAAAAAACGCATACGCCCTTTTTGGCCAACCAAGCAACCTGGAAAGGCCAATCAGCGCTCCAAAGAAGTCTCGCTTCCCAGCGGGCAAAAGGGCCATGCGGAAAAAAGTGTCCAAACCAGAAATGCAGGACCGGCCATGGAGAAATGGGAGCCTTGTTACGCTGATGGGTGGGATGTAAATTGCCAACAGCCACTCTGGAGAAGTGTACGGTGTGTTCTGAAACATCTAAAAAACACAGCTTGGAGAGCATAGGGCACTTCCACTCATGGGCGTATAAATTGGGAAAACTAAAAATCAGCAAGACACAGGCACCCCAAAGTTTAGGGCTGCTCTGTTGACAAGAACCCCCACTTCATTACACCTTAAATATCCTAGGAAAGAGAAAAATGGATAAAGAAGTTGGGGTCCTCATGTACAATGGAATATCACTCAGCCATGAAATCAACGTCATAAGGCTAGTAGCAGCACGATGAGTGGATTTAGGTACGACGATTCTAAGTGAAATAAGTCACACAGAAAAAGACACTTATCATAAGATATCACTTCTAGAGGGAATGTAAAAACCGCTACACTTGAACTGAATTACAAAACAGAACAGAGTCACACGTTTAGGAAACACACTACGGCTGCTGAACGGGAAAGGTGAGGTGGGGTGATGCATAAAACAAGGGTTTCAAATTAGCTCCGATACCGTTCCATAAACCCAATATGTAAGAGACAAGACCTATTCCTTTTTCAGTGAACTGGACTCAACACCCCCTATTCACCGCACAAGAATATATCTGACTAGTAAGAATCTTCAAACCTATGTATTGATATCTCTCTGTAAGTGTGTCAAGGGGGTGTAAAGCGGCATAAACACAGCCGTGAAAAGCAGCTAAACCCCATTATAAAAATAAATTACTTTTCAAAACCCGTGAAACAAAGACAGTGAAAGAGAGAGAAATTCTTACAAAATTCGTTCAGGGGCTGTGATGCAACCTGGATTGACCATATCTAGACCCACAGCTGATTGAGACATAAGGGTGGACACTCTTGGGGCTGAGAGGTTCGGTGAGGTTGGGTGAGCCAACGCAGACCCTTTCAAGTAATACTGCATGGTACCCATCCCATGGGTCCCAAATCTCCAGGTTCAAGGGCATCTTCCTACGTCGAAAACAGGCATGAGAAACCCAGAAGATGGTACACCGTGTGATCGGGAAAGGTTTCTAAAACGCACCTCATTTCTCATCTCCTTTGCTCGGGTTCGCCATTCCAGCCGATTTACTAGCCATCTCCCTCCTTGGAGAATCAGCACCTTTACCCTCCTGTTCCGTACAGGTTGCAATTTGTCCTGAGGATGAACGGGAAGAGGGGGAACCAATGAGAGACTAGCTCCAGGGGTTGGGACAGGCACAGGTCACTCTATTTTCCCATCAGGAAGAAGAATTAAGCACAAGCTCAGCCTGCCCCCCAGAACCAGAAGAGGGCCTGAAGCAATCCTGCGCTTTTGCGGCCAGCTCCCAAAACAGCGAGTTGAAAAATGGAGCTCAGGGGCACTGCAATTCACAAACCTGCAGAGTTTTAAATGATACCTCTCGTCCACAAATATATTAAGGGAAGGCTACGAAGAGGCTTTGAAAGCAAGGCAGAATTGCAGGAAACAGATTTCAGGAGGTAGATTCGAATCGCCTTGAAAGCACATGAAAAGCGGCAAAACGTGGACAATGATGCCCTTGGCCAAAAAGGGCGTATGCGTTTTTTCCTGAATATATTCAGGAAAAAACGCATACGCCCTTTTTGGCCAACCAAGCAACCTGGAAAGGCCAATCAGCGCTCCAAAGAAGTCTCGCTTCCCAGCGGGCAAAAGGGCCATGCGGAAAAAAGTGTCCAAACCAGAAATGCAGGACCGGCCATGGAGAAATGGGAGCCTTGTTACGCTGATGGGTGGGATGTAAATTGCCAACAGCCACTCTGGAGAAGTGTACGGTGTGTTCTGAAACATCTAAAAAACACAGCTTGGAGAGCATAGGGCACTTCCACTCATGGGCGTATAAATTGGGAAAACTAAAAATCAGCAAGACACAGGCACCCCAAAGTTTAGGGCTGCTCTGTTGACAAGAACCCCCACTTCATTACACCTTAAATATCCTAGGAAAGAGAAAAATGGATAAAGAAGTTGGGGTCCTCATGTACAATGGAATATCACTCAGCCATGAAATCAACGTCATAAGGCTAGTAGCAGCACGATGAGTGGATTTAGGTACGACGATTCTAAGTGAAATAAGTCACACAGAAAAAGACACTTATCATAAGATATCACTTCTAGAGGGAATGTAAAAACCGCTACACTTGAACTGAATTACAAAACAGAACAGAGTCACACGTTTAGGAAACACACTACGGCTGCTGAACGGGAAAGGTGAGGTGGGGTGATGCATAAAACAAGGGTTTCAAATTAGCTCCGATACCGTTCCATAAACCCAATATGTAAGAGACAAGACCTATTCCTTTTTCAGTGAACTGGACTCAACACCCCCTATTCACCGCACAAGAATATATCTGACTAGTAAGAATCTTCAAACCTATGTATTGATATCTCTCTGTAAGTGTGTCAAGGGGGTGTAAAGCGGCATAAACACAGCCGTGAAAAGCAGCTAAACCCCATTATAAAAATAAATTACTTTTCAAAACCCGTGAAACAAAGACAGTGAAAGAGAGAGAAATTCTTACAAAATTCGTTCAGGGGCTGTGATGCAACCTGGATTGACCATATCTAGACCCACAGCTGATTGAGACATAAGGGTGGACACTCTTGGGGCTGAGAGGTTCGGTGAGGTTGGGTGAGCCAACGCAGACCCTTTCAAGTAATACTGCATGGTACCCATCCCATGGGTCCCAAATCTCCAGGTTCAAGGGCATCTTCCTACGTCGAAAACAGGCATGAGAAACCCAGAAGATGGTACACCGTGTGATCGGGAAAGGTTTCTAAAACGCACCTCATTTCTCATCTCCTTTGCTCGGGTTCGCCATTCCAGCCGATTTACTAGCCATCTCCCTCCTTGGAGAATCAGCACCTTTACCCTCCTGTTCCGTACAGGTTGCAATTTGTCCTGAGGATGAACGGGAAGAGGGGGAACCAATGAGAGACTAGCTCCAGGGGTTGGGACAGGCACAGGTCACTCTATTTTCCCATCAGGAAGAAGAATTAAGCACAAGCTCAGCCTGCCCCCCAGAACCAGAAGAGGGCCTGAAGCAATCCTGCGCTTTTGCGGCCAGCTCCCAAAAAAGCGAGTTGAAAAATGGAGCTCAGGGGCACTGCAATTCACAAACCTGCAGAGTTTTAAATGATACCTCTCGTCCACAAATATATTAAGGGAAGGCTACGAAGAGGCTTTGAAAGCAAGGCAGAATTGCAGGAAACAGATTTCAGGAGGTAGATTCGAATCGCCTTGAAAGCACATGAAAAGCGGCAAAACGTGGACAATGATGCCCTTGGCCAAAAAGGGCGTATGCGTTTTTTCCTGAATATATTCAGGAAAAAACGCATACGCCCTTTTTGGCCAACCAAGCAACCTGGAAAGGCCAATCAGCGCTCCAAAGAAGTCTCGCTTCCCAGCGGGCAAAAGGGCCATGCGGAAAAAAGTGTCCAAACCAGAAATGCAGGACCGGCCATGGAGAAATGGGAGCCTTGTTACGCTGATGGGTGGGATGTAAATTGCCAACAGCCACTCTGGAGAAGTGTACGGTGTGTTCTGAAACATCTAAAAAACACAGCTTGGAGAGCATAGGGCACTTCCACTCATGGGCGTATAAATTGGGAAAACTAAAAATCAGCAAGACACAGGCACCCCAAAGTTTAGGGCTGCTCTGTTGACAAGAACCCCCACTTCATTACACCTTAAATATCCTAGGAAAGAGAAAAATGGATAAAGAAGTTGGGGTCCTCATGTACAATGGAATATCACTCAGCCATGAAATCAACGTCATAAGGCTAGTAGCAGCACGATGAGTGGATTTAGGTACGACGATTCTAAGTGAAATAATTCACACAGAAAAAGACACTTATCATAAGATATCACTTCTAGAGGGAATGTAAAAACCGCTACACTTGAACTGAATTACAAAACAGAACAGAGTCACACGTTTAGGAAACACACTACGGCTGCTGAACGGGAAAGGTGAGGTGGGGTGATGCATAAAACAAGGGTTTCAAATTAGCTCCGATACCGTTCCATAAACCCAATATGCAAGAGACAAGACCTATTCCTTTTTCAGTGAACTGGACTCAACACCCCCTATTCACCGCACAAGAATATATCTGACTAGTAAGAATCTTCAAACCTATGTATTGATATCTCTCTGTAAGTGTGTCAAGGGGGTGTAAAGCGGCATAAACACAGCCGTGAAAAGCAGCTAAACCCCATTATAAAAATAAATTACTTTTCAAAACCCGTGTAACAAAGACAGTGAAAGAGAGAGAAATTCTTACAAAATTCGTTCAGGGGCTGTGATGCAACCTGGATTGACCATATCTAGACCCACAGCTGATTGAGACATAAGGGTGGACACTCTTGGGGCTGAGAGGTTCGGTGAGGTTGGGTGAGCCAACGCAGACCCTTTCAAGTAATACTGCATGGTACCCATCCCATGGGTCCCAAATCTCCAGGTTCAAGGGCATCTTCCTACGTCGAAAACAGGCATGAGAAACCCAGAAGATGGTACACCGTGTGATCGGGAAAGGTTTCTAAAACGCACCTCATTTCTCATCTCCTTTGCTCGGGTTCGCCATTCCAGCCGATTTACTAGCCATCTCCCTCCTTGGAGAATCAGCACCTTTACCCTCCTGTTCCGTACAGGTTGCAATTTGTCCTGAGGATGAACGGGAAGAGGGGGAACCAATGAGAGACTAGCTCCAGGGGTTGGGACAGGCACAGGTCACTCTATTTTCCCATCAGGAAGAAGAATTAAGCACAAGCTCAGCCTGCCCCCCAGAACCAGAAGAGGGCCTGAAGCAATCCTGCGCTTTTGCGGCCAGCTCCCAAAAAAGCGAGTTGAAAAATGGAGCTCAGGGGCACTGCAATTCACAAACCTGCAGAGTTTTAAATGATACCTCTCGTCCACAAATATATTAAGGGAAGGCAACGAAGAGGCTTTGAAAGCAAGGAAGAATTGCAGGAAACAGATTTCAGGAGGTAGATTCGAATCGCCTTGAAAGCACATGAAAAGCGGCAAAACGTGGACAATGATGCCCTTGGCCAAAAAGGGCGTATGCGTTTTTTCCTGAATATATTCAGGAAAAAACGCATACGCCCTTTTTGGCCAACCAAGCAACCTGGAAAGGCCAATCAGCGCTCCAAAGAAGTCTCGCTTCCCAGCAGGCAAAAGGGCCATGCGGAAAAAAGTGTCCAAACCAGAAATGCAGGACCGGCCATGGAGAAATGGGAGCCTTGCTATGCTGATGGGTGGGATGTAAATTGACAACAGCCACTCTGGAGAAGTGTACGGTGTGTTCTGAAACATCTAAAAAACACAGCTTGGAGAGCATAGGGCACTTCCACTCATGGGCGTATAAATTGGGAAAACTAAAAATCAGCAAGACACAGGCACCCCAAAGTTTAGGGCTGCTCTGTTGACAAGAACCCCCACTTCATTACACCTTAAATATCCTAGGAAAGAGAAAAATGGATAAAGAAGTGGTGGTCCTCATGTACAATGGCATATCACTCAGCCATGAAATCAACGTCATAAGGCTAGTAGCAGCATGATGAGTGGATTTAGGTACGACGATTCTAAGTGAAATAAGTCACACAGAAAAAGACACTTATCATAAGATATCACTTCTAGAGGGAATGTAAAAACCGCTACACTTGAACTGAATTACAAAACAGAACAGAGTCACACGTTTAGGAAACACACTACGGCTGCTGAACGGGAAAGGTGTGGTGGGGTGATGCATAAAACAAGGGTTTCAAATTAGCTCCGATACCGTTCCATAAACCCAATATGTAAGAGACAAGACCTATTCCTTTTTCAGTGAACTGGACTCAACACCCCCTATTCACCGCACAAGAATATATCTGACTAGTAAGAATCTTCAAACCTATGTATTGATATCTCTCTGGAAGTGAGTCAAGGGGGTGTAAAGCGGCATAAACACAGCCGTGAAAAGCAGCTAAACTCCATTATAAAAATAAATTACTTTTCAAAACCCGTGAAACAAAGACAGTGAAAGAGAGAGAAATTCTTACAAAATTCGTTCAGGGGCTGTGATGCAACCTGGATTGACCATATCTAGACCCACAGCTGATTGAGACATAAGGGTGGACACTCTTGGGGCTGAGAGGTTCGGTGAGGTTGGGTGAGCCAACGCAGACCCTTTCAAGTAATACTGCATGGTACCCATCCCATGGGTCCCAAATCTCCAGGTTCAAGGGCATCTTCCTACGTCGAAAACAGGCATGAGAAACCCAGAAGATGGTACACCGTGTGATCGGGAAAGGTTTCTAAAACGCACCTCATTTCTCATCTCCTTTGCTCGGGTTCGCCATTCCAGCCGATTTACTAGCCATCTCCCTCCTTGGAGAATCAGCACCTTTAACCTCCTGTTCCGTACAGGTTGCAATTTGTCCTGAGGATGAACGGGAAGAGGGGGAACCAATGAGAGACTAGCTCTAGGTGTTGGGACAGGCACAGGTCACTCTATTTTCCCATCAGGAAGAAGAATTAAGCACAAGCTCAGCCTGCCCCCCAGAACCAGAAGAGGGCCTGAAGCAATCCTGCGCTTTTGCGGCCAGCTCCCAAAAAAGCGAGTTGAAAAATGGAGCTCAGGGGCACTGCAATTCACAAACCTGCAGAGTTTTAAATGATACCTCTCGTCCACAAATATATTAAGGGAAGGCAACGAAGAGGCTTTGAAAGCAAGGCAGAATTGCAGGAAACAGATTTCAGGAGGTAGATTCGAATCGCCTTGAAAGCACATGAAAAGCGGCAAAACGTGGACAATGATGCCCTTGGCCAAAAAGGGCGTATGCGTTTTTTCCTGAATATATTCAGGAAAAAACGCATACGCCCTTTTTGGCCAACCAAGCAACCTGGAAAGGCCAATCAGCGCTCCAAAGAAGTCTCGCTTCCCAGCGGGCAAAAGGGCCATGCGGAAAAAAGTGTCCAAACCAGAAATGCAGGACCGGCCATGGAGAAATGGGAGCCTTGCTACGCTGATGGGTGGGATGTAAATTGCCAACAGCCACTCTGGAGAAGTGTACGGTGTGTTCTGAAACATCTAAAAAACACAGCTTGGAGAGCATAGGGCACTTCCACTCATGGGGGTATAAATTGGGAAAACTAAAAATCAGCAAGACACAGGCACCCCAAAGTTTAGGGCTGCTCTGTTGACAAGAACCCCCACTTCATTACACCTTAAATATCCTAGGAAAGAGAAAAATGGATAAAGAAGTTGTGGTCCTCATGTACAATGGAATATCACTCAGCCATGAAATCCACGTCCTAAGTCTAGTAGCAGCAGGATGAGTGGATTTAGGTACGACGATTCTAAGTGAAATAAGTCACACAGAAAAAGACACTTATCATAAGATATCACTTAGAGAGGGAATGTAAAAACCGCTACACTTGAACTGAATTGCAAAACAGAACAGAGTCACACGTTTAGGAAACACACTATGGCTGCTGAACGGGAAAGGTGAGGTGGGGTGATGCATAAAACAAAGGTTTCAAATTAGCTCCGATACCGTTCCACAAACCCAATATGTAAGAGACAAGACCTATTCCTTTTTCAGTGAACTGGACTCAACACCCCCTATTCACCGCACAAGAATATATCTGACTAGTAAGAATCTTCAAACCTATGTATTGATATCTCTCTGTAAGTGAGTCAAGGGGGTGTAAAGCGGCATAAACACAGCCGTGAAAAGCAGCTAAACCCCATTATAAAAATAAATTACTTTTCAAAACCCGTGAAACAAAGACAGTGAAAGAGAGAGAAATTCTTACAAAATTCGTTCAGGGGCTGTGATGCAACCTGGATTGACCATATCTAGACCCACAGCTGATTGAGACATAAGGGTGGACACTCTTGGGGCTGAGAGGTTCGGTGAGGTTGGGTGAGCCAACGCAGACCCTTTCAATTAATACTGCATGGTACCCATCCCATGGGTCCCAAATCTCCAGGTTCAAGGGCATCTTCCTACGTCGAAAACAGGCATGAGAAACCCAGAAGATGGTACACCGTGTGATCGGGAAAGGTTTCTAAAACGCACCTCATTTCTCATCTCCTTTGCTCGGGTTCGCCATTCCAGCCGATTTACTAGCCATCTCCCTCCTTGGAGAATCAGCACCTTTAACCTCCTGTTCCGTATAGGTTGCAATTTGTCCTGAGGATGAACGGGAAGAGGGGGAACCAATGAGAGACTAGCTCTAGGTGTTGGGACAGGCACAGGTCACTCTATTTTCCCATCAGGAAGAAGAATTAAGCACAAGCTCAGCCTGCCCCCCAGAACCAGAAGAGGGCCTGAAGCAATCCTGCGCTTTTGCGGCCAGCTCCCAAAACAGCGAGTTGAAAAATGGAGCTCAGGGGCACTGCAATTCACAAACCTGCAGAGTTTTAAATGATACCTCTCGTCCACAAATATATTAAGGGAAGGCAACGAAGAGGCTTTGAAAGCAAGGCAGAATTGCAGGAAACAGATTTCAGGAGGTAGATTCGAATCGCCTTGAAAGCACATGAAAAGCAGCAAAACGTGGACAATGATGCCCTTGGCCAAAAAGGGCGTATGCGTTTTTTCCTGAATATATTCAGGAAAAAACGCATACGCCCTTTTTGGCCAACCAAGCAACCTGGAAAGGCCAATCAGCGCTCCAAAGAAGTCTCGCTTCCCAGCGGGCAAAAGGGCCATGCGGAAAAAAGTGTCCAAACCAGAAATGCAGGACCGGCCATGGAGAAATGGGAGCCTTGCTACGCTGATGGGTGGGATGTAAATTGCCAACAGCCACTCTGGAGAAGTGTACGGTGTGTTCTGAAACATCTAAAAAACACAGCTTGGAGAGCATAGGGCACTTCCACTCATGGGCGTATAAATTGGGAAAACTAAAAATCAGCAAGACACAGGCACCCCAAAGTTTAGGGCTGCTCTGTTGACAAGAACCCCCACTTCATTACACCTTAAATATCCTAGGAAAGAGAAAAATAGATAAAGAAGTGGTGGTCCTCATGTACAATGGCATATCACTCAGCCATGAAATCAACGTCATAAGGCTAGTAGCAGCACGATGAGTGGATTTAGGTACGACGATTCTAAGTGAAATAAGTCACACAGAAAAAGACACTTATCATAAGATATCACTTCTAGAGGGAATGTAAAAACCGCTACACTTGAACTGAATTACAAAACACAACAGAGTCACACGTTTAGGAAACACACTACGGCTGCTGAACGGGAAAGGTGAGGTGGGGTGATGCATAAAACAAGGGTTTCAAATTAGCTCCGATACCGTTCCATAAACCCAATATGTAAGAGACAAGACCTATTCCTTTTTCAGTGAACTGGACTCAACACCCCCTATTCACCGCACAAGAATATATCTGACTAGTAAGAATCTTCAAACCTATGTATTGATATCTCTCTGGAAGTGAGTCAAGGGGGTGTAAAGTGGCATAAACACAGCCGTGAAAAGCAGCTAAACCCCATTATAAAAATAAATTACTTTTCAAAACCCGTGAAACAAAGACAGTGAAAGAGAGAGAAATTCTTACAAAATTCGTTCAGGGGCTGTGATGCAACCTGGATTGACCATATCTAGACCCACAGCTGATTGAGACATAAGGGTGGACACTCTTGGGGCTGAGAGGTTCGGTGAGGTTGGGTGAGCCAACGCAGACCCTTTCAAGTAATACTGCATGGTACCCATCCCATGGGTCCCAAATCTCCAGGTTCAAGGGCATCTTCCTACGTCGAAAACAGGCATGAGAAACCCAGAAGATGGTACACCGTGTGATCGGGAAAGGTTTCTAAAACGCACCTCATTTCTCATCTCCTTTGCTCGGGTTCGCCATTCCAGCCGATTTACTAGCCATCTCCCTCCTTGGAGAATCAACACCTTTACCCTCCTGTTCCGTACAGGTTGCAATTTGTCCTGAGGATGAACGGGAAGAGGGGGAACCAATGAGAGACTAGCTCTAGGGGTTGGGACAGGCACAGGTCACTCTATTTTCCCATCAGGAAGAAGAATTAAGCACAAGCTCAGCCTGCCCCCCAGAACCAGAAGAGGGCCTGAAGCAATCCTGCGCTTTTGCGGCCAGCTCCCAAAACAGCGAGTTGAAAAATTGAGCTCAGGGGCACTGCAATTCACAAACCTGCAGAGTTTTAAATGATACCTCTCGTCCACAAATATATTAAGGGAAGGCTACGAAGAGGCTTTGAAAGCAAGGCAGAATTGCAGGAAACAGATTTCAGGAGGTAGATTCGAATCGCCTTGAAAGCACATGAAAAGCGGCAAAACGTGGACAATGATGCCCTTGGCCAAAAAGGGCGTATGCGTTTTTTCCTGAATATATTCAGGAAAAAACGCATACGCCCTTTTTGGCCAACCAAGCAACCTGGAAAGGCCAATCAGCGCTCCAAAGAAGTCTCGCTTCCCAGCGGGCAAAAGGGCCATGCGGAAAAAAGTGTCCAAACCAGAAATGCAGGACCGGCCATGGAGAAATGGGAGCCTTGCTACGCTGATGGGTGGGATGTAAATTGACAACAGCCACTCTGGAGAAGTGTACGGTGTGTTCTGAAACATCTAAAAAACATAGCTTGGAGAGCATAGGGCACTTCCACTCATGGGCGTATAAATTGGGAAAACTAAAAATCAGCAAGACACAGGCACCCCAAAGTTTAGGGCTGCTCTGTTGACAAGAACCCCCACTTCATTACACCTTAAATATCCTAGGAAAGAGAAAAATGGATAAAGAAGTGGTGGTCCTCATGTACAATGGCATATCACTCAGCCATGAAATCAACGTCATAAGGCTAGTAGCAGCATGATGAGTGGATTTAGGTACGACGATTCTAAGTGAAATAAGTCACACAGAAAAAGACACTTATCATAAGATATCACTTCTAGAGGGAATGTAAAAACCGCTACACGTGAACTGAATTACAAAACAGAACAGAGTCACACGTTTAGGAAACACACTACGGCTGCTGAACGGGAAAGGTGTGGTGGGGTGATGCATAAAACAAGGGTTTCAAATTAGCTCCGATACCGTTCCATAAACCCAATATGTAAGAGACAAGACCTATTCCTTTTTCAGTGAACTGGACTCAACACCCCCTATTCACCGCACAAGAATATATCTGACTAGTAAGAATCTTGAAACCTATGTATTGATATCTCTCTGGAAGTGAGTCAAGGGGGTGTAAAGCGGCATAAACACAGCCGTGAAAAGCAGCTAAACTCCATTATAAAAATAAATTACTTTTCAAAACCCGTGAAACAAAGACAGTGAAAGAGAGAGAAATTCTTACAAAATTCGTTCAGGGGCTGTGATGCAACCTGGATTGACCATATCTAGACCCACAGCTGATTGAGACATAAGGGTGGACACTCTTGGGGCTGAGAGGTTCGGTGAGGTTGGGTGAGCCAACGCAGACCCTTTCAAGTAATACTGCATGGTACCCATCCCATGGGTCCCAAATCTCCAGGTTCAAGGGCATCTTCCTACGTCGAAAACAGGCATGAGAAACCCAGAAGATGGTACACCGTGTGATCGGGAAAGGTTTCTAAAACGCACCTCATTTCTCATCTCCTTTGCTCGGGTTCGCCATTCCAGCCGATTTACTAGCCATCTCCCTCCTTGGAGAATCAACACCTTTACCCTCCTGTTCCGTACAGGTTGCAATTTGTCCTGAGGATGAACGGGAAGAGGGGGAACCAATGAGAGACTAGCTCTAGGGGTTGGGACAGGCACAGGTCACTCTATTTTCCCATCAGGAAGAAGAATTAAGCACAAGCTCAGCCTGCCCCCCAGAACCAGAAGAGGGCCTGAAGCAATCCTGCGCTTTTGCGGCCAGCTCCCAAAACAGCGAGTTGAAAAATGGAGCTCAGGGGCACTGCAATTCACAAACCTGCAGAGTTTTAAATGATACCTCTCGTCCACAAATATATTAAGGGAAGGCTACGAAGAGGCTTTGAAAGCAAGGCAGAATTGCAGGAAACAGATTTCAGGAGGTAGATTCGAATCGCCTTGAAAGCACATGAAAAGCGGCAAAACGTGGACAATGATGCCCTTGGCCAAAAAGGGCGTATGCGTTTTTTCCTGAATATATTCAGGAAAAAACGCATACGCCCTTTTTGGCCAACCAAGCAACCTGGAAAGGCCAATCAGCGCTCCAAAGAAGTCTCGCTTCCCAGCGGGCAAAAGGGCCATGCGGAAAAAAGTGTCCAAACCAGAAATGCAGGACCGGCCATGGAGAAATGGGAGCCTTGTTACGCTGATGGGTGGGATGTAAATTGCCAACAGCCACTCTGGAGAAGTGTACGGTGTGTTCTGAAACATCTAAAAAACACAGCTTGGAGAGCATAGGGCACTTCCACTCATGGGCGTATAAATTGGGAAAACTAAAAATCAGCAAGACACAGGCACCCCAAAGTTTAGGGCTGCTCTGTTGACAAGAACCCCCACTTCATTACACCTTAAATATCCTAGGAAAGAGAAAAATGGATAAAGAAGTTGGGGTCCTCATGTACAATGGAATATCACTCAGCCATGAAATCAACGTCATAAGGCTAGTAGCAGCACGATGAGTGGATTTAGGTACGACGATTCTAAGTGAAATAAGTCACACAGAAAAAGACACTTATCATAAGATATCACTTCTAGAGGGAATGTAAAAACCGCTACACTTGAACTGAATTACAAAACAGAACAGAGTCACACGTTTAGGAAACACACTACGGCTGCTGAACGGGAAAGGTGAGGTGGGGTGATGCATAAAACAAGGGTTTCAAATTAGCTCCGATACCGTTCCATAAACCCAATATGCAAGAGACAAGACCTATTCCTTTTTCAGTGAACTGGACTCAACACCCCCTATTCACCGCACAAGAATATATCTGACTAGTAAGAATCTTCAAACCTATGTATTGATATCTCTCTGTAAGTGTGTCAAGGGGGTGTAAAGCGGCATAAACACAGCCGTGAAAAGCAGCTAAACCCCATTATAAAAATAAATTACTTTTCAAAACCCGTGTAACAAAGACAGTGAAAGAGAGAGAAATTCTTCCAAAATTCGTTCAGGGGCTGTGATGCAACCTGGATTGACCATATCTAGACCCACAGCTGATTGAGACATAAGGGTGGACACTCTTGGGGCTGAGAGGTTCGGTGAGGTTGGGTGAGCCAACGCAGACCCTTTCAAGTAATACTGCATGGTACCCATCCCATGGGTCCCAAATCTCCAGGTTCAAGGGCATCTTCCTACGTCGAAAACAGGCATGAGAAACCCAGAAGATGGTACACCGTGTGATCGGGAAAGGTTTCTAAAACGCACCTCATTTCTCATCTCCTTGGCTCGGGTTCGCCATTCCAGCCGATTTACTAGCCATCTCCCTCCTTGGAGAATCAGCACCTTTAACCTCCTGTTCCGTACAGGTTGCAATTTGTCCTGAGGATGAACGGGAAGAGGGGGAACCAATGAGAGACTAGCTCTAGGTGTTGGGACAGGCACAGGTCACTCTATTTTCCGATCAGGAAGAAGAATTAAGCACAAGCTCAGCCTGCCCCCCAGAACCAGAAGAGGGCCTGAAGCAATCCTGCGCTTTTGCGGCCAGCTCCCAAAAAAGCGAGTTGAAAAATGGAGCTCAGGGGCCCTGCAATTCACAAACCTGCAGAGTTTTAAATGATACCTCTCGTCCACAAATATATTAAGGGAAGGCAACGAAGAGGCTTTGAAAGCAAGGCAGAATTGCAGGAAACAGATTTCAGGAGGTAGATTCGAATCGCCTTGAAAGCACATGAAAAGCGGCAAAACGTGGACAATGATGCCCTTGGCCAAAAAGGGCGTATGCGTTTTTTCCTGAATATATTCAGGAAAAAACGCATACGCCCTTTTTGGCCAACCAAGCAACCTGGAAAGGCCAATCAGCGCTCCAAAGAAGTCTCGCTTCCCAGCGGGCAAAAGGGCCATGGGGAAAAACGTGTCCAAACCAGAAATGCAGGACCGGCCATGGAGAAATGGGAGCCTTGCTACGCTGATGGGTGGGATGTAAATTGCCAACAGCCACTCTGGAGAAGTGTACGGTGTGTTCTGAAACATCTAAAAAACACAGCTTGGAGAGCATAGGGCACTTCCACTCATGGGCGTATAAATTGGGAAAACTAAAAATCAGCAAGACACAGGCACCCCAAAGTTTAGGGCTGCTCTGTTGACAAGAACCCCCACTTCATTACACCTTAAATATCCTAGGAAAGAGAAAAATGGATAAAGAAGTTGTGGTCCTCATGTACAATGGAATATCACTCAGCCATGAAATCAACGTCATAAGGCTAGTAGCAGCACGATGAGTGGATTTAGGTACGACGATTCTAAGTGAAATAAGTCACACAGAAAAAGACACTTATCATAAGATATCACTTCGAGAGGGAATGTAAAAACCGCTACACTTTAACTGAATTACAAAACAGAACAGAGTCACACGTTTAGGAAACACACTATGGCTGCTGAACGGGAAAGGTGAGGTGGGGTGATGCATAAAACAAGGGTTTCAAATTAGCTCAGATACCGTTCCATAAACCCAATATGTAAGAGACAAGACCTATTCCTTTTTCAGTGAACTGGACTCAACACCCCCTATTCACCGCACAAGAATATATCTGACTAGTAAGAATCTTCAAACCTATGTATTGATATCTCTCCGTAAGTGAGTCAAGGGGGTGTAAAGCGGCATAAACACAGCCGTGAAAAGCAGCTAAACCCCATTATACAAATAAATTACTTTTCAAAACCCGTGAAAGAAAGACAGTGAAAGAGAGAGAAATTCTTCCAAAATTCGTTCAGGGGCTGTGATGCAATCTGGATTGACCATATCTAGACCCACAGCTGATTGAGACATAAGGCTGGACACTCTTGGGGCTGAGAGGTTCGGTGAGGTTGGGTGAGCCAACGCAGACCCTTTCAAGTAATACTGCATGGTACCCATCCCATGGGTCCCAAATCTCCAGGTTCAAGGGCATCTTCCTACGTCGAAAACAGGCATGAGAAACCCAGAAGATGGTACACCGTGTGATCGGGAAAGGTTTCTAAAACGCACCTCATTTCTCATCTCCTTGGCTCGGGTTCGCCATTCCAGCCGATTTACTAGCCATCTCCCTCCTTGGAGAATCAGCACCTTTAACCTCCTGTTCCGTACAGGTTGCAATTTGTCCTGAGGATGAACGGGAAGAGGGGGAACCAATGAGAGACTAGCTCTAGGTGTTGGGACAGGCACAGGTCACTCTATTTTCCCATCAGGAAGAAGAATTAAGCACAAGCTCAGCCTGCCCCCCAGAACCAGAAGAGGGCCTGAAGCAATCCTGCGCTTTTGCGGCCAGCTCCCAAAAAAGCGAGTTGAAAAATGGAGCTCAGGGGCACTGCAATTCACAAACCTGCAGAGTTTTAAATGATACCTCTCGTCCACAAATATATTAAGGGAAGGCAACGAAGAGGCTTTGAAAGCAAGGCAGAATTGCAGGAAACAGATTTCAGGAGGTAGATTCGAATCGCCTTGAAAGCACATGAAAAGCGGCAAAACGTGGACAATGATGCCCTTGGCCAAAAAGGGCGTATGCGTTTTTTCCTGAATATATTCAGGAAAAAACGCATACGCCCTTTTTGGCCAACCAAGCAACCTGGAAAGGCCAATCAGCGCTCCAAAGAAGTCTCGCTTCCCAGCGGGCAAAAGGGCCATGCGGAAAAAAGTGTCCAAACCAGAAATGCAGGACCGGCCATGGAGAAATGGGAGCCTTGCTACGCTGATGGGTGGGATGTAAATTGCCAACAGCCACTCTGGAGAAGTGTACGGTGTGTTCTGAAACATCTAAAAAACACAGCTTGGAGAGCATAGGGCACTTCCACTCATGGGCGTATAAATTGGGAAAACTAAAAATCAGCAAGACACAGGCACCCCAAAGTTTAGGGCTGCTCTGTTGACAAGAACCCCCACTTCATTACACCTTAAATATCCTAGGAAAGAGAAAAATGGATAAAGAAGTTGGGGTCCTCATGTACAATGGAATATCACTCAGCCATGAAATCAACGTCATAAGGCTAGTAGCAGCACGATGAGTGGATTTAGGTACGACGATTCTAAGTGAAATAAGTCACACAGAAAAAGACACTTATCATAAGATATCACTTCTAGAGGGAATGTAAAAACCGCTACACTTGAACTGAATTACAAAACAGAACAGAGTCACACGTTTAGGAAACACACTACGGCTGCTGAACGGGAAAGGTGAGGTGGGGTGATGCATAAAACAAGGGTTTCAAATTAGCTCCGATACCGTTCCATAAACCCAATATGTAAGAGACAAGACCTATTCCTTTTTCAGTGAACTGGACTCAACACCCCCTATTCACCGCACAAGAATATATCTGACTAGTAAGAATCTTCAAACCTATGTATTGATATCTCTCTGGAAGTGAGTCAAGGGGGTGTAAAGCGGCATAAACACAGCCGTGAAAAGCAGCTAAACCCCATTATAAAAATAAATTACTTTTCAAAACCCGTGAAACAAAGACAGTGAAAGAGAGAGAAATTCTTACAAAATTCGTTCAGGGGCTGTGATGCAACCTGGATTGACCATATCTAGACCCACAGCTGATTGAGACATAAGGGTGGACACTCTTGGGGCTGAGAGGTTCGGTGAGGTTGGGTGAGCCAACGCAGACCCTTTCAAGTAATACTGCATGGTACCCATCCCATGGGTCCCAAATCTCCAGGTTCAAGGGCATCTTCCTACGTCGAAAACAGGCATGAGAAACCCAGAAGATGGTACACCGTGTGATCGGGAAAGGTTTCTAAAACGCACCTCATTTCTCATCTCCTTGGCTCGGGTTCGCCATTCCAGCCGATTTACTAGCCATCTCCCTCCTTGGAGAATCAGCACCTTTACCCTCCTGTTCCGTACAGGTTGCAATTTGTCCTGAGGATGAACGGGAAGAGGGAGAACCAATGAGAGACTAGCTCTAGGGGTTGGGACAGGCACAGGTCACTCTATTTTCCCATCAGGAAGAAGAATTAAGCACAAGCTCAGCCTGCCCCCCAGAACCAGAAGAGGGCCTGAAGCAATCCTGCGCTTTTGCGGCCAGCTCCCAAAAAAGCGAGTTGAAAAATGGAGCTCAGGGGCACTGCAATTCACAAACCTGCAGAGTTTTAAATGATACCTCTCGTCCACAAATATATTAAGGGAAGGCTACGAAGAGGCTTTGAAAGCAAGGCAGAATTGCAGGAAACAGATTTCAGGAGGTAGATTCGAATCGCCTTGAAAGCACATGAAAAGCGGCAAAACGTGGACAATGATGCCCTTGGCCAAAAAGGGCGTATGCGTTTTTTCCTGAATATATTCAGGAAAAAACGCATACGCCCTTTTTGGCCAACCAAGCAACCTGGAAAGGCCAATCAGCGCTCCAAAGAAGTCTCGCTTCCCAGCGGGCAAAAGGGCCATGCGGAAAAAAGTGTCCAAACCAGAAATGCAGGACCGGCCATGGAGAAATGGGAGCCTTGCTACGCTGATGGGTGGGATGTAAATTGCCAACAGCCACTCTGGAGAAGTGTACGGTGTGTTCTGAAACATCTAAAAAACACAGCTTGGAGAGCATAGGGCACTTCCACTCATGGGCGTATAAATTGGGAAAACTAAAAATCAGCAAGACACAGGCACCCCAAAGTTTAGGGCTGCTCTGTTGACAAGAACCCCCACTTCATTACACCTTAAATATCCTAGGAAAGAGAAAAATGGATAAAGAAGTTGGGGTCCTCATGTACAATGGAATATCACTCAGCCATGAAATCCACGTCATAAGGCTAGTAGCAGCACGATGAGTGGATTTAGGTACGACGATTCTAAGTGAAATAAGTCACACAGAAAAAGACACTTATCATAAGATATCACTTCTAGAGGGAATGTAAAAACCGCTACACTTGAACTGAATTACAAAACAGAACAGAGTCACACGTTTAGGAAACACACTACGGCTGCTGAACGGGAAAGGTGAGGTGGGGTGATGCATAAAACAAGGGTTTCAAATTAGCTCCGATACCGTTCCATAAACCCAATATGTAAGAGACAAGACCTATTCCTTTTTCAGTGAACTGGACTCAACACCCCCTATTCACCACACAAGAATATATCTGACTAGTAAGAATCTTCAAACCTATGTATTGATATCTCTCTGGAAGTGAGTCAAGGGGGTGTAAAGCGGCATAAACACAGCCGTGAAAAGCAGCTAAACCCCATTATAAAAATAAATTACTTTTCAAAACCCGTGAAACAAAGACAGTGAAAGAGAGAGAAATTCTTACAAAATTCGTTCAGGGGCTATGATGCAACCTGGATTGACCATATCTAGACCCACAGCTGATTGAGACATAAGGGTGGACACTCTTGGGGCTGAGAGGTTCGGTGAGGTTGGGTGAGCCAACGCAGACCCTTTCAAGTAATACTGCATGGTACCCATCCCATGGGTCCCAAATCTCCAGGTTCAAGGGCATCTTCCTACGTCGAAAACAGGCATGAGAAACCCAGAAGATGGTACACCGTGTGATCGGGAAAGGTTTCTAAAACGCACCTCATTTCTCATCTCCTTTGCTCGGGTTCGCCATTCCAGCCGATTTACTAGCCATCTCCCTCCTTGGAGAATCAACACCTTTACCCTCCTGTTCCGTACAGGTTGCAATTTGTCCTGAGGATGAACGGGAAGAGGGGGAACCAATGAGAGACTAGCTCTAGGGGTTGGGACAGGCACAGGTCACTCTATTTTCCCATCAGGAAGAAGAATTAAGCACAAGCTCAGCCTGCCCCCCAGAACCAGAAGAGGGCCTGAAGCAATCCTGCGCTTTTGCGGCCAGCTCCCAAAAAAGCGAGTTGAAAAATGGAGCTCAGGGGCACTGCAATTCACAAACCTGCAGAGTTTTAAATGATACCTCTCGTCCACAAATATATTAAGGGAAGGCTACGAAGAGGCTTTGAAAGCAAGGCAGAATTGCAGGAAACAGATTTCAGGAGGTAGATTCGAATCGCCTTGAAAGCACATGAAAAGCGGCAAAACGTGGACAATGATGCCCTTGGCCAAAAAGGGCGTATGCGTTTTTTCCTGAATATATTCAGGAAAAAACGCATACGCCCTTTTTGGCCAACCAAGCAACCTGGAAAGGCCAATCAGCGCTCCAAAGAAGTCTCGCTTCCCAGCGGGCAAAAGGGCCATGCGGAAAAAAGTGTCCAAACCAGAAATGCAGGACCGGCCATGGAGAAATGGGAGCCTTGCTACGCTGATGGGTGGGATGTAAATTGCCAACAGCCACTCTGGAGAAGTGTACGGTGTGTTCTGAAACATCTAAAAAACACAGCTTGGAGAGCATAGGGCACTTCCACTCATGGGCGTATAAATTGGGAAAACTAAAAATCAGCAAGACACAGGCACCCCAAAGTTTAGGGCTGCTCTGTTGACAAGAACCCCCACTTCATTACACCTTAAATATCATAGGAAAGAGAAAAATGGATAAAGAAGTTGGGGTCCTCATGTACAATGGAATATCACTCAGCCATGAAATCAACGTCATAAGGCTAGTAGCAGCACGATGAGTGGATTTAGGTACGACGATTCTAAGTGAAATAAGTCACACAGAAAAAGACACTTATCATAAGATATCACTTCTAGAGGGAATGTAAAAACCGCTACACTTGAACTGAATTACAAAACAGAACAGAGTCACACGTTTAGGAAACACACTACGGCTGCTGAACGGGAAAGGTGAGGTGGGGTGATGCATAAAACAAGGGTTTCAAATTAGCTCCGATACCGTTCCATAAACCCAATATGTAAGAGACAAGACCTATTCCTTTTTCAGTGAACTGGACTCAACACCCCCTATTCACCGCACAAGAATATATCTGACTAGTAAGAATCTTCAAACCTATGTATTGATATCTCTCTGGAAGTGAGTCAAGGGGGTGTAAAGCGGCATAAACACAGCCGTGAAAAGCAGCTAAACCCCATTATAAAAATAAATTACTTTTCAAAACCCGTGAAACAAAGACAGTGAAAGAGAGAGAAATTCTTACAAAATTCGTTCAGGGGCTGTGATGCAACCTGGATTGACCATATCTAGACCCACAGCTGATTGAGACATAAGGGTGGACACTCTTGGGGCTGAGAGGTTCGGTGAGGTTGGGTGAGCCAACGCAGACCCTTTCAAGTAATACTGCATGGTACCCATCCCATGGGTCCCAAATCTCCAGGTTCAAGGGCATCTTCCTACGTCGAAAACAGGCATGAGAAACCCAGAAGATGGTACACCGTGTGATCGGGAAAGGTTTCTAAAACGCACCTCATTTCTCATCTCCTTTGCTCGGGTTCGCCATTCCAGCCGATTTACTAGCCATCTCCCTCCTTGGAGAATCAGCACCTTTACCCTCCTGTTCCGTACAGGTTGCAATTTGTCCTGAGGATGAACGGGAAGAGGGGGAACCAATGAGAGACTAGCTCCAGGGGTTGGGACAGGCACAGGTCACTCTATTTTCCCATCAGGAAGAAGAATTAAGCACAAGCTCAGCCTGCCCCCCAGAACCAGAAGAGGGCCTGAAGCAATCCTGCGCTTTTGCGGCCAGCTCCCAAAAAAGCGAGTTGAAAAATGGAGCTCAGGGGCACTGCAATTCACAAACCTGCAGAGTTTTAAATGATACCTCTCGTCCACAAATATATTAAGGGAAGGCAACGAAGAGGCTTTGAAAGCAAGGAAGAATTGCAGGAAACAGATTTCAGGAGGTAGATTCGAATCGCCTTGAAAGCACATGAAAAGCGGCAAAACGTGGACAATGATGCCCTTGGCCAAAAAGGGCGTATGCGTTTTTTCCTGAATATATTCAGGAAAAAACGCATACGCCCTTTTTGGCCAACCAAGCAACCTGGAAAGGCCAATCAGCGCTCCAAAGAAGTCTCGCTTCCCAGCAGGCAAAAGGGCCATGCGGAAAAAAGTGTCCAAACCAGAAATGCAGGACCGGCCATGGAGAAATGGGAGCCTTGCTACGCTGATGGGTGGGATGTAAATTGACAACAGCCACTCTGGAGAAGTGTACGGTGTGTTCTGAAACATCTAAAAAACACAGCTTGGAGAGCATAGGGCACTTCCACTCATGGGCGTATAAATTGGGAAAACTAAAAATCAGCAAGACACAGGCACCCCAAAGTTTAGGGCTGCTCTGTTGACAAGAACCCCCACTTCATTACACCTTAAATATCCTAGGAAAGAGAAAAATGGATAAAGAAGTGGTGGTCCTCATGTACAATGGCATATCACTCAGCCATGAAATCAACGTCATAAGGCTAGTAGCAGCACGATGAGTGGATTTAGGTACGACGATTCTAAGTGAAATAAGTCACACAGAAAAAGACACTTATCATAAGATATCACTTCTAGAGGGAATGTAAAAACCGCTACACTTGAACTGAATTACAAAACAGAACAGAGTCACACGTTTAGGAAACACACTACGGCTGCTGAACGGGAAAGGTGAGGTGGGGTGATGCATAAAACAAGGGTTTCAAATTAGCTCCGATACCGTTCCATAAACCCAATATATAAGAGACAAGACCTATTCCTTTTTCAGTGAACTGGACTCAACACCCCCTTTTCACCGCACAAGAATATATCTGACTAGTAAGAATCTTCAAACCTATGTATTGATATCTCTCTGTAAGTGAGTCAAGGGGGTGTAAAGCGGCATAAACACAGCCGTGAAAAGCAGCTAAACCCCATTATAAAAATAAATTACTTTTCAAAACCCGTGAAACAAAGACAGTGAAAGAGAGAGAAATTCTTCCAAAATTCGTTCAGGGGCTGTGATGCAACCTGGATTGACCATATCTAGACCCACAGCTGATTGAGACATAAGGGTGGACACTCTTGGGGCTGAGAGGTTCGGTGAGGTTGGGTGAGCCAACGCAGACCCTTTCAAGTAATACTGCATGGTACCCATCCCATGGGTCCCAAATCTCCAGGTTCAAGGGCATCTTCCTACGTCGAAAACAGGCATGAGAAACCCAGAAGATGGTACACCGTGTGATCGGGAAAGGTTTCTAAAACGCACCTCATTTCTCATCTCCTTGGCTCGGGTTCGCCATTCCAGCCGATTTACTAGCCATCTCCCTCCTTGGAGAATCAGCACCTTTAACCTCCTGTTCCGTACAGGTTGCAATTTGTCCTGAGGATGAACGGGAAGAGGGGGAACCAATGAGAGACTAGCTCTAGGTGTTGGGACAGGCACAGGTCACTCTATTTTCCGATCAGGAAGAAGAATTAAGCACAAGCTCAGCCTGCCCCCCAGAACCAGAAGAGGGCCTGAAGCAATCCTGCGCTTTTGCGGCCAGCTCCCAAAAAAGCGAGTTGAAAAATGGAGCTCAGGGGCCCTGCAATTCACAAACCTGCAGAGTTTTAAATGATACCTCTCGTCCACAAATATATTAAGGGAAGGCAACGAAGAGGCTTTGAAAGCAAGGCAGAATTGCAGGAAACAGATTTCAGGAGGTAGATTCGAATCGCCTTGAAAGCACATGAAAAGCGGCAAAACGTGGACAATGATGCCCTTGGCCAAAAAGGGCGTATGCGTTTTTTCCTGAATATATTCAGGAAAAAACGCATACGCCCTTTTTGGCCAACCAAGCAACCTGGAAAGGCCAATCAGCGCTCCAAAGAAGTCTCGCTTCCCAGCGGGCAAAAGGGCCATGGGGAAAAACGTGTCCAAACCAGAAATGCAGGACCGGCCATGGAGAAATGGGAGCCTTGCTACGCTGATGGGTGGGATGTAAATTGCCAACAGCCACTCTGGAGAAGTGTACGGTGTGTTCTGAAACATCTAAAAAACACAGCTTGGAGAGCATAGGGCACTTCCACTCATGGGCGTATAAATTGGGAAAACTAAAAATCAGCAAGACACAGGCACCCCAAAGTTTAGGGCTGCTCTGTTGACAAGAACCCCCACTTCATTACACCTTAAATATCCTAGGAAAGAGAAAAATGGATAAAGAAGTTGTGGTCCTCATGTACAATGGAATATCACTCAGCCATGAAATCAACGTCATAAGGCTAGTAGCAGCACGATGAGTGGATTTAGGTACGACGATTCTAAGTGAAATAAGTCACACAGAAAAAGACACTTATCATAAGATATCACTTCGAGAGGGAATGTAAAAACCGCTACACTTTAACTGAATTACAAAACAGAACAGAGTCACACGTTTAGGAAACACACTATGGCTGCTGAACGGGAAAGGTGAGGTGGGGTGATGTATAAAACAAGGGTTTCAAATTAGCTCAGATACCGTTCCATAAACCCAATATGTAAGAGACAAGACCTATTCCTTTTTCAGTGAACTGGACTCAACACCCCCTATTCACCGCACAAGAATATATCTGACTAGTAAGAATCTTCAAACCTATGTATTGATATCTCTCCGTAAGTGAGTCAAGGGGGTGTAAAGCGGCATAAACACAGCCGTGAAAAGCAGCTAAACCCCATTATACAAATAAATTACTTTTCAAAACCCGTGAAAGAAAGACAGTGAAAGAGAGAGAAATTCTTCCAAAATTCGTTCAGGGGCTGTGATGCAATCTGGATTGACCATATCTAGACCCACAGCTGATTGAGACATAAGGCTGGACACTCTTGGGGCTGAGAGGTTCGGTGAGGTTGGGTGAGCCAACGCAGACCCTTTCAAGTAATACTGCATGGTACCCATCCCATGGGTCCCAAATCTCCAGGTTCAAGGGCATCTTCCTACGTCGAAAACAGGCATGAGAAACCCAGAAGATGGTACACCGTGTGATCGGGAAAGGTTTCTAAAACGCACCTCATTTCTCATCTCCTTGGCTCGGGTTCGCCATTCCAGCCGATTTACTAGCCATCTCCCTCCTTGGAGAATCAGCACCTTTAACCTCCTGTTCCGTACAGGTTGCAATTTGTCCTGAGGATGAACGGGAAGAGGGGGAACCAATGAGAGACTAGCTCCAGGGGTTGGGACAGGCACAGGTCACTCTATTTTCCCATCAGGAAGAAGAATTAAGCACAAGCTCAGCCTGCCCCCCAGAACCAGAAGAGGGCCTGAAGCAATCCTGCGCTTTTGCGGCCAGCTCCCAAAAAAGCGAGTTGAAAAATGGAGCTCAGGGGCACTGCAATTCACAAACCTGCAGAGTTTTAAATGATACCTCTCGTCCACAAATATATTAAGGGAAGGCAACGAAGAGGCTTTGAAAGCAAGGCAGAATTGCAGGAAACAGATTTCAGGAGGTAGATTCGAATCGCCTTGAAAGCACATGAAAAGCGGCAAAACGTGGACAATGATGCCCTTGGCCAAAAAGGGCGTATGCGTTTTTTCCTGAATATATTCAGGAAAAAACGCATACGCCCTTTTTGGCCAACCAAGCAACCTGGAAAGGCCAATCAGCGCTCCAAAGAAGTCTCGCTTCCCAGCGGGCAAAAGGGCCATGCGGAAAAAAGTGTCCAAACCAGAAATGCAGGACCGGCCATGGAGAAATGGGAGCCTTGCTACGCTGATGGGTGGGATGTAAATTGCCAACAGCCACTCTGGAGAAGTGTACGGTGTGTTCTGAAACATCTAAAAAACACAGCTTGGAGAGCATAGGGCACTTCCACTCATGGGCGTATAAATTGGGAAAACTAAAAATCAGCAAGACACAGGCACCCCAAAGTTTAGGGCTGCTCTGTTGACAAGAACCCCCACTTCATTACACCTTAAATATCCTAGGAAAGAGAAAAATGGATAAAGAAGTTGGGGTCCTCATGTACAATGGAATATCACTCAGCCATGAAATCAACGTCATAAGGCTAGTAGCAGCACGATGAGTGGATTTAGGTACGACGATTCTAAGTGAAATAAGTCACACAGAAAAAGACACTTATCATAAGATATCACTTCTAGAGGGAATGTAAAAACCGCTACACTTGAACTGAATTACAAAACAGAACAGAGTCACACGTTTAGGAAACACACTACGGCTGCTGAACGGGAAAGGTGAGGTGGGGTGATGCATAAAACAAGGGTTTCAAATTAGCTCCGATACCGTTCCATAAACCCAATATGTAAGAGACAAGACCTATTCCTTTTTCAGTGAACTGGACTCAACACCCCCTATTCACCGCACAAGAATATATCTGACTAGTAAGAATCTTCAAACCTATGTATTGATATCTCTCTGGAAGTGAGTCAAGGGGGTGTAAAGCGGCATAAACACAGCCGTGAAAAGCAGCTAAACCCCATTATAAAAATAAATTACTTTTCAAAACCCGTGAAACAAAGACAGTGAAAGAGAGAGAAATTCTTACAAAATTCGTTCAGGGGCTGTGATGCAACCTGGATTGACCATATCTAGACCCACAGCTGATTGAGACATAAGGGTGGACACTCTTGGGGCTGAGAGGTTCGGTGAGGTTGGGTGAGCCAACGCAGACCCTTTCAAGTAATACTGCATGGTACCCATCCCATGGGTCCCAAATCTCCAGGTTCAAGGGCATCTTCCTACGTCGAAAACAGGCATGAGAAACCCAGAAGATGGTACACCGTGTGATCGGGAAAGGTTTCTAAAACGCACCTCATTTCTCATCTCCTTGGCTCGGGTTCGCCATTCCAGCCGATTTACTAGCCATCTCCCTCCTTGGAGAATCAGCACCTTTACCCTCCTGTTCCGTACAGGTTGCAATTTGTCCTGAGGATGAACGGGAAGAGGGGGAACCAATGAGAGACTAGCTCTAGGGGTTGGGACAGGCACAGGTCACTCTATTTTCCCATCAGGAAGAAGAATTAAGCACAAGCTCAGCCTGCCCCCCAGAACCAGAAGAGGGCCTGAAGCAATCCTGCGCTTTTGCGGCCAGCTCCCAAAAAAGCGAGTTGAAAAATGGAGCTCAGGGGCACTGCAATTCACAAACCTGCAGAGTTTTAAATGATACCTCTCGTCCACAAATATATTAAGGGAAGGCTACGAAGAGGCTTTGAAAGCAAGGCAGAATTGCAGGAAACAGATTTCAGGAGGTAGATTCGAATCGCCTTGAAAGCACATGAAAAGCGGCAAAACGTGGACAATGATGCCCTTGGCCAAAAAGGGCGTATGCGTTTTTTCCTGAATATATTCAGGAAAAAACGCATACGCCCTTTTTGGCCAACCAAGCAACCTGGAAAGGCCAATCAGCGCTCCAAAGAAGTCTCGCTTCCCAGCGGGCAAAAGGGCCATGCGGAAAAAAGTGTCCAAACCAGAAATGCAGGACCGGCCATGGAGAAATGGGAGCCTTGCTACGCTGATGGGTGGGATGTAAATTGCCAACAGCCACTCTGGAGAAGTGTACGGTGTGTTCTGAAACATCTAAAAAACACAGCTTGGAGAGCATAGGGCACTTCCACTCATGGGCGTATAAATTGGGAAAACTAAAAATCAGCAAGACACAGGCACCCCAAAGTTTAGGGCTGCTCTGTTGACAAGAACCCCCACTTCATTACACCTTAAATATCCTAGGAAAGAGAAAAATGGATAAAGAAGTTGGGGTCCTCATGTACAATGGAATATCACTCAGCCATGAAATCCACGTCATAAGGCTAGTAGCAGCACGATGAGTGGATTTAGGTACGACGATTCTAAGTGAAATAAGTCACACAGAAAAAGACACTTATCATAAGATATCACTTCTAGAGGGAATGTAAAAACCGCTACACTTGAACTGAATTACAAAACAGAACAGAGTCACACGTTTAGGAAACACACTACGGCTGCTGAACGGGAAAGGTGAGGTGGGGTGATGCATAAAACAAGGGTTTCAAATTAGCTCCGATACCGTTCCATAAACCCAATATGTAAGAGACAAGACCTATTCCTTTTTCAGTGAACTGGACTCAACACCCCCTATTCACCACACAAGAATATATCTGACTAGTAAGAATCTTCAAACCTATGTATTGATATCTCTCTGGAAGTGAGTCAAGGGGGTGTAAAGCGGCATAAACACAGCCGTGAAAAGCAGCTAAACCCCATTATAAAAATAAATTACTTTTCAAAACCCGTGAAACAAAGACAGTGAAAGAGAGAGAAATTCTTACAAAATTCGTTCAGGGGCTATGATGCAACCTGGATTGACCATATCTAGACCCACAGCTGATTGAGACATAAGGGTGGACACTCTTGGGGCTGAGAGGTTCGGTGAGGTTGGGTGAGCCAACGCAGACCCTTTCAAGTAATACTGCATGGTACCCATCCCATGGGTCCCAAATCTCCAGGTTCAAGGGCATCTTCCTACGTCGAAAACAGGCATGAGAAACCCAGAAGATGGTACACCGTGTGATCGGGAAAGGTTTCTAAAACGCACCTCATTTCTCATCTCCTTTGCTCGGGTTCGCCATTCCAGCCGATTTACTAGCCATCTCCCTCCTTGGAGAATCAACACCTTTACCCTCCTGTTCCGTACAGGTTGCAATTTGTCCTGAGGATGAACGGGAAGAGGGGGAACCAATGAGAGACTAGCTCTAGGGGTTGGGACAGGCACAGGTCACTCTATTTTCCCATCAGGAAGAAGAATTAAGCACAAGCTCAGCCTGCCCCCCAGAACCAGAAGAGGGCCTGAAGCAATCCTGCGCTTTTGCGGCCAGCTCCCAAAAAAGCGAGTTGAAAAATGGAGCTCAGGGGCACTGCAATTCACAAACCTGCAGAGTTTTAAATGATACCTCTCGTCCACAAATATATTAAGGGAAGGCTACGAAGAGGCTTTGAAAGCAAGGCAGAATTGCAGGAAACAGATTTCAGGAGGTAGATTCGAATCGCCTTGAAAGCACATGAAAAGCGGCAAAACGTGGACAATGATGCCCTTGGCCAAAAAGGGCGTATGCGTTTTTTCCTGAATATATTCAGGAAAAAACGCATACGCCCTTTTTGGCCAACCAAGCAACCTGGAAAGGCCAATCAGCGCTCCAAAGAAGTCTCGCTTCCCAGCGGGCAAAAGGGCCATGCGGAAAAAAGTGTCCAAACCAGAAATGCAGGACCGGCCATGGAGAAATGGGAGCCTTGCTACGCTGATGGGTGGGATGTAAATTGCCAACAGCCACTCTGGAGAAGTGTACGGTGTGTTCTGAAACATCTAAAAAACACAGCTTGGAGAGCATAGGGCACTTCCACTCATGGGCGTATAAATTGGGAAAACTAAAAATCAGCAAGACACAGGCACCCCAAAGTTTAGGGCTGCTCTGTTGACAAGAACCCCCACTTCATTACACCTTAAATATCATAGGAAAGAGAAAAATGGATAAAGAAGTTGGGGTCCTCATGTACAATGGAATATCACTCAGCCATGAAATCAACGTCATAAGGCTAGTAGCAGCACGATGAGTGGATTTAGGTACGACGATTCTAAGTGAAATAAGTCACACAGAAAAAGACACTTATCATAAGATATCACTTCTAGAGGGAATGTAAAAACCGCTACACTTGAACTGAATTACAAAACAGAACAGAGTCACACGTTTAGGAAACACACTACGGCTGCTGAACGGGAAAGGTGAGGTGGGGTGATGCATAAAACAAGGGTTTCAAATTAGCTCCGATACCGTTCCATAAACCCAATATGTAAGAGACAAGACCTATTCCTTTTTCAGTGAACTGGACTCAACACCCCCTATTCACCGCACAAGAATATATCTGACTAGTAAGAATCTTCAAACCTATGTGTTGATATCTCTCTGTAAGTGAGTCAAGGGGGTGTAAAGCGGCATAAACACAGCCGTGAAAAGCAGCTAAACCCCATTATAAAAATAAATTACTTTTCAAAACCCGTGAAACAAAGACAGTGAAAGAGAGAGAAATTCTTACAAAATTCGTTCAGGGGCTGTGATGCAACCTGGATTGACCATATCTAGACCCACAGCTGATTGAGACATAAGGGTGGACACTCTTGGGGCTGAGAGGTTCGGTGAGGTTGGGTGAGCCAACGCAGACCCTTTCAAGTAATACTGCATGGTACCCATCCCATGGGTCCCAAATCTCCAGGTTCAAGGGCATCTTCCTACGTCGAAAACAGGCATGAGAAACCCAGAAGATGGTACACCGTGTGATCGGGAAAGGTTTCTAAAACGCACCTCATTTCTCATCTCCTTTGCTCGGGTTCGCCATTCCAGCCGATTTACTAGCCATCTCCCTCCTTGGAGAATCAGCACCTTTACCCTCCTGTTCCGTACAGGTTGCAATTTGTCCTGAGGATGAACGGGAAGAGGGGGAACCAATGAGAGACTAGCTCCAGGGGTTGGGACAGGCACAGGTCACTCTATTTTCCCATCAGGAAGAAGAATTAAGCACAAGCTCAGCCTGCCCCCCAGAACCAGAAGAGGGCCTGAAGCAATCCTGCGCTTTTGCGGCCAGCTCCCAAAAAAGCGAGTTGAAAAATGGAGCTCAGGGGCACTGCAATTCACAAACCTGAAGAGTTTTAAATGATACCTCTCGTCCACAAATATATTAAGGGAAGGCAACGAAGAGGCTTTGAAAGCAAGGCAGAATTGCAGGAAACAGATTTCAGGAGGTAGATTCGAATCGCCTTGAAAGCACATGAAAAGCGGCAAAACGTGGACAATGATGCCCTTGGCCAAAAAGGGCGTATGCGTTTTTTCCTGAATATATTCAGGAAAAAACGCATACGCCCTTTTTGGCCAACCAAGCAACCTGGAAAGGCCAATCAGCGCTCCAAAGAAGTCTCGCTTCCCAGCGGGCAAAAGGGCCATGCGGAAAAAAGTGTCCAAACCAGAAATGCAGGACCGGCCATGGAGAAATGGGAGCCTTGCTACGCTGATGGGTGGGATGTAAATTGCCAACAGCCACTCTGGAGAAGTGTACGGTGTGTTCTGAAACATCTAAAAAACACAGCTTGGAGAGCATAGGGCACTTCCACTCATGGGCGTATAAATTGGGAAAACTAAAAATCAGCAAGACACAGGCACCCCAAAGTTTAGGGCTGCTCTGTTGACAAGAACCCCCACTTCATTACACCTTAAATATCCTAGGAAAGAGAAAAATGGATAAAGAAGTTGGGGTCCTCATGTACAATGGAATATCACTCAGCCATGAAATCAACGTCATAAGGCTAGTAGCAGCACGATGAGTGGATTTAGGTACGACGATTCTAAGTGAAATAAGTCCCACAGAAAAAGACACTTCTCATAAGATATCACTTCTAGAGGGAATGTAAAAACCGCTACACTTGAACTGAATTACAAAACAGAACAGAGTCACACGTTTAGGAAACACACTACGGCTGCTGAACGGGAAAGTTGAGGTGGGGTGATGCATAAAACAAGGGTTTCAAATTAGCTCCGATACCGTTCCATAAACCCAATATGTAAGAGACAAGACCTATTCCTTTTTCAGTGAACTGGACTCAACACCCCCTATTCACCGCACAAGAATATATCTGACTAGTAAGAATCTTCAAACCTATGTGTTGATATCTCTCTGTAAGTGAGTCAAGGGGGTGTAAAGCGGCATAAACACAGCCGTGAAAAGCAGCTAAACCCCATTATAAAAATAAATTACTTTTCAAAACCCGTGAAACAAAGACAGTGAAAGAGAGAGAAATTCTTACAAAATTCGTTCAGGGGCTGTGATGCAACCTGGATTGACCATATCTAGACCCACAGCTGATTGAGACATAAGGGTGGACACTCTTGGGGCTGAGAGGTTCGGTGAGGTTGGGTGAGCCAACGCAGACCCTTTCAAGTAATACTGCATGGTACCCATCCCATGGGTCCCAAATCTCCAGGTTCAAGGGCATCTTCCTACGTCGAAAACAGGCATGAGAAACCCAGAAGATGGTACACCGTGTGATCGGGAAAGGTTTCTAAAACGCACCTCATTTCTCATCTCCTTTGCTCGGGTTCGCCATTCCAGCCGATTTACTAGCCATCTCCCTCCTTGGAGAATCAGCACCTTTACCCTCCTGTTCCGTACAGGTTGCAATTTGTCCTGAGGATGAACGGGAAGAGGGGGAACCAATGAGAGACTAGCTCCAGGGGTTGGGACAGGCACAGGTCACTCTATTTTCCCATCAGGAAGAAGAATTAAGCACAAGCTCAGCCTGCCCCCCAGAACCAGAAGAGGGCCTGAAGCAATCCTGCGCTTTTGCGGCCAGCTCCCAAAAAAGCGAGTTGAAAAATGGAGCTCAGGGGCACTGCAATTCACAAACCTGCAGAGTTTTAAATGATACCTCTCGTCCACAAATATATTAAGGGAAGGCAACGAAGAGGCTTTGAAAGCAAGGCAGAATTGCAGGAAACAGATTTCAGGAGGTAGATTCGAATCGCCTTGAAAGCACATGAAAAGCGGCAAAACGTGGACAATGATGCCCTTGGCCAAAAAGGGCGTATGCGTTTTTTCCTGAATATATTCAGGAAAAAACGCATACGCCCTTTTTGGCCAACCAAGCAACCTGGAAAGGCCAATCAGCGCTCCAAAGAAGTCTCGCTTCCCAGCGGGCAAAAGGGCCATGCGGAAAAAAGTGTCCAAACCAGAAATGCAGGACCGGCCATGGAGAAATGGGAGCCTTGCTACGCTGATGGGTGGGATGTAAATTGCCAACAGCCACTCTGGAGAAGTGTACGGTGTGTTCTGAAACATCTAAAAAACACAGCTTGGAGAGCATAGGGCACTTCCACTCATGGGCGTATAAATTGGGAAAACTAAAAATCAGCAAGACACAGGCACCCCAAAGTTTAGGGCTGCTCTGTTGACAAGAACCCCCACTTCATTACACCTTAAATATCCTAGGAAAGAGAAAAATGGATAAAGAAGTTGGGGTCCTCATGTACAATGGAATATCACTCAGCCATGAAATCCACGTCATAAGGCTAGTAGCAGCACGATGAGTGGATTTAGGTACGACGATTCTAAGTGAAATAAGTCACACAGAAAAAGACACTTATCATAAGATATCACTTCTAGAGGGAATGTAAAAACCGCTACACTTGAACTGAATTACAAAACAGAACAGAGTCACACGTTTAGGAAACACACTACGGCTGCTGAACGGGAAAGGTGAGGTGGGGTGATGCATAAAACAAGGGTTTCAAATTAGCTCCGATACCGTTCCATAAACCCAATATGTAAGAGACAAGACCTATTCCTTTTTCAGTGAACTGGACTCAACACCCCCTATTCACCGCACAAGAATATATCTGACTAGTAAGAATCTTCAAACCTATGTATTGATATCTCTCTGGAAGTGAGTCAAGGGGGTGTAAAGCGGCATAAACACAGCCGTGAAAAGCAGCTAAACCCCATTATAAAAATAAATTACTTTTCAAAACCCGTGAAACAAAGACAGTGAAAGAGAGAGAAATTCTTACAAAATTCGTTCAGGGGCTGTGATGCAACCTGGATTGACCATATCTAGACCCACAGCTGATTGAGACATAAGGGTGGACACTCTTGGGGCTGAGAGGTTCGGTGAGGTTGTGTGAGCCAACGCAGACCCTTTCAAGTAATACTGCATGGTACCCATCCCATGGGTCCCAAATCTCCAGGTTCAAGGGCATCTTCCTACGTCGAAAACAGGCATGAGAAACCCAGAAGATGGTACACCGTGTGATCGGGAAAGGTTTCTAAAACGCACCTCATTTCTCATCTCCTTTGCTCGGGTTCGCCATTCCAGCCGATTTACTAGCCATCTCCCTCCTTGGAGAATCAGCACCTTTACCCTCCTGTTCCGTACAGGTTGCAATTTGTCCTGAGGATGAACGGGAAGAGGGGGAACCAATGAGAGACTAGCTCCAGGGGTTGGGACAGGCACAGGTCACTCTATTTTCCCATCAGGAAGAAGAATTAAGCACAAGCTCAGCCTGCCCCCCAGAACCAGAAGAGGGCCTGAAGCAATCCTGCGCTTTTGCGGCCAGCTCCCAAAAAAGCGAGTTGAAAAATGGAGCTCAGGGGCACTGCAATTCACAAACCTGCAGAGTTTTAAATGATACCTCTCGTCCACAAATATATTAAGGGAAGGCAACGAAGAGGCTTTGAAAGCAAGGCAGAATTGCAGGAAACAGATTTCAGGAGGTAGATTCGAATCGCCTTGAAAGCACATGAAAAGCGGCAAAACGTGGACAATGATGCCCTTGGCCAAAAAGGGCGTATGCGTTTTTTCCTGAATATATTCAGGAAAAAACGCATACGCCCTTTTTGGCCAACCAAGCAACCTGGAAAGGCCAATCAGCGCTCCAAAGAAGTCTCGCTTCCCAGCGGGCAAAAGGGCCATGCGGAAAAAAGTGTCCAAACCAGAAATGCAGGACCGGCCATGGAGAAATGGGAGCCTTGCTACGCTGATGGGTGGGATGTAAATTGCCAACAGCCACTCTGGAGAAGTGTACGGTGTGTTCTGAAACATCTAAAAAACACAGCTTGGAGAGCATAGGGCACTTCCACTCATGGGCGTATAAATTGGGAAAACTAAAAATCAGCAAGACACAGGCACCCCAAAGTTTAGGGCTGCTCTGTTGACAAGAACCCCCACTTCATTACACCTTAAATATCCTAGGAAAGAGAAAAATGGATAAAGAAGTTGGGGTCCTCATGTACAATGGAATATCACTCAGCCATGAAATCCACGTCATAAGGCTAGTAGCAGCACGATGAGTGGATTTAGGTACGACGATTCTAAGTGAAATAAGTCCCACAGAAAAAGACACTTCTCATAAGATATCACTTCTAGAGGGAATGTAAAATCCGCTACACTTGAACTGAATTACAAAACAGAACAGAGTCACACGTTTAGGAAACACACTACGGCTGCTGAACGGGAAAGGTGAGGTGGGGTGATGCATAAAACAAGGGTTTCAAATTAGCTCCGATACCGTTCCATAAACCCAATATGTAAGAGACAAGACCTATTCCTTTTTCAGTGAACTGGACTCAACACCCCCTATTCACCGCACAAGAATATATCTGACTAGTAAGAATCTTCAAACCTATGCATTGATATCTCTCTGTAAGTGAGTCAAGGGGGTGTAAAGCGGCATAAACACAGCCGTGAAAAGCAGCTAAACCCCATTATAAAAATAAATTACTTTTCAAAACCCGTGAAACAAAGACAGTGAAAGAGAGAGAAATTCTTACAAAATTCGTTCAGGGGCTGTGATGCAACCTGGATTGACCATATCTAGACCCACAGCTGATTGAGACATAAGGGTGGACACTCTTGGGGCTGAGAGGTTCGGTGAGGTTGGGTGAGCCAACGCAGACCCTTTCAAGTAATACTGCATGGTACCCATCCCATGGGTCCCAAATCTCCAGGTTCAAGGGCATCTTCCTACGTCGAAAACAGGCATGAGAAACCCAGAAGATGGTACACCGTGTGATCGGGAAAGGTTTCTAAAACGCACCTCATTTCTCATCTCCTTTGCTCGGGTTCGCCATTCCAGCCGATTTACTAGCCATCTCCCTCCTTGGAGAATCAGCACCTTTACCCTCCTGTTCCGTACAGGTTGCAATTTGTCCTGAGGATGAACGGGAAGAGGGGGAACCAATGAGAGACTAGCTCCAGGGGTTGGGACAGGCACAGGTCACTCTATTTTCCCATCAGGAAGAAGAATTAAGCACAAGCTCAGCCTGCCCCCCAGAACCAGAAGAGGGCCTGAAGCAATCCTGCGCTTTTGCGGCCAGCTCCCAAAAAAGCGAGTTGAAAAATGGAGCTCAGGGGCACTGCAATTCACAAACCTGCAGAGTTTTAAATGATACCTCTCGTCCACAAATATATTAAGGGAAGGCAACGAAGAGGCTTTGAAAGCAAGGCAGAATTGCAGGAAACAGATTTCAGGAGGTAGATTCGAATCGCCTTGAAAGCACATGAAAAGCGGCAAAACGTGGACAATGATGCCCTTGGCCAAAAAGGGCGTATGCGTTTTTTCCTGAATATATTCAGGAAAAAACGCATACGCCCTTTTTGGCCAACCAAGCAACCTGGAAAGGCCAATCAGCGCTCCAAAGAAGTATCGCTTCCCAGCGGGCAAAAGGGCCATGCGGAAAAAAGTGTCCAAACCAGAAATGCAGGACCGGCCATGGAGAAATGGGAGCCTTGCTACGCTGATGGGTGGGATGTAAATTGCCAACAGCCACTCTGGAGAAGTGTACGGTGTGTTCTGAAACATCTAAAAAACACAGCTTGGAGAGCATAGGGCACTTCCACTCATGGGCGTATAAATTGGGAAAACTAAAAATCAGCAAGACACAGGCACCCCAAAGTTTAGGGCTGCTCTGTTGACAAGAACCCCCACTTCATTACACCTTAAATATCCTAGGAAAGAGAAAAATGGATAAAGAAGTTGGGGTCCTCATGTACAATGGAATATCACTCAGCCATGAAATCCACGTCATAAGGCTAGTAGCAGCACGATGAGTGGATTTAGGTACGACGATTCTAAGTGAAATAAGTCCCACAGAAAAAGACACTTCTCATAAGATATCACTTCTAGAGGGAATGTAAAAACCGCTACACTTGAACTGAATTACAAAACAGAACAGAGTCACACGTTTAGGAAACACACTACGGCTGCTGAACGGGAAAGGTGAGGTGGGGTGATGCATAAAACAAGGGTTTCAAATTAGCTCCGATACCGTTCCATAAACCCAATATGTAAGAGACAAGACCTATTCCTTTTTCAGTGAACTGGACTCAACACCCCCTATTCACCGCACAAGAATATATCTGACTAGTAAGAATCTTCAAACCTATGTGTTGATATCTCTCTGTAAGTGAGTCAAGGGGGTGTAAAGCGGCATAAACACAGCCGTGAAAAGCAGCTAAACCCCATTATAAAAATAAATTACTTTTCAAAACCCGTGAAACAAAGACAGTGAAAGAGAGAGAAATTCTTACAAAATTCGTTCAGGGGCTGTGATGCAACCTGGATTGACCATATCTAGACCCACAGCTGATTGAGACATAAGGGTGGACACTCTTGGGGCTGAGAGGTTCGGTGAGGTTGGGTGAGCCAACGCAGACCCTTTCAAGTAATACTGCATGGTACCCATCCCATGGGTCCCAAATCTCCAGGTTCAAGGGCATCTTCCTACGTCGAAAACAGGCATGAGAAACCCAGAAGATGGTACACCGTGTGATCGGGAAAGGTTTCTAAAACGCACCTCATTTCTCATCTCCTTTGCTCGGGTTCGCCATTCCAGCCGATTTACTAGCCATCTCCCTCCTTGGAGAATCAGCACCTTTACCCTCCTGTTCCGTACAGGTTGCAATTTGTCCTGAGGATGAACGGGAAGAGGGGGAACCAATGAGAGACTAGCTCCAGGGGTTGGGACAGGCACAGGTCACTCTATTTTCCCATCAGGAAGAAGAATTAAGCACAAGCTCAGCCTGCCCCCCAGAACCAGAAGAGGGCCTGAAGCAATCCTGCGCTTTTGCGGCCAGCTCCCAAAAAAGCGAGTTGAAAAATGGAGCTCAGGGGCACTGCAATTCACAAACCTGCAGAGTTTTAAATGATACCTCTCGTCCACAAATATATTAAGGGAAGGCAACGAAGAGGCTTTGAAAGCAAGGCAGAATTGCAGGAAACAGATTTCAGGAGGTAGATTCGAATCGCCTTGAAAGCACATGAAAAGCGGCAAAACGTGGACAATGATGCCCTTGGCCAAAAAGGGCGTATGCGTTTTTTCCTGAATATATTCAGGAAAAAACGCATACGCCCTTTTTGGCCAACCAAGCAACCTAGACAGGCCAATCAGCGCTCCAAAGAAGTCTCGCTTCCCAGCTGGCAAAAGGGCCATGCGGAAAAAAGTGTCCAAACCAGAAATGCAGGACCGGCCATGGAGAAATGGGAGCCTTGCTACGCTGATGGGTGGGATGTAAATTGCCAACAGCCACTCTGGAGAAGTGTACGGTGTGTTCTGAAACATCTAAAAAACACAGCTTGGAGAGCATAGGGCACTTCCACTCATGGGCGTATAAATTGGGAAAACTAAAAATCAGCAAGACACAGGCACCCCAAAGTTTAGGGCTGCTCTGTTGACAAGAACCCCCACTTCATTACACCTTAAATATCCTAGGAAAGAGAAAAATGGATAAAGAAGTTGGGGTCCTCATGTACAATGGAATATCACTCAGCCATGAAATCCACGTCATAAGGCTAGTAGCAGCACGATGAGTGGATTTAGGTACGACGATTCTAAGTGAAATAAGTCACACAGAAAAAGACACTTATCATAAGATATCACTTCTAGAGGGAATGTAAAAACCGCTACACTTGAACTGAATTACAAAACAGAACAGAGTCACACGTTTAGGAAACACACTACGGCTGCTGAACGGGAAAGGTGAGGTGGGGTGATGCATAAAACAAGGGTTTCAAATTAGCTCCGATACCGTTCCATAAACCCAATATGTAAGAGACAAGACCTATTCCTTTTTCAGTGAACTGGACTCAACACCCCCTATTCACCGCACAAGAATATATCTGACTAGTAATAATCTTCAAACCTATGTGTTGATATCTCTCTGTAAGTGAGTCAAGGGGGTGTAAAGCGGCATAAACACAGCCGTGAAAAGCAGCTAAACCCCATTATAAAAATAAATTACTTTTCAAAACCCGTGAAACAAAGACAGTGAAAGAGAGAGAAATTCTTACAAAATTCGTTCAGGGGCTGTGATGCAACCTGGATTGACCATATCTAGACCCACAGCTGATTGAGACATAAGGGTGGACACTCTTGGGGCTGAGAGGTTCGGTGAGGTTGGGTGAGCCAACGCAGACCCTTTCAAGTAATACTGCATGGTACCCATCCCATGGGTCCCAAATCTCCAGGTTCAAGGGCATCTTCCTACGTCGAAAACAGGCATGAGAAACCCAGAAGATGGTACACCGTGTGATCGGGAAAGGTTTCTAAAACGCACCTCATTTCTCATCTCCTTTGCTCGGGTTCGCCATTCCAGCCGATTTACTAGCCATCTCCCTCCTTGGAGAATCAGCACCTTTACCCTCCTGTTCCGTACAGGTTGCAATTTGTCCTGAGGATGAACGGGAAGAGGGGGAACCAATGAGAGACTAGCTCCAGGGGTTGGGACAGGCACAGGTCACTCTATTTTCCCATCAGGAAGAAGAATTAAGCACAAGCTCAGCCTGCCCCCCAGAACCAGAAGAGGGCCTGAAGCAATCCTGCGCTTTTGCGGCCAGCTCCCAAAAAAGCGAGTTGAAAAATGGAGCTCAGGGGCACTGCAATTCACAAACCTGCAGAGTTTTAAATGATACCTCTCGTCCACAAATATATTAAGGGAAGGCAACGAAGAGGCTTTGAAAGCAAGGCAGAATTGCAGGAAACAGATTTCAGGAGGTAGATTCGAATCGCCTTGAAAGCACATGAAAAGCGGCAAAACGTGGACAATGATGCCCTTGGCCAAAAAGGGCGTATGCGTTTTTTCCTGAATATATTCAGGAAAAAACGCATACGCCCTTTTTGGCCAACCAAGCAACCTAGACAGGCCAATCAGCGCTCCAAAGAAGTCTCGCTTCCCAGCGGGCAAAAGGGCCATGCGGAAAAAAGTGTCCAAACCAGAAATGCAGGACCGGCCATGGAGAAATGGGAGCCTTGCTACGCTGATGGGTGGGATGTAAATTGCCAACAGCCACTCTGGAGAAGTGTACGGTGTGTTCTGAAACATCTAAAAAACACAGCTTGGAGAGCATAGGGCACTTCCACTCATGGGCGTATAAATTGGGAAAACTAAAAATCAGCAAGACACAGGCACCCCAAAGTTTAGGGCTGCTCTGTTGACAAGAACCCCCACTTCATTACACCTTAAATATCCTAGGAAAGAGAAAAATGGATAAAGAAGTTGGGGTCCTCATGTACAATGGAATATCACTCAGCCATGAAATCCACGTCATAAGGCTAGTAGCAGCACGATGAGTGGATTTAGGTACGACGATTCTAAGTGAAATAAGTCACACAGAAAAAGACACTTATCATAAGATATCACTTCTAGAGGGAATGTAAAAACCGCTACACTTGAACTGAATTACAAAACAGAACAGAGTCACACGTTTAGGAAACACACTACGGCTGCTGAACGGGAAAGGTGAGGTGGGGTGATGCATAAAACAAGGGTTTCAAATTAGCTCAGATACCGTTCCATAAACCCAATATGTAAGAGACAAGACCTATTCCTTTTTCAGTGAACTGGACTCAACACCCCCTATTCACCGCACAAGAATATATCTGACTAGTAAGAATCTTCAAACCTATGTATTGATATCTCTCTGGAAGTGAGTCAAGGGGGTGTAAAGCGGCATAAACACAGCCGTGAAAAGCAGCTAAACCCCATTATAAAAATAAATTACTTTTCAAAACCCGTGAAACAAAGACAGTGAAAGAGAGAGAAATTCTTACAAAATTCGTTCAGGGGCTGTGATGCAACCTGGATTGACCATATCTAGACCCACAGCTGATTGAGACATAAGGGTGGACACTCTTGGGGCTGAGAGGTTCGGTGAGGTTGGGTGAGCCAACGCAGACCCTTTCAAGTAATACTGCATGGTACCCATCCCATGGGTCCCAAATCTCCAGTTTCAAGGGCATCTTCCTACGTCGAAAACAGGCATGAGAAACCCAGAAGATGGTACACCGTGTGATCGGGAAAGGTTTCTAAAACGCACCTCATTTCTCATCTCCTTTGCTCGGGTTCGCCATTCCAGCCGATTTACTAGCCATCTCCCTCCTTGGAGAATCAGCACCTTTACCCTCCTGTTCCGTACAGGTTGTAATTTGTCCTGAGGATGAACGAGAAGAGGGGGAACCAATGAGAGACTAGCTCCAGGGGTTGGGACAGGCACAGGTCACTCTATTTTCCCATCAGGAAGAAGAATTAAGCACAAGCTCAGCCTGCCCCCCAGAACCAGAAGAGGGCCTGAAGCAATCCTGCGCTTTTGCGGCCAGCTCCCAAAAAAGCGAGTTGAAAAATGGAGCTCAGGGGCACTGCAATTGACAAACCTGCAGAGTTTTAAATGATACCTCTCGTCCACAAATATATTAAGGGAAGGCAACGAAGAGGCTTTGAAAGCAAGGCAGAATTGCAGGAAACAGATTTCAGGAGGTAGATTCGAATCGCCTTGAAAGCACATGAAAAGCGGCAAAACGTGGACAATGATGCCCTTGGCCAAAAAGGGCGTATGCGTTTTTTCCTGAATATATTCAGGAAAAAACGCATACGCCCTTTTTGGCCAACCAAGCAACCTGGAAAGGCCAATCAGCGCTCCGAAGAAGTCTCGCTTCCCAGCGGGCAAAAGGGCCATGCGGAAAAAAGTGTCCAAACCAGAAATGCAGGACCGGCCATGGAGAAATGGGAGCCTTGCTACGCTGATGGGTGGGATGTAAATTGCCAACAGCCACTCTGGAGAAGTGTACGGTGTGTTCTGAAACATCTAAAAAACACAGCTTGGAGAGCATAGGGCACTTCCACTCATGGGCGTATAAATTGGGAAAACTAAAAATCAGCAAGACACAGGCACCCCAAAGTTTAGGGCTGCTCTGTTGACAAGAACCCCCACTTCATTACACCTTAAATATCCTAGGAAAGAGAAAAATGGATAAAGAAGTTGGGGTCCTCATGTACAATGGAATATCACTCAGCCATGAAATCCACGTCATAAGGCTAGTAGCAGCACGATGAGTGGATTTAGGTACGACGATTCTAAGTGAAATAAGTCACACAGAAAAAGACACTTCTCATAAGATATCACTTCTAGAGGGAATGTAAAAACCGCTACACTTGAACTGAATTACAAAACAGAACAGAGTCACACGTTTAGGAAACACACTACGGCTGCTGAACGGGAAAGGTGAGGTGGGGTGATGCATAAAACAAGGGTTTCAAATTAGCTCCGATACCGTTCCATAAACCCAATATGTAAGAGACAAGACCTATTCCTTTTTCAGTGAACTGGACTCAACACCCCCTATTCACCGCACAAGAATATATCTGACTAGTAAGAATCTTCAAACCTATGTATTGATATCTCTCTGGAAGTGAGTCAAGGGGGTGTAAAGCGGCATAAACACAGCCGTGAAAAGCAGCTAAACCCCATTATAAAAATAAATTACTTTTCAAAACCCGTGAAACAAAGACAGTGAAAGAGAGAGAAATTCTTACAAAATTCGTTCAGGGGCTGTGATGCAACCTGGATTGACCATATCTAGACCCACAGCTGATTGAGACATAAGGGTGGACACTCTTGGGGCTGAGAGGTTCGGTGAGGTTGGGTGAGCCAACGCAGACCCTTTCAAGTAATACTGCATGGTACCCATCCCATGGGTCCCAAATCTCCAGGTTCAAGGGCATCTTCCTACGTCGAAAACAGGCATGAGAAACCCAGAAGATGGTACACCGTGTGATCGGGAAAGGTTTCTAAAACGCACCTCATTTCTCATCTCCTTTGCTCGGGTTCGCCATTCCAGCCGATTTACTAGCCATCTCCCTCCTTGGAGAATCAGCACCTTTACCCTCCTGTTCCGTACAGGTTGTAATTTGTCCTGAGGATGAACGGGAAGAGGGGGAACCAATGAGAGACTAGCTCCAGGGGTTGGGACAGGCACAGGTCACTCTATTTTCCCATCAGGAAGAAGAATTAAGCACAAGCTCAGCCTGCCCCCCAGAACCAGAAGAGGGCCTGAAGCAATCCTGCGCTTTTGCGGCCAGCTCCCAAAAAAGCGAGTTGAAAAATGGAGCTCAGGGGCACTGCAATTCACAAACCTGCAGAGTTTTAAATGATACCTCTCGTCCACAAATATATTAAGGGAAGGCAACGAAGAGGCTTTGAAAGCAAGGCAGAATTGCAGGAAACAGATTTCAGGAGGTAGATTCGAATCGCCTTGAAAGCACATGAAAAGCGGCAAAACGTGGACAATGATGCCCTTGGCCAAAAAGGGCGTATGCGTTTTTTCCTGAATATATTCAGGAAAAAACGCATACGCCCTTTTTGGCCAACCAAGCAACCTGGAAAGGCCAATCAGCGCTCCAAAGAAGTCTCGCTTCCCAGCAGGCAAAAGGGCCATGCGGAAAAAAGTGTCCAAACCAGAAATGCAGGACCGGCCATGGAGAAATGGGAGCCTTGCTACGCTGATGGGTGGGATGTAAATTGCCAACAGCCACTCTGGAGAAGTGTACGGTGTGTTCTGAAACATCTAAAAAACACAGCTTGGAGAGCATAGGGCACTTCCACTCATGGGCGTATAAATTGGGAAAACTAAAAATCAGCAAGACACAGGCACCCCAAAGTTTAGGGCTGCTCTGTTGACAAGAACCCCCACTTCATTACACCTTAAATATCCTAGGAAAGAGAAAAATGGATAAAGAAGTTGGGGTCCTCATGTACAATGGAATATCACTCAGCCATGAAATCAACGTCATAAGGCTAGTAGCAGCACGATGAGTGGATTTAGGTACGACGATTCTAAGTGAAATAAGTCACACAGAAAAAGACACTTCTCATAAGATATCACTTCTAGAGGGAATGTAAAAACCGCTACACTTGAACTGAATTACAAACAGAACAGAGTCACACGTTTAGGAAACACACTACGGCTGCTGAACGGGAAAGGTGAGGTGGGGTGATGCATAAAACAAGGGTTTCAAATTAGCTCCGATACCGTTCCATAAACCCAATATGTAAGAGACAAGACCTATTCCTTTTTCAGTGAACTGGACTCAACACCCCCTATTCACCGCACAAGAATATATCTGACTAGTAAGAATCTTCAAACCTATGTATTGATATCTCTCTGGAAGTGAGTCAAGGGGGTGTAAAGCGGCATAAACACAGCCGTGAAAAGCAGCTAAACCCCATTATAAAAATAAATTACTTTTCAAAACCCGTGAAACAAAGACAGTGAAAGAGAGAGAAATTCTTACAAAATTCGTTCAGGGGCTGTGATGCAACCTGGATTGACCATATCTAGACCCACAGCTGATTGAGACATAAGGGTGGACACTCTTGGGGCTGAGAGGTTCGGTGAGGTTGGGTGAGCCAACGCAGACCCTTTCAAGTAATACTGCATGGTACCCATCCCATGGGTCCCAAATCTCCAGGTTCAAGGGCATCTTCCTACGTCGAAAACAGGCATGAGAAACCCAGAAGATGGTACACCGTGTGATCGGGAAAGGTTTCTAAAACGCACCTCATTTCTCATCTCCTTTGCTCGGGTTCGCCATTCCAGCCGATTTACTAGCCATCTCCCTCCTTGGAGAATCAGCACCTTTACCCTCCTGTTCCGTACAGGTTGCAATTTGTCCTGAGGATGAACGGGAAGAGGGGGAACCAATGAGAGACTAGCTCCAGGGGTTGGGACAGGCACAGGTCACTCTATTTTCCCATCAGGAAGAAGAATTAAGCACAAGCTCAGCCTGCCCCCCAGAACCAGAAGAGGGCCTGAAGCAATCCTGCGCTTTTGCGGCCAGCTCCCAAAAAAGCGAGTTGAAAAATGGAGCTCAGGGGCACTGCAATTCACAAACCTGCAGAGTTTTAAATGATACCTCTCGTCCACAAATATATTAAGGGAAGGCAACGAAGAGGCTTTGAAAGCAAGGCAGAATTGCAGGAAACAGATTTCAGGAGGTAGATTCGAATCGCCTTGAAAGCACATGAAAAGCGGCAAAAACGTGGACAATGATGCCCTTGGCCAAAAAGGGCGTATGCGTTTTTTCCTGAATATATTCAGGAAAAAACGCATACGCCCTTTTTGGCCAACCAAGCAACCTGGAAAGGCCAATCAGCGCTCCAAAGAAGTCTCGCTTCCCAGCGGGCAAAAGGGCCATGCGGAAAAAAGTGTCCAAACCAGAAATGCAGGACCGGCCATGGAGAAATGGGAGCCTTGCTACGCTGATGGGTGGGATGTAAATTGCCAACAGCCACTCTGGAGAAGTGTACGGTGTGTTCTGAAACATCTAAAAAACACAGCTTGGAGAGCATAGGGCACTTCCACTCATGGGCGTATAAATTGGGAAAACTAAAAATCAGCAAGACACAGGCACCCCAAAGTTTAGGGCTGCTCTGTTGACAAGAACCCCCACTTCATTACACCTTAAATATCCTAGGAAAGAGAAAAATGGATAAAGAAGTTGGGGTCCTCATGTACAATGGAATATCACTCAGCCATGAAATCCACGTCATAAGGCTAGTAGCAGCACGATGAGTGGATTTAGGTACGACGATTCTAAGTGAAATAAGTCCCACAGAAAAAGACACTTCTCATAAGATATCACTTCTAGAGGGAATGTAAAAACCGCTACACTTGAACTGAATTACAAAACAGAACAGAGTCACACGTTTAGGAAACACACTACGGCTGCTGAACGGGAAAGGTGAGGTGGGGTGATGCATAAAACAAGGGTTTCAAATTAGCTCCGATACCGTTCCATAAACCCAATATGTAAGAGACAAGACCTATTCCTTTTTCAGTGAACTGGACTCAACACCCCCTATTCACCGCACAAGAATATATCTGACTAGTAAGAATCTTCAAACCTATGCATTGATATCTCTCTGTAAGTGAGTCAAGGGGGTGTAAAGCGGCATAAACACAGCCGTGAAAAGCAGCTAAACCCCATTATAAAAATAAATTACTTTTCAAAACCCGTGAAACAAAGACAGTGAAAGAGAGAGAAATTCTTACAAAATTCGTTCACGGGCTGTGATGCAACCTGGATTGACCATATCTAGACCCACAGCTGATTGAGACATAAGGGTGGACACTCTTGGGGCTGAGAGGTTCGGTGAGGTTGGGTGAGCCAACGCAGACCCTTTCAAGTAATACTGCATGGTACCCATCCCATGGGTCCCAAATCTCCAGGTTCAAGGGCATCTTCCTACGTCGAAAACAGGCATGAGAAACCCAGAAGATGGTACACCGTGTGATCGGGAAAGGTTTCTAAAACGCACCTCATTTCTCATCTCCTTTGCTCGGGTTCGCCATTCCAGCCGATTTACTAGCCATCTCCCTCCTTGGAGAATCAGCACCTTTACCCTCCTGTTCCGTACAGGTTGCAATTTGTCCTGAGGATGAACGGGAAGAGGGGGAACCAATGAGAGACTAGCTCCAGGGGTTGGGACAGGCACAGGTCACTCTATTTTCCCATCAGGAAGAAGAATTAAGCACAAGCTCAGCCTGCCCCCCAGAACCAGAAGAGGGCCTGAAGCAATCCTGCGCTTTTGCGGCCAGCTCCCAAAAAAGCGAGTTGAAAAATGGAGCTCAGGGGCACTGCAATTCACAAACCTGCAGAGTTTTAACTGATACCTCTCGTCCACAAATATATTAAGGGAAGGCAACGAAGAGGCTTTGAAAGCAAGGAAGAATTGCAGGAAACAGATTTCAGGAGGTAGATTCGAATCGCCTTGAAAGCACATGAAAAGCGGCAAAACGTGGACAATGATGCCCTTGGCCAAAAAGGGCGTATGCGTTTTTTCCTGAATATATTCAGGAAAAAACGCATACGCCCTTTTTGGCCAACCAAGCAACCTGGAAAGGCCAATCAGCGCTCCAAAGAAGTCTCGCTTCCCAGCGGGCAAAAGGGCCATGCGGAAAAAAGTGTCCAAACCAGAAATGCAGGACCGGCCATGGAGAAATGGGAGCCTTGCTACGCTGATGGGTGGGATGTAAATTGCCAACAGCCACTCTGGAGAAGTGTACGGTGTGTTCTGAAACATCTAAAAAACACAGCTTGGAGAGCATAGGGCACTTCCACTCATGGGCGTATAAATTGGGAAAACTAAAAATCAGCAAGACACAGGCACCCCAAAGTTTAGGGCTGCTCTGTTGACAAGAACCCCCACTTCATTACACCTTAAATATCCTAGGAAAGAGAAAAATGGATAAAGAAGTTGGGGTCCTCATGTACAATGGAATATCACTCAGCCATGAAATCAACGTCATAAGGCTAGTAGCAGCACGATGAGTGGATTTAGGTACGACGATTCTAAGTGAAATAAGTCACACAGAAAAAGACACTTATCATAAGATATCACTTCTACAGGGAATGTAAAAACCGCTACACTTGAACTCAATTACAAAACAGAACAGAGTCACACGTTTAGGAAACACACTACGGCTGCTGAACGGGAAAGGTGAGGTGGGGTGATGCATAAAACAAGGGTTTCAAATTAGCTCCGATACCGTTCCATAAACCCAATATGTAAGAGACAAGACCTATTCCTTGCTCAGTGAACTGGACTCAACACCCCCTATTCACCGCACAAGAATATATCTGACTAGTAAGAATCTTCAAACCTATGCATTGATATCTCTCTGTAAGTGAGTCAAGGGGGTGTAAAGCGGCATAAACACAGCCGTGAAAAGCAGCTAAACCCCATTATAAAAATAAATTACTTTTCAAAACCCGTGAAACAAAGACAGTGAAAGAGAGAGAAATTCTTACAAAATTCGTTCAGGGGCTGTGATGCAACCTGGATTGACCATATCTAGACCCACAGCTGATTGAGACATAAGGGTGGACACTCTTGGGGCTGAGAGGTTCGGTGAGGTTGGTTGAGCCAACGCAGACCCTTTCAAGTAATACTGCATGGTACCCATCCCATGGGTCCCAAATCTCCAGGTTCAAGGGCATCTTCCTACGTCGAAAACAGGCATGAGAAACCCAGAAGATGGTACACCGTGTGATCGGGAAAGGTTTCTAAAACGCACCTCATTTCTCATCTCCTTTGCTCGGGTTCGCCATTCCAGCCGATTTACTAGCCATCTCCCTCCTTGGAGAATCAGCACCTTTACCCTCCTGTTCCGTACAGGTTGCAATTTGTCCTGAGGATGAACGGGAAGAGGGGGAACCAATGAGAGACTAGCTCCAGGGGTTGGGACAGGCACAGGTCACTCTATTTTCCCATCAGGAAGAAGAATTAAGCACAAGCTCAGCCTGCCCCCCAGAACCAGAAGAGGGCCTGAAGCAATCCTGCGCTTTTGCGGCCAGCTCCCAAAAAAGCGAGTTGAAAAATGGAGCTCAGGGGCACTGCAATTCACAAACCTGCAGAGTTTTAAATGATACCTCTCGTCCACAAATATATTAAGGGAAGGCAACGAAGAGGCTTTGAAAGCAAGGCAGAATTGCAGGAAACAGATTTCAGGAGGTAGATTCGAATCGCCTTGAAAGCACATGAAAAGCGGCAAAACGTGGACAATGATGCCCTTGGCCAAAAAGGGCGTATGCGTTTTTTCCTGAATATATTCAGGAAAAAACGCATACGCCCTTTTTGGCCAACCAAGCAACCTAGACAGGCCAATCAGCGCTCCAAAGAAGTCTCGCTTCCCAGCGGGCAAAAGGGCCATGCGGAAAAAAGTGTCCAAACCAGAAATGCAGGACCGGCCATGGAGAAATGGGAGCCTTGCTACGCTGATGGGTGGGATGTAAATTGCCAACAGCCACTCTGGAGAAGTGTACGGTGTGTTCTGAAACATCTAAAAAACACAGCTTGGAGAGCATAGGGCACTTCCACTCATGGGCGTATAAATTGGGAAAACTAAAAATCAGCAAGACACAGGCACCCCAAAGTTTAGGGCTGCTCTGTTGACAAGAACCCCCACTTCATTACACCTTAAATATCCTAGGAAAGAGAAAAATGGATAAAGAAGTTGGGGTCCTCATGTACAATGGAATATCACTCAGCCATGAAATCCACGTCATAAGGCTAGTAGCAGCACGATGAGTGGATTTAGGTACGACGATTCTAAGTGAAATAAGTCACACAGAAAAAGACACTTATCATAAGATATCACTTCTAGAGGGAATGTAAAAACCGCTACACTTGAACTGAATTACAAAACAGAACAGAGTCACACGTTTAGGAAACACACTACGGCTGCTGAACGGGAAAGGTGAGGTGGGGTGATGCATAAAACAAGGGTTTCAAATTAGCTCAGATACCGTTCCATAAACCCAATATGTAAGATACAAGACCTATTCCTTGCTCAGTGAACTGGACTCAACACCCCCTATTCACCGCACAAGAATATATCTGACTAGTAAGAATCTTCAAACCTATGTATTGATATCTCTCTGTAAGTGAGTCAAGGGGGTGTAAAGCGGCATAAACACAGCCGTGAAAAGCAGCTAAACCCCATTATAAAAATAAATTACTTTTCAAAACCCGTGAAACAAAGACAGTGAAAGAGAGAGAAATTCTTACAAAATTCGTTCAGGGGCTGTGATGCAACCTGGATTGACCATATCTAGACCCACAGCTGATTGAGACATAAGGGTGGACACTCTTGGGGCTGAGAGGTTCGGTGAGGTTGGGTGAGCCAACGCAGACCCTTTCAAGTAATACTGCATGGTACCCATCCCATGGGTCCCAAATCTCCAGGTTCAAGGGCATCTTCCTACGTCGAAAACAGGCATGAGAAACCCAGAAGATGGTACACCGTGTGATCGGGAAAGGTTTCTAAAACGCACCTCATTTCTCATCTCCTTTGCTCGGGTTCGCCATTCCAGCCGATTTACTAGCCATCTCCCTCCTTGGAGAATCAGCACCTTTACCCTCCTGTTCCGTACAGGTTGCAATTTGTCCTGAGGATGAACGGGAAGAGGGGGAACCAATGAGAGACTAGCTCCAGGGGTTGGGACAGGCACAGGTCACTCTATTTTCCCATCAGGAAGAAGAATTAAGCACAAGCTCAGCCTGCCCCCCAGAACCAGAAGAGGGCCTGAAGCAATCCTGCGCTTTTGCGGCCAGCTCCCAAAAAAGCGAGTTGAAAAATGGAGCTCAGGGGCACTGCAATTCACAAACCTGCAGAGTTTTAAATGATACCTCTCGTCCACAAATATATTAAGGGAAGGCAACGAAGAGGCTTTGAAAGCAAGGCAGAATTGCAGGAAACAGATTTCAGGAGGTAGATTCGAATCGCCTTGAAAGCACATGAAAAGCGGCAAAACGTGGACAATGATGCCCTTGGCCAAAAAGGGCGTATGCGTTTTTTCCTGAATATATTCAGGAAAAAACGCATACGCCCTTTTTGGCCAACCAAGAAACCTGGAAAGGCCAATCAGCGCTCCAAAGAAGTCTCGCTTCCCAGCGGGCAAAAGGGCCATGCGGAAAAAAGTGTCCAAACCAGAAATGCAGGACCGGCCATGGAGAAATGGGAGCCTTGCTACGCTGATGGGTGGGATGTAAATTGCCAACAGCCACTCTGGAGAAGTGTACGGTGTGTTCTGAAACATCTAAAAAACACAGCTTGGAGAGCATAGGGCACTTCCACTCATGGGCGTATAAATTGGGAAAACTAAAAATCAGCAAGACACAGGCACCCCAAAGTTTAGGGCTGCTCTGTTGACAAGAACCCCCACTTCATTACACCTTAAATATCCTAGGAAAGAGAAAAATGGATAAAGAAGTTGGGGTCCTCATGTACAATGGAATATCACTCAGCCATGAAATCAACGTCATAAGGCTAGTAGCAGCACGATGAGTGGATTTAGGTACGACGATTCTAAGTGAAATAAGTCACACAGAAAAAGACACTTATCATAAGATATCACTTCTAGAGGGAATGTAAAAACCGCTACACTTGAACTGAATTACAAAACAGAACAGAGTCACACGTTTAGGAAACACACTACGGCTGCTGAACGGGAAAGGTGAGGTGGGGTGATGCATAAAACAAGGGTTTCAAATTAGCTCCGATACCGTTCCATAAACCCAATATGTAAGAGACAAGACCTATTCCTTGCTCAGTGAACTGGACTCAACACCCCCTATTCACCGCACAAGAATATATCTGACTAGTAAGAATCTTCAAACCTATGCATTGATATCTCTCTGTAAGTGAGTCAAGGGGGTGTAAAGCGGCATAAACACAGCCGTGAAAAGCAGCTAAACCCCATTATAAAAATAAATTACTTTTCAAAACCCGTGAAACAAAGACAGTGAAAGAGAGAGAAATTCTTACAAAATTCGTTCACGGGCTGTGATGCAACCTGGATTGACCATATCTAGACCCACAGCTGATTGAGACATAAGGGTGGACACTCTTGGGGCTGAGAGGTTCGGTGAGGTTGGGTGAGCCAACGCAGACCCTTTCAAGTAATACTGCATGGTACCCATCCCATGGGTCCCAAATCTCCAGGTTCAAGGGCATCTTCCTACGTCGAAAACAGGCATGAGAAACCCAGAAGATGGTACACCGTGTGATCGGGAAAGGTTTCTAAAACGCACCTCACTTCTCATCTCCTTTGCTCGGGTTCGCCATTCCAGCCGATTTACTAGCCATCTCCCTCCTTGGAGAATCAGCACCTTTACCCTCCTGTTCCGTACAGGTTGCAATTTGTCCTGAGGATGAACGGGAAGAGGGGGAACCAATGAGAGACTAGCTCCAGGGGTTGGGACAGGCACAGGTCACTCTATTTTCCCATCAGGAAGAAGAATTAAGCACAAGCTCAGCCTGCCCCCCAGAACCAGAAGAGGGCCTGAAGCAATCCTGCGCTTTTGCGGCCAGCTCCCAAAAAAGCGAGTTGAAAAATGGAGCTCAGGGGCACTGCAATTCACAAACCTGCAGAGTTTTAAATGATACCTCTCGTCCACAAATATATTAAGGGAAGGCAACGAAGAGGCTTTGAAAGCAAGGCAGAATTGCAGGAAACAGATTTCAGGAGGTAGATTCGAATCGCCTTGAAAGCACATGAAAAGCGGCAAAACGTGGACAATGATGCCCTTGGCCAAAAAGGGCGTATGCGTTTTTTCCTGAATATATTCAGGAAAAAACGCATACGCCCTTTTTGGCCAACCAAGCAACCTGGAAAGGCCAATCAGCGCTCCAAAGAAGTCTCGCTTCCCAGCGGGCAAAAGGGCCATGCGGAAAAAAGTGTCCAAACCAGAAATGCAGGACCGGCCATGGAGAAATGGGAGCCTTGCTACGCTGATGGGTGGGATGTAAATTGCCAACAGCCACTCTGGAGAAGTGTACGGTGTGTTCTGAAACATCTAAAAAACACAGCTTGGAGAGCATAGGGCACTTCCACTCACGGGCGTATAAATTGGGAAAACTAAAAATCAGCAAGACACAGGCACCCCAAAGTTTAGGGCTGCTCTGTTGACAAGAACCCCCACTTCATTACACCTTAAATATCCTAGGAAAGAGAAAAATGGATAAAGAAGTTGGGGTCCTCATGTACAATGGAATATCACTCAGCCATGAAATCAACGTCATAAGGCTAGTAGCAGCACGATGAGTGGATTTAGGTACGACGATTCTAAGTGAAATAAGTCACACAGAAAAAGACACTTATCATAAGATATCACTTCTAGAGGGAATGTAAAAACCGCTACACTTGAACTGAATTACAAAACAGAACAGAGTTACACGTTTAGGAAACACACTACGGCTGCTGAACGGGAAAGGTGAGGTGGGGTGATGCATAAAACAAGGGTTTCAAATTAGCTCCGATACCGTTCCATAAACCCAATATGTAAGAGACAAGACCTATTCCTTGCTCAGTGAACTGGACTCAACACCCCCTATTCACCGCACAAGAATATATCTGACTAGTAAGAATCTTCAAACCTATGCATTGATATCTCTCTGTAAGTGAGTCAAGGGGGTGTAAAGCGGCATAAACACAGCTGTGAAAAGCAGCTAAACCCCATTATAAAAATAAATTACTTTTCAAAACCCGTGAAACAAAGACAGTGAAAGAGAGAGAAATTCTTACAAAATTCGTTCAGGGGCTGTGATGCAACCTGGATTGACCATATCTAGACCCACAGCTGATTGAGACATAAGGGTGGACACTCTTGGGGCTGAGAGGTTCGGTGAGGTTGGGTGAGCCAACGCAGACCCTTTCAAGTAATACTGCATGGTACCCATCCCATGGGTCCCAAATCTCCAGGTTCAAGGGCATCTTCCTACGTCGAAAACAGGCATGAGAAACCCAGAAGATGGTACACTGTGTGATCGGGAAAGGTTTCTAAAACGCACCTCATTTCTCATCTCCTTTGCTCGGGTTCGCCATTCCAGCCGATTTACTAGCCATCTCCCTCCTTGGAGAATCAGCACCTTTACCCTCCTGTTCCGTACAGGTTGCAATTTGTCCTGAGGATGAACGGGAAGAGGGGGAACCAATGAGAGACTAGCTCCAGGGGTTGGGACAGGCACAGGTCACTCTATTTTCCCATCAGGAAGAAGAATTAAGCACAAGCTCAGCCTGCCCCCCAGAACCAGAAGAGGGCCTGAAGCAATCCTGCGCTTTTGCGGCCAGCTCCCAAAAAAGCGAGTTGAAAAATGGAGCTCAGGGGCACTGCAATTCACAGACCTGCAGAGTTTTAAATGATACCTCTCGTCCACAAATATATTAAGGGAAGGCAACGAAGAGGCTTTGAAAGCAAGGCAGAATTGCAGGAAACAGATTTCAGGAGGTAGATTCAAATCGCCTTGAAAGCACATGAAAAGCGGCAAAACGTGGACAATGATGCCCTTGGCCAAAAAGGGCGTATGCGTTTTTTCCTGAATATATTCAGGAAAAAACGCATACGCCCTTTTTGGCCAACCAAGCAACCTGGAAAGGCCAATCAGCGCTCCAAAGAAGTCTCGCTTCCCAGCGGGCAAAAGGGCCATGCGGAAAAAAGTGTCCAAACCAGAAATGCAGGACCGGCCATGGAGAAATGGGAGCCTTGCTACGCTGATGGGTGGGATGTAAATTGCCAACAGCCACTCTGGAGAAGTGTACGGTGTGTTCTGAAACATCTAAAAAACACAGCTTGGAGAGCATAGGGCACTTCCACTCATGGGCGTATAAATTGGGAAAACTAAAAATCAGCAAGACACAGGCACCCCAAAGTTTAGGGCTGCTCTGTTGACAAGAACCCCCACTTCATTACACCTTAAATATCCTAGGAAAGAGAAAAATGGATAAAGAAGTTGGGGTCCTCATGTACAATGGAATATCACTCAGCCATGAAATCAACGTCATAAGGCTAGTAGCAGCACGATGAGTGGATTTAGGTACGACGATTCTAAGTGAAATAAGTCACACAGAAAAAGACACTTATCATAAGATATCACTTCTAGAGGGAATGTAAAAACCGCTACACTTGAACTGAATTACAAAACAGAACAGAGTCACACGTTTAGGAAACACACTACGGCTGCTGAACGGGAAAGGTGAGGTGGGGTGATGCATAAAACAAGGGTTTCAAATTAGCTCCGATACCGTTCCATAAACCCAATATGTAAGAGACAAGACCTATTCCTTTTTCAGTGAACTGGACTCAACACCCCCTATTCACCGCACAAGAATATATCTGACTAGTAAGAATCTTCAAACCTATGCATTGATATCTCTCTGTAAGTGAGTCAAGGGGGTGTAAAGCGGCATAAACACAGCTGTGAAAAGCAGCTAAACCCCATTATAAAAATAAATTACTTTTCAAAACCCGTGAAACAAAGACAGTGAAAGAGAGAGAAATTCTTACAAAATTCGTTCAGGGGCTGTGATGCAACCTGGATTGACCATATCTAGACCCACAGCTGATTGAGACATAAGGGTGGACACTCTTGGGGCTGAGAGGTTCGGTGAGGTTGGGTGAGCCAACGCAGACCCTTTCAAGTAATACTGCATGGTACCCATCCCATGGGTCCCAAATCTCCAGGTTCAAGGGCATCTTCCCACGTCGAAAACAGGCATGAGAAACCCAGAAGATGGTACACCGTGTGATCGGGAAAGGTTTCTAAAACGCACCTCATTTCTCATCTCCTTTGCTCGGGTTCGCCATTCCAGCCGATTTACTAGCCATCTCCCTCCTTGGAGAATCAGCACCTTTACCCTCCTGTTCCGTACAGGTTGCAATTTGTCCTGAGGATGAACGGGAAGAGGGGGAACCAATGAGAGACTAGCTCCAGGGGTTGGGACAGGCACAGGTCACTCTATTTTCCCATCAGGAAGAAGAATTAAGCACAAGCTCAGCCTGCCCCCCAGAACCAGAAGAGGGCCTGAAGCAATCCTGCGCTTTTGCGGCCAGCTCCCAAAAAAGCGAGTTGAAAAATGGAGCTCAGGGGCACTGCAATTCACAAACCTGCAGAGTTTTAAATGATACCTCTCGTCCACAAATATATTAAGGGAAGGCAACGAAGAGGCTTTGAAAGCAAGGCAGAATTGCAGGAAACAGATTTCAGGAGGTAGATTCGAATCGCCTTGAAAGCACATGAAAAGCGGCAAAACGTGGACAATGATGCCCTTGGCCAAAAAGGGCGTATGCGTTTTTTCCTGAATATATTCAGGAAAAAACGCATACGCCCTTTTTGGCCAACCAAGCAACCTGGAAAGGCCAATCAGCGCTCCAAAGAAGTCTCGCTTCCCAGCGGGCAAAAGGGCCATGCGGAAAAAAGTGTCCAAACCAGAAATGCAGGACCGGCCATGGAGAAATGGGAGCCTTGCTACGCTGATGGGTGGGATGTAAATTGCCAACAGCCACTCTGGAGAAGTGTACGGTGTGTTCTGAAACATCTAAAAAACACAGCTTGGAGAGCATAGGGCACTTCCACTCATGGGCGTATAAATTGGGAAAACTAAAAATCGGCAAGACACAGGCACCCCAAAGTTTAGGGCTGCTCTGTTGACAAGAACCCCCACTTCATTACACCTTAAATATCCTAGGAAAGAGAAAAATGGATAAAGAAGTTGGGGTCCTCATGTAAAATGGAATATCACTCAGCCATGAAATCAACGTCATAAGGCTAGTAGCAGCACGATGAGTGGATTTAGGTACGACGATTCTAAGTGAAATAAGTCACACAGAAAAAGACACTTATCATAAGATATCACTTCTAGAGGGAATGTAAAAACCGCTACACTTGAACTGAATTACAAAACAGAACAGAGTCACACGTTTAGGAAACACACTACGGCTGCTGAACGGGAAAGGTGAGGTGGGGTGATGCATAAAACAAGGGTTTCAAATTAGCTCCGATACCGTTCCATAAACCCAATATGTAAGAGACAAGACCTATTCCTTGCTCAGTGAACTGGACTCAACACCCCCTATTCACCGCACAAGAATATATCTGACTAGTAAGAATCTTCAAACCTATGCATTGATATCTCTCTGTAAGTGAGTCAAGGGGGTGTAAAGCGGCATAAACACAGCTGTGAAAAGCAGCTAAACCCCATTATAAAAATAAATTACTTTTCAAAACCCGTGAAACAAAGACAGTGAAAGAGAGAGAAATTCTTACAAAATTCGTTCAGGGGCTGTGATGCAACCTGGATTGACCATATCTAGACCCACAGCTGATTGAGACATAAGGGTGGACACTCTTGGGGCTGAGAGGTTCGGTGAGGTTGGGTGAGCCAACGCAGACCCTTTCAAGTAATACTGCATGGTACCCATCCCATGGGTCCCAAATCTCCAGGTTCAAGGGCATCTTCCTACGTCGAAAACAGGCATGAGAAACCCAGAAGATGGTACACCGTGTGATCGGGAAAGGTTTCTAAAACGCACCTCATTTCTCATCTCCTTTGCTCGGGTTCGCCATTCCAGCCGATTTACTAGCCATCTCCCTCCTTGGAGAATCAGCACCTTTACCCTCCTGTTCCGTACAGGTTGCAATTTGTCCTGAGGATGAACGGGAAGAGGGGGAACCAATGAGAGACTAGCTCCAGGGGTTGGGACAGGCACAGGTCACTCTATTTTCCCATCAGGAAGAAGAATTAAGCACAAGCTCAGCCTGCCCCCCAGAACCAGAAGAGGGCCTGAAGCAATCCTGCGCTTTTGCGGCCAGCTCCCAAAAAAGCGAGTTGAAAAATGGAGCTCAGGGGCACTGCAATTCACAAACCTGCAGAGTTTTAAATGATACCTCTCGTCCACAAATATATTAAGGGAAGGCAACGAAGAGGCTTTGAAAGCAAGGCAGAATTGCAGGAAACAGATTTCAGGAGGTAGATTCGAATCGCCTTGAAAGCACATGAAAAGCGGCAAAACGTGGACAATGATGCCCTTGGCCAAAAAGGGCGTATGCGTTTTTTCCTGAATATATTCAGGAAAAAACGCATACGCCCTTTTTGGCCAACCAAGCAACCTGGAAAGGCCAATCAGCGCTCCAAAGAAGTCTCGCTTCCCAGCGGGCAAAAGGGCCATGCGGAAAAAAGTGTCCAAACCAGAAATGCAGGACCGGCCATGGAGAAATGGGAGCCTTGCTACGCTGATGGGTGGGATGTAAATTGCCAACAGCCACTCTGGAGAAGTGTACGGTGTGTTCTGAAACATCTAAAAAACACAGCTTGGAGAGCATAGGGCACTTCCACTCATGGGCGTATAAATTGGGAAAACTAAAAATCGGCAAGACACAGGCACCCCAAAGTTTAGGGCTGCTCTGTTGACAAGAACCCCCACTTCATTACACCTTAAATATCCTAGGAAAGAGAAAAATGGATAAAGAAGTTGGGGTCCTCATGTAAAATGGAATATCACTCAGCCATGAAATCAACGTCATAAGGCTAGTAGCAGCACGATGAGTGGATTTAGGTACGACGATTCTAAGTGAAATAAGTCACACAGAAAAAGACACTTCTCATAAGATATCACTTCTAGAGGGAATGTAAAAACCGCTACACTTGAACTGAATTACAAAACAGAACAGAGTCACACGTTTAGGAAACACACTACGGCTGCTGAACGGGAAAGGTGAGGTGGGGTGATGCATAAAACAAGGGTTTCAAATTAGCTCCGATACCGTTCCATAAACCCAATATGTAAGAGACAAGACCTATTCCTTGCTCAGTGAACTGGACTCAACACCCCCTATTCACCGCACAAGAATATATCTGACTAGTAAGAATCTTCAAACCTATGCATTGATATCTCTCTGTAAGTGAGTCAAGGGGGTGTAAAGCGGCATAAACACAGCTGTGAAAAGCAGCTAAACCCCATTATAAAAATAAATTACTTTTCAAAACCCGTGAAACAAAGACCGTGAAAGAGAGAGAAATTCTTACAAAATTCGTTCAGGGGCTGTGATGCAACCTGGATTGACCATATCTAGACCCACAGCTGATTGAGACATAAGGGTGGACACTCTTGGGGCTGAGAGGTTCGGTGAGGTTGGGTGAGCCAACGCAGACCCTTTCAAGTAATACTGCATGGTACCCATCCCATGGGTCCCAAATCTCCAGGTTCAAGGGCATCTTCCTACGTCGAAAACAGGCATGAGAAACCCAGAAGATGGTACACCGTGTGATCGGGAAAGGTTTCTAAAACGCACCTCATTTCTCATCTCCTTTGCTCGGGTTCGCCATTCCAGCCGATTTACTAGCCATCTCCCTCCTTGGAGAATCAGCACCTTTACCCTCCTGTTCCGTACAGGTTGCAATTTGTCCTGAGGATGAACGGGAAGAGGGGGAACCAATGAGAGACTAGCTCCAGGGGTTGGGACAGGCACAGGTCACTCTATTTTCCCATCAGGAAGAAGAATTAAGCACAAGCTCAGCCTGCCCCCCAGAACCAGAAGAGGGCCTGAAGCAATCCTGCGCTTTTGCGGCCAGCTCCCAAAAAAGCGAGTTGAAAAATGGAGCTCAGGGGCACTGCAATTCACAAACCTGCAGAGTTTTAAATGATACCTCTCGTCCACAAATATATTAAGGGAAGGCAACGAAGAGGCTTTGAAAGCAAGGCAGAATTGCAGGAAACAGATTTCAGGAGGTAGATTCGAATCGCCTTGAAAGCACATGAAAAGCGGCAAAACGTGGACAATGATGCCCTTGGCCAAAAAGGGCGTATGCGTTTTTTCCTGAATATATTCAGGAAAAAACGCATACGCCCTTTTTGGCCAACCAAGCAACCTGGAAAGGCCAATCAGCGCTCCAAAGAAGTATCGCTTCCCAGCGGGCAAAAGGGCCATGCGGAAAAAAGTGTCCAAACCAGAAATGCAGGACCGGCCATGGAGAAATGGGAGCCTTGCTACGCTGATGGGTGGGATGTAAATTGCCAACAGCCACTCTGGAGAAGTGTACGGTGTGTTCTGAAACATCTAAAAAACACAGCTTGGAGAGCATAGGGCACTTCCACTCATGGGCGTATAAATTGGGAAAACTAAAAATCAGCAAGACACAGGCACCCCAAAGTTTAGGGCTGCTCTGCTGACAAGAACCCCCACTTCATTACACCTTAAATATCCTAGGAAAGAGAAAAATGGATAAAGAAGTTGGTGTCCTCATGTACAATGGAATATCACTCAGCCATGAAATCAACGTCATAAGGCTAGTAGCAGCACGATGAGTGGATTTAGGTACGACGATTCTAAGTGAAATAAGTCACACAGAAAAAGACACTTATCATAAGATATCACTTCTAGAGGGAATGTAAAAACCGCTACACTTGAACTGAATTACAAAACAGAACAGAGTTACACGTTTAGGAAACACACTACGGCTGCTGAACGGGAAAGGTGAGGTGGGGTGATGCATAAAACAAGGGTTTCAAATTAGCTCAGATACCGTTCCATAAACCCAATATGTAAGAGACAAGACCTATTCCTTGCTCAGTGAACTGGACTCAACACCCCCTATTCACCGCACAAGAATATATCTGACTAGTAAGAATCTTCAAACCTATGCATTGATATCTCTCTGTAAGTGAGTCAAGGGGGTGTAAAGCGGCATAAACACAGCTGTGAAAAGCAGCTAAACCCCATTATAAAAATAAATTACTTTTCAAAACCCGTGAAACAAAGACAGTGAAAGAGAGAGAAATTCTTACAAAATTCGTTCAGGGGCTGTGATGCAACCTGGATTGACCATATCTAGACCCACAGCTGATTGAGACATAAGGGTGGACACTCTTGGGGCTGAGAGGTTCGGTGAGGTTGGGTGAGCCAACGCAGACCCTTTCAAGTAATACTGCATGGTACCCATCCCATGGGTCCCAAATCTCCAGGTTCAAGGGCATCTTCCTACGTCGAAAACAGGCATGAGAAACCCAGAAGATGGTACACCGTGTGATCGGGAAAGGTTTCTAAAACGCACCTCATTTCTCATCTCCTTTGCTCGGGTTCGCCATTCCAGCCGATTTACTAGCCATCTCCCTCCTTGGAGAATCAGCACCTTTACCCTCCTGTTCCGTACAGGTTGCAATTTGTCCTGAGGATGAACGGGAAGAGGGGGAACCAATGAGAGACTAGCTCCAGGGGTTGGGACAGGCACAGGTCACTCTATTTTCCCATCAGGAAGAAGAATTAAGCACAAGCTCAGCCTGCCCCCCAGAACCAGAAGAGGGCCTGAAGCAATCCTGCGCTTTTGCGGCCAGCTCCCAAAAAAGCGAGTTGAAAAATGGAGCTCAGGGGCACTGCAATTCACAAACCTGCAGAGTTTTAAATGATACCTCTCGTCCACAAATATATTAAGGGAAGGCAACGAAGAGGCTTTGAAAGCAAGGCAGAATTGCAGGAAACAGATTTCAGGAGGTAGATTCGAATCGCCTTGAAAGCACATGAAAAGCGGCAAAACGTGGACAATGATGCCCTTGGCCAAAAAGGGCGTATGCGTTTTTTCCTGAATATATTCAGGAAAAAACGCATACGCCCTTTTTGGCCAACCAAGCAACCTGGAAAGGCCAATCAGCGCTCCAAAGAAGTCTCGCTTCCCAGCGGGCAAAAGGGCCATGCGGAAAAAAGTGTCCAAACCAGAAATGCAGGACCGGCCATGGAGAAATGGGAGCCTTGCTACGCTGATGGGTGGGATGTAAATTGCCAACAGCCACTCTGGAGAAGTGTACGGTGTGTTCTGAAACATCTAAAAAACACAGCTTGGAGAGCATAGGGCACTTCCACTCATGGGCGTATAAATTGGGAAAACTAAAAATCAGCAAGACACAGGCACCCCAAAGTTTAGGGCTGCTCTGTTGACAAGAACCCCCACTTCATTACACCTTAAATATCCTAGGAAAGAGAAAAATGGATAAAGAAGTTGGGGTCCTCATGTACAATGGAATATCACTCAGCCATGAAATCAACGTCATAAGGCTAGTAGCAGCACGATGAGTGGATTTAGGTACGACGATTCTAAGTGAAATAAGTCACACAGAAAAAGACACTTATCATAAGATATCACTTCTAGAGGGAATGTAAAAACCGCTACACTTGAACTGAATTACAAAACAGAACAGAGTCACACGTTTAGGAAACACACTACGGCTGCTGAACGGGAAAGGTGAGGTGGGGTGATGCATAAAACAAGGGTTTCAAATTAGCTCCGATACCGTTCCATAAACCCAATATGTAAGAGACAAGACCTATTCCTTTTTCAGTGAACTGGACTCAACACCCCCTATTCACCGCACAAGAATATATCTGACTAGTAAGAATCTTCAAACCTATGCATTGATATCTCTCTGTAAGTGAGTCAAGGGGGTGTAAAGCGGCATAAACACAGCTGTGTAAAGCAGCTAAACCCCATTATAAAAATAAATTACTTTTCAAAACCCGTGAAACAAAGACCGTGAAAGAGAGAGAAATTCTTACAAAATTCGTTCAGGGGCTGTGATGCAACCTGGATTGACCATATCTAGACCCACAGCTGATTGAGACATAAGGGTGGACACTCTTGGGGCTGAGAGGTTCGGTGAGGTTGGGTGAGCCAACGCAGACCCTTTCAAGTAATACTGCATGGTACCCATCCCATGGGTCCCAAATCTCCAGGTTCAAGGGCATCTTCCTACGTCGAAAACAGGCATGAGAAACCCAGAAGATGGTACACCGTGTGATCGGGAAAGGTTTCTAAAACGCACCTCATTTCTCATCTCCTTTGCTCGGGTTCGCCATTCCAGCCGATTTACTAGCCATCTCCCTCCTTGGAGAATCAGCACCTTTACCCTCCTGTTCCGTACAGGTTGCAATTTGTCCTGAGGATGAACGGGAAGAGGGGGAACCAATGAGAGACTAGCTCCAGGGGTTGGGACAGGCACAGGTCACTCTATTTTCCCATCAGGAAGAAGAATTAAGCACAAGCTCAGCCTGCCCCCCAGAACCAGAAGAGGGCCTGAAGCAATCCTGCGCTTTTGCGGCCAGCTCCCAAAAAAGCGAGTTGAAAAATGGAGCTCAGGGGCACTGCAATTCACAAACCTGCAGAGTTTTAAATGATACCTCTCGTCCACAAATATATTAAGGGAAGGCAACGAAGAGGCTTTGAAAGCAAGGCAGAATTGCAGGAAACAGATTTCAGGAGGTAGATTCGAATCGCCTTGAAAGCACATGAAAAGCGGCAAAACGTGGACAATGATGCCCTTGGCCAAAAAGGGCGTATGCGTTTTTTCCTGAATATATTCAGGAAAAAACGCATACGCCCTTTTTGGCCAACCAAGCAACCTGGAAAGGCCAATCAGCGCTCCAAAGAAGTCTCGCTTCCCAGCGGGCAAAAGGGCCATGCGGAAAAAAGTGTCCAAACCAGAAATGCAGGACCGGCCATGGAGAAATGGGAGCCTTGCTACGCTGATGGGTGGGATGTAAATTGCCAACAGCCACTCTGGAGAAGTGTACGGTGTGTTCTGAAACATCTAAAAAACACAGCTTGGAGAGCATAGGGCACTTCCACTCATGGGCGTATAAATTGGGAAAACTAAAAATCAGCAAGACACAGGCACCCCAAAGTTTAGGGCTGCTCTGTTGACAAGAACCCCCACTTCATTACACCTTAAATATCCTAGGAAAGAGAAAAATGGATAAAGAAGTTGGTGTCCTCATGTACAATGGAATATCACTCAGCCATGAAATCAACGTCATAAGGCTAGTAGCAGCACGATGAGTGGATTTAGGTACGACGATTCTAAGTGAAATAAGTCACACAGAAAAAGACACTTATCATAAGATATCACTTCTAGAGGGAATGTAAAAACCGCTACACTTGAACTGAATTACAAAACAGAACAGAGTTACACGTTTAGGAAACACACTACGGCTGCTGAACGGGAAAGGTGAGGTGGGGTGATGCATAAAACAAGGGTTTCAAATTAGCTCAGATACCGTTCCATAAACCCAATATGTAAGAGACAAGACCTATTCCTTGCTCAGTGAACTGGACTCAACACCCCCTATTCACCGCACAAGAATATATCTGACTAGTAAGAATCTTCAAACCTATGCATTGATATCTCTCTGTAAGTGAGTCAAGGGGGTGTAAAGCGGCATAAACACAGCTGTGAAAAGCAGCTAAACCCCATTATAAAAATAAATTACTTTTCAAAACCCGTGAAACAAAGACAGTGAAAGAGAGAGAAATTCTTACAAAATTCGTTCAGGGGCTGTGATGCAACCTGGATTGACCATATCTAGACCCACAGCTGATTGAGACATAAGGGTGGACACTCTTGGGGCTGAGAGGTTCGGTGAGGTTGGGTGAGCCAACGCAGACCCTTTCAAGTAATACTGCATGGTACCCATCCCATGGGTCCCAAATCTCCAGGTTCAAGGGCATCTTCCTACGTCGAAAACAGGCATGAGAAACCCAGAAGATGGTACACCGTGTGATCGGGAAAGGTTTCTAAAACGCACCTCATTTCTCATCTCCTTTGCTCGGGTTCGCCATTCCAGCCGATTTACTAGCCATCTCCCTCCTTGGAGAATCAGCACCTTTACCCTCCTGTTCCGTACAGGTTGCAATTTGTCCTGAGGATGAACGGGAAGAGGGGGAACCAATGAGAGACTAGCTCCAGGGGTTGGGACAGGCACAGGTCACTCTATTTTCCCATCAGGAAGAAGAATTAAGCACAAGCTCAGCCTGCCCCCCAGAACCAGAAGAGGGCCTGAAGCAATCCTGCGCTTTTGCGGCCAGCTCCCAAAAAAGCGAGTTGAAAAATGGAGCTCAGGGGCACTGCAATTCACAAACCTGCAGAGTTTTAAATGATACCTCTCGTCCACAAATATATTAAGGGAAGGCAACGAAGAGGCTTTGAAAGCAAGGCAGAATTGCAGGAAACAGATTTCAGGAGGTAGATTCGAATCGCCTTGAAAGCACATGAAAAGCGGCAAAACGTGGACAATGATGCCCTTGGCCAAAAAGGGCGTATGCGTTTTTTCCTGAATATATTCAGGAAAAAACGCATACGCCCTTTTTGGCCAACCAAGCAACCTGGAAAGGCCAATCAGCGCTCCAAAGAAGTCTCGCTTCCCAGCGGGCAAAAGGGCCATGCGGAAAAAAGTGTCCAAACCAGAAATGCAGGACCGGCCATGGAGAAATGGGAGCCTTGCTACGCTGATGGGTGGGATGTAAATTGCCAACAGCCACTCTGGAGAAGTGTACGGTGTGTTCTGAAACATCTAAAAAACACAGCTTGGAGAGCATAGGGCACTTCCACTCATGGGCGTATAAATTGGGAAAACTAAAAATCAGCAAGACACAGGCACCCCAAAGTTTAGGGCTGCTCTGTTGACAAGAACCCCCACTTCATTACACCTTAAATATCCTAGGAAAGAGAAAAATGGATAAAGAAGTTGGGGTCCTCATGTACAATGGAATATCACTCAGCCATGAAATCAACGTCATAAGGCTAGTAGCAGCACGATGAGTGGATTTAGGTACGACGATTCTAAGTGAAATAAGTCACACAGAAAAAGACACTTATCATAAGATATCACTTCTAGAGGGAATGTAAAAACCGCTACACTTGAACTGAATTACAAAACAGAACAGAGTCACACGTTTAGGAAACACACTACGGCTGCTGAACGGGAAAGGTGAGGTGGGGTGATGCATAAAACAAGGGTTTCAAATTAGCTCCGATACCGTTCCATAAACCCAATATGTAAGAGACAAGACCTATTCCTTTTTCAGTGAACTGGACTCAACACCCCCTATTCACCGCACAAGAATATATCTGACTAGTAAGAATCTTCAAACCTATGCATTGATATCTCTCTGTAAGTGAGTCAAGGGGGTGTAAAGCGGCATAAACACAGCTGTGAAAAGCAGCTAAACCCCATTATAAAAATAAATTACTTTTCAAAACCCGTGAAACAAAGACAGTGAAAGAGAGAGAAATTCTTACAAAATTCGTTCAGGGGCTGTGATGCAACCTGGATTGACCATATCTAGACCCACAGCTGATTGAGACATAAGGGTGGACACTCTTGGGGCTGAGAGGTTCGGTGAGGTTGGGTGAGCCAACGCAGACCCTTTCAAGTAATACTGCATGGTACCCATCCCATGGGTCCCAAATCTCCAGGTTCAAGGGCATCTTCCTACGTCGAAAACAGGCATGAGAAACCCAGAAGATGGTACACCGTGTGATCGGGAAAGGTTTCTAAAACGCACCTCATTTCTCATCTCCTTTGCTCGGGTTCGCCATTCCAGCCGATTTACTAGCCATCTCCCTCCTTGGAGAATCAGCACCTTTACCCTCCTGTTCCGTACAGGTTGCAATTTGTCCTGAGGATGAACGGGAAGAGGGGGAACCAATGAGAGACTAGCTCCAGGGGTTGGGACAGGCACAGGTCACTCTATTTTCCCATCAGGAAGAAGAATTAAGCACAAGCTCAGCCTGCCCCCCAGAACCAGAAGAGGGCCTGAAGCAATCCTGCGCTTTTGCGGCCAGCTCCCAAAAAAGCGAGTTGAAAAATGGAGCTCAGGGGCACTGCAATTCACAGACCTGCAGAGTTTTAAATGATACCTCTCGTCCACAAATATATTAAGGGAAGGCAACGAAGAGGCTTTGAAAGCAAGGCAGAATTGCAGGAAACAGATTTCAGGAGGTAGATTCAAATCGCCTTGAAAGCACATGAAAAGCGGCAAAACGTGGACAATGATGCCCTTGGCCAAAAAGGGCGTATGCGTTTTTTCCTGAATATATTCAGGAAAAAACGCATACGCCCTTTTTGGCCAACCAAGCAACCTGGAAAGGCCAATCAGCGCTCCAAAGAAGTCTCGCTTCCCAGCGGGCAAAAGGGCCATGCGGAAAAAAGTGTCCAAACCAGAAATGCAGGACCGGCCATGGAGAAATGGGAGCCTTGCTACGCTGATGGGTGGGATGTAAATTGCCAACAGCCACTCTGGAGAAGTGTACGGTGTGTTCTGAAACATCTAAAAAACACAGCTTGGAGAGCATAGGGCACTTCCACTCATGGGCGTATAAATTGGGAAAACTAAAAATCAGCAAGACACAGGCACCCCAAAGTTTAGGGCTGCTCTGTTGACAAGAACCCCCACTTCATTACACCTTAAATATCCTAGGAAAGAGAAAAATGGATAAAGAAGTTGGGGTCCTCATGTACAATGGAATATCACTCAGCCATGAAATCAACGTCATAAGGCTAGTAGCAGCACGATGAGTGGATTTAGGTACGACGATTCTAAGTGAAATAAGTCACACAGAAAAAGACACTTATCATAAGATATCACTTCTAGAGGGAATGTAAAAACCGCTACACTTGAACTGAATTACAAAACAGAACAGAGTCACACGTTTAGGAAACACACTACGGCTGCTGAACGGGAAAGGTGAGGTGGGGTGATGCATAAAACAAGGGTTTCAAATTAGCTCCGATACCGTTCCATAAACCCAATATGTAAGAGACAAGACCTATTCCTTTTTCAGTGAACTGGACTCAACACCCCCTATTCACCGCACAAGAATATATCTGACTAGTAAGAATCTTCAAACCTATGCATTGATATCTCTCTGTAAGTGAGTCAAGGGGGTGTAAAGCGGCATAAACACAGCTGTGAAAAGCAGCTAAACCCCATTATAAAAATAAATTACTTTTCAAAACCCGTGAAACAAAGACAGTGAAAGAGAGAGAAATTCTTACAAAATTCGTTCAGGGGCTGTGATGCAACCTGGATTGACCATATCTAGACCCACAGCTGATTGAGACATAAGGGTGGACACTCTTGGGGCTGAGAGGTTCGGTGAGGTTGGGTGAGCCAACGCAGACCCTTTCAAGTAATACTGCATGGTACCCATCCCATGGGTCCCAAATCTCCAGGTTCAAGGGCATCTTCCTACGTCGAAAACAGGCATGAGAAACCCAGAAGATGGTACACCGTGTGATCGGGAAAGGTTTCTAAAACGCACCTCATTTCTCATCTCCTTTGCTCGGGTTCGCCATTCCAGCCGATTTACTAGCCATCTCCCTCCTTGGAGAATCAGCACCTTTACCCTCCTGTTCCGTACAGGTTGCAATTTGTCCTGAGGATGAACGGGAAGAGGGGGAACCAATGAGAGACTAGCTCCAGGGGTTGGGACAGGCACAGGTCACTCTATTTTCCCATCAGGAAGAAGAATTAAGCACAAGCTCAGCCTGCCCCCCAGAACCAGAAGAGGGCCTGAAGCAATCCTGCGCTTTTGCGGCCAGCTCCCAAAAAAGCGAGTTGAAAAATGGAGCTCAGGGGCACTGCAATTCACAGACCTGCAGAGTTTTAAATGATACCTCTCGTCCACAAATATATTAAGGGAAGGCAACGAAGAGGCTTTGAAAGCAAGGCAGAATTGCAGGAAACAGATTTCAGGAGGTAGATTCAAATCGCCTTGAAAGCACATGAAAAGCGGCAAAACGTGGACAATGATGCCCTTGGCCAAAAAGGGCGTATGCGTTTTTTCCTGAATATATTCAGGAAAAAACGCATACGCCCTTTTTGGCCAACCAAGCAACCTGGAAAGGCCAATCAGCGCTCCAAAGAAGTCTCGCTTCCCAGCGGGCAAAAGGGCCATGCGGAAAAAAGTGTCCAAACCAGAAATGCAGGACCGGCCATGGAGAAATGGGAGCCTTGCTACGCTGATGGGTGGGATGTAAATTGCCAACAGCCACTCTGGAGAAGTGTACGGTGTGTTCTGAAACATCTAAAAAACACAGCTTGGAGAGCATAGGGCACTTCCACTCATGGGCGTATAAATTGGGAAAACTAAAAATCAGCAAGACACAGGCACCCCAAAGTTTAGGGCTGCTCTGTTGACAAGAACCCCCACTTCATTACACCTTAAATATCCTAGGAAAGAGAAAAATGGATAAAGAAGTTGGGGTCCTCATGTACAATGGAATATCACTCAGCCATGAAATCAACGTCATAAGGATAGTAGCAGCACGATGAGTGGATTTAGGTACGACGATTCTAAGTGAAATAAGTCACACAGAAAAAGACACTTATCATAAGATATCACTTCTAGAGGGAATGTAAAAACCGCTACACTTGAACTGAATTACAAAACAGAACAGAGTCACACGTTTAGGAAACACACTACGGCTGCTGAACGGGAAAGGTGAGGTGGGGTGATGCATAAAACAAGGGTTTCAAATTAGCTCCGATACCGTTCCATAAACCCAATATGTAAGAGACAAGACCTACTCCTTGCTCAGTGAACTGGACTCAACACCCCCTATTCACCGCACAAGAATATATCTGACTAGTAAGAATCTTCAAACCTATGCATTGATATCTCTCTGTAAGTGAGTCAAGGGGGTGTAAAGCGGCATAAACACAGCTGTGAAAAGCAGCTAAACCCCATTATAAAAATAAATTACTTTTCAAAACCTGTGAAACAAAGACAGTGAAAGAGAGAGAAATTCTTACAAAATTCGTTCAGGGGCTGTGATGCAACCTGGATTGACCATATCTAGACCCACAGCTGATTGAGACATAAGGGTGGACACTCTTGGGGCTGAGAGGTTCGGTGAGGTTGGGTGAGCCAACGCAGACCCTTTCAAGTAATACTGCATGGTACCCATCCCATGGGTCCCAAATCTCCAGGTTCAAGGGCATCTTCCTACGTCGAAAACAGGCATGAGAAACCCAGAAGATGGTACACCGTGTGATCGGGAAAGGTTTCTAAAACGCACCTCATTTCTCATCTCCTTTGCTCGGGTTCGCCATTCCAGCCGATTTACTAGCCATCTCCCTCCTTGGAGAATCAGCACCTTTACCCTCCTGTTCCGTACAGGTTGCAATTTGTCCTGAGGATGAACGGGAAGAGGGGGAACCAATGAGAGACTAGCTCCAGGGGTTGGGACAGGCACAGGTCACTCTATTTTCCCATCAGGAAGAAGAATTAAGCACAAGCTCAGCCTGCCCCCCAGAACCAGAAGAGGGCCTGAAGCAATCCTGCGCTTTTGCGGCCAGCTCCCAAAAAAGCGAGTTGAAAAATGGAGCTCAGGGGCACTGCAATTCACAAACCTGCAGAGTTTTAAATGATACCTCTCGTCCACAAATATATTAAGGGAAGGCAACGAAGAGGCTTTGAAAGCAAGGCAGAATTGCAGGAAACAGATTTCAGGAGGTAGATTCGAATCGCCTTGAAAGCACATGAAAAGCGGCAAAACGTGGACAATGATGCCCTTGGCCAAAAAGGGCGTATGCGTTTTTTCCTGAATATATTCAGGAAAAAACGCATACGCCCTTTTTGGCCAACCAAGCAACCTGGAAAGGCCAATCAGCGCTCCAAAGAAGTCTCGCTTCCCAGCGGGCAAAAGGGCCATGCGGAAAAAAGTGTCCAAACCAGAAATGCAGGACCGGCCATGGAGAAATGGGAGCCTTGCTACGCTGATGGGTGGGATGTAAATTGCCAACAGCCACTCTGGAGAAGTGTACGGTGTGTTCTGAAACATCTAAAAAACACAGCTTGGAGAGCATAGGGCACTTCCACTCATGGGCGTATAAATTGGGAAAACTAAAAATCGGCAAGACACAGGCACCCCAAAGTTTAGGGCTGCTCTGTTGACAAGAACCCCCACTTCATTACACCTTAAATATCCTAGGAAAGAGAAAAATGGATAAAGAAGTTGGGGTCCTCATGTAAAATGGAATATCACTCAGCCATGAAATCAACGTCATAAGGCTAGTAGCAGCACGATGAGTGGATTTAGGTACGACGATTCTAAGTGAAATAAGTCACACAGAAAAAGACACTTATCATAAGATATCACTTCTAGAGGGAATGTAAAAACCGCTACACTTGAACTGAATTACAAAACAGAACAGAGTCACACGTTTAGGAAACACACTACGGCTGCTGAACGGGAAAGGTGAGGTGGGGTGATGCATAAAACAAGGGTTTCAAATTAGCTCAGATATCGTTCCATAAACCCAATATGTAAGAGACAAGACCTATTCCTTGCTCAGTGAACTGGACTCAACACCCCCTATTCACCGCACAAGAATATATCTGACTAGTAAGAATCTTCAAACCTATGCATTGATATCTCTCTGTAAGTGAGTCAAGGGGGTGTAAAGCGGCATAAACACAGCTGTGAAAAGCAGCTAAACCCCATTATAAAAATAAATTACTTTTCAAAACCCGTGAAACAAAGACAGTGAAAGAGAGAGAAATTCTTACAAAATTCGTTCAGGGGCTGTGATGCAACCTGGATTGACCATATCTAGACCCACAGCTGATTGAGACATAAGGGTGGACACTCTTGGGGCTGAGAGGTTCGGTGAGGTTGGGTGAGCCAACGCAGACCCTTTCAAGTAATACTGCATGGTACCCATCCCATGGGTCCCAAATCTCCAGGTTCAAGGGCATCTTCCTACGTCGAAAACAGGCATGAGAAACCCAGAAGATGGTACACCGTGTGATCGGGAAAGGTTTCTAAAACGCACCTCATTTCTCATCTCCTTTGCTCGGGTTCGCCATTCCAGCCGATTTACTAGCCATCTCCCTCCTTGGAGAATCAGCACCTTTACCCTCCTGTTCCGTACAGGTTGCAATTTGTCCTGAGGATGAACGGGAAGAGCGGGAACCAATGAGAGACTAGCTCCAGGGGTTGGGACAGGCACAGGTCACTCTATTTTCCCATCAGGAAGAAGAATTAAGCACAAGCTCAGCCTGCCCCCCAGAACCAGAAGAGGGCCTGAAGCAATCCTGCGCTTTTGCGGCCAGCTCCCAAAAAAGCGAGTTGAAAAATGGAGCTCAGGGTCACTGCAATTCACAAACCTGCAGAGTTTTAAATGATACCTCTCGTCCACAAATATATTAAGGGAAGGCAACGAAGAGGCTTTGAAAGCAAGGCAGAATTGCAGGAAACAGATTTCAGGAGGTAGATTCGAATCGCCTTGAAAGCACATGAAAAGCGGCAAAACGTGGACAATGATGCCCTTGGCCAAAAAGGGCGTATGCGTTTTTTCCTGAATATATTCAGGAAAAAACGCATACGCCCTTTTTGGCCAACCAAGCAACCTGGAAAGGCCAATCAGCGCTCCAAAGAAGTCTCGCTTCCCAGCGGGCAAAAGGGCCATGCGGAAAAAAGTGTCCAAACCAGAAATGCAGGACCGGCCATGGAGAAATGGGAGCCTTGCTACGCTGATGGGTGGGATGTAAATTGCCAACAGCCACTCTGGAGAAGTGTACGGTGTGTTCTGAAACATCTAAAAAACACAGCTTGGAGAGCATAGGGCACTTCCACTCATGGGCGTATAAATTGGGAAAACTAAAAATCAGCAAGACACAGGCACCCCAAAGTTTAGGGCTGCTCTGTTGACAAGAACCCCCACTTCATTACACCTTAAATATCCTAGGAAAGAGAAAAATGGATAAAGAAGTTGGGGTCCTCATGTACAATGGAATATCACTCAGCCATGAAATCAACGTCATAAGGCTAGTAGCAGCACGATGAGTGGATTTAGGTACGACGATTCTAAGTGAAATAAGTCACACAGAAAAAGACACTTATCATAAGATATCACTTCTAGAGGGAATGTAAAAACCGCTACACTTGAACTGAATTACAAAACAGAACAGAGTCACACGTTTAGGAAACACACTACGGCTGCTGAACGGGAAAGGTGAGGTGGGGTGATGCATAAAACAAGGGTTTCAAATTAGCTCCGATACCGTTCCATAAACCCAATATGTAAGAGACAAGACCTATTCCTTTTTCAGTGAACTGGACTCAACACCCCCTATTCACCGCACAAGAATATATCTGACTAGTAAGAATCTTCAAACCTATGCATTGATATCTCTCTGTAAGTGAGTCAAGGGGGTGTAAAGCGGCATAAACACAGCTGTGAAAAGCAGCTAAACCCCATTATAAAAATAAATTACTTTTCAAAACCCGTGAAACAAAGACAGTGAAAGAGAGAGAAATTCTTACAAAATTCGTTCAGGGGCTGTGATGCAACCTGGATTGACCATATCTAGACCCACAGCTGATTGAGACATAAGGGTGGACACTCTTGGGGCTGAGAGGTTCGGTGAGGTTGGGTGAGCCAACGCAGACCCTTTCAAGTAATACTGCATGGTACCCATCCCATGGGTCCCAAATCTCCAGGTTCAAGGGCATCTTCCTACGTCGAAAACAGGCATGAGAAACCCAGAAGATGGTACACCGTGTGATCGGGAAAGGTTTCTAAAACGCACCTCATTTCTCATCTCCTTTGCTCGGGTTCGCCATTCCAGCCGATTTACTAGCCATCTCCCTCCTTGGAGAATCAGCACCTTTACCCTCCTGTTCCGTACAGGTTGCAATTTGTCCTGAGGATGAACGGGAAGAGGGGGAACCAATGAGAGACTAGCTCCAGGGGTTGGGACAGGCACAGGTCACTCTATTTTCCCATCAGGAAGAAGAATTAAGCACAAGCTCAGCCTGCCCCCCAGAACCAGAAGAGGGCCTGAAGCAATCCTGCGCTTTTGCGGCCAGCTCCCAAAAAAGCGAGTTGAAAAATGGAGCTCAGGGGCACTGCAATTCACAGACCTGCAGAGTTTTAAATGATACCTCTCGTCCACAAATATATTAAGGGAAGGCAACGAAGAGGCTTTGAAAGCAAGGCAGAATTGCAGGAAACAGATTTCAGGAGGTAGATTCAAATCGCCTTGAAAGCACATGAAAAGCGGCAAAACGTGGACAATGATGCCCTTGGCCAAAAAGGGCGTATGCGTTTTTTCCTGAATATATTCAGGAAAAAACGCATACGCCCTTTTTGGCCAACCAAGCAACCTGGAAAGGCCAATCAGCGCTCCAAAGAAGTCTCGCTTCCCAGCGGGCAAAAGGGCCATGCGGAAAAAAGTGTCCAAACCAGAAATGCAGGACCGGCCATGGAGAAATGGGAGCCTTGCTACGCTGATGGGTGGGATGTAAATTGCCAACAGCCACTCTGGAGAAGTGTACGGTGTGTTCTGAAACATCTAAAAAACACAGCTTGGAGAGCATAGGGCACTTCCACTCATGGGCGTATAAATTGGGAAAACTAAAAATCAGCAAGACACAGGCACCCCAAAGTTTAGGGCTGCTCTGTTGACAAGAACCCCCACTTCATTACACCTTAAATATCCTAGGAAAGAGAAAAATGGATAAAGAAGTTGGGGTCCTCATGTACAATGGAATATCACTCAGCCATGAAATCAACGTCATAAGGATAGTAGCAGCACGATGAGTGGATTTAGGTACGACGATTCTAAGTGAAATAAGTCACACAGAAAAAGACACTTATCATAAGATATCACTTCTAGAGGGAATGTAAAAACCGCTACACTTGAACTGAATTACAAAACAGAACAGAGTCACACGTTTAGGAAACACACTACGGCTGCTGAACGGGAAAGGTGAGGTGGGGTGATGCATAAAACAAGGGTTTCAAATTAGCTCCGATACCGTTCCATAAACCCAATATGTAAGAGACAAGACCTACTCCTTGCTCAGTGAACTGGACTCAACACCCCCTATTCACCGCACAAGAATATATCTGACTAGTAAGAATCTTCAAACCTATGCATTGATATCTCTCTGTAAGTGAGTCAAGGGGGTGTAAAGCGGCATAAACACAGCTGTGAAAAGCAGCTAAACCCCATTATAAAAATAAATTACTTTTCAAAACCTGTGAAACAAAGACAGTGAAAGAGAGAGAAATTCTTACAAAATTCGTTCAGGGGCTGTGATGCAACCTGGATTGACCATATCTAGACCCACAGCTGATTGAGACATAAGGGTGGACACTCTTGGGGCTGAGAGGTTCGGTGAGGTTGGGTGAGCCAACGCAGACCCTTTCAAGTAATACTGCATGGTACCCATCCCATGGGTCCCAAATCTCCAGGTTCAAGGGCATCTTCCTACGTCGAAAACAGGCATGAGAAACCCAGAAGATGGTACACCGTGTGATCGGGAAAGGTTTCTAAAACGCACCTCATTTCTCATCTCCTTTGCTCGGGTTCGCCATTCCAGCCGATTTACTAGCCATCTCCCTCCTTGGAGAATCAGCACCTTTACCCTCCTGTTCCGTACAGGTTGCAATTTGTCCTGAGGATGAACGGGAAGAGGGGGAACCAATGAGAGACTAGCTCCAGGGGTTGGGACAGGCACAGGTCACTCTATTTTCCCATCAGGAAGAAGAATTAAGCACAAGCTCAGCCTGCCCCCCAGAACCAGAAGAGGGCCTGAAGCAATCCTGCGCTTTTGCGGCCAGCTCCCAAAAAAGCGAGTTGAAAAATGGAGCTCAGGGGCACTGCAATTCACAAACCTGCAGAGTTTTAAATGATACCTCTCGTCCACAAATATATTAAGGGAAGGCAACGAAGAGGCTTTGAAAGCAAGGCAGAATTGCAGGAAACAGATTTCAGGAGGTAGATTCGAATCGCCTTGAAAGCACATGAAAAGCGGCAAAACGTGGACAATGATGCCCTTGGCCAAAAAGGGCGTATGCGTTTTTTCCTGAATATATTCAGGAAAAAACGCATACGCCCTTTTTGGCCAACCAAGCAACCTGGAAAGGCCAATCAGCGCTCCAAAGAAGTCTCGCTTCCCAGCGGGCAAAAGGGCCATGCGGAAAAAAGTGTCCAAACCAGAAATGCAGGACCGGCCATGGAGAAATGGGAGCCTTGCTACGCTGATGGGTGGGATGTAAATTGCCAACAGCCACTCTGGAGAAGTGTACGGTGTGTTCTGAAACATCTAAAAAACACAGCTTGGAGAGCATAGGGCACTTCCACTCATGGGCGTATAAATTGGGAAAACTAAAAATCGGCAAGACACAGGCACCCCAAAGTTTAGGGCTGCTCTGTTGACAAGAACCCCCACTTCATTACACCTTAAATATCCTAGGAAAGAGAAAAATGGATAAAGAAGTTGGGGTCCTCATGTAAAATGGAATATCACTCAGCCATGAAATCAACGTCATAAGGCTAGTAGCAGCACGATGAGTGGATTTAGGTACGACGATTCTAAGTGAAATAAGTCACACAGAAAAAGACACTTATCATAAGATATCACTTCTAGAGGGAATGTAAAAACCGCTACACTTGAACTGAATTACAAAACAGAACAGAGTCACACGTTTAGGAAACACACTACGGCTGCTGAACGGGAAAGGTGAGGTGGGGTGATGCATAAAACAAGGGTTTCAAATTAGCTCAGATACCGTTCCATAAACCCAATATGTAAGAGACAAGACCTATTCCTTGCTCAGTGAACTGGACTCAACACCCCCTATTCACCGCACAAGAATATATCTGACTAGTAAGAATCTTCAAACCTATGCATTGATATCTCTCTGTAAGTGAGTCAAGGGGGTGTAAAGCGGCATAAACACAGCTGTGAAAAGCAGCTAAACCCCATTATAAAAATAAATTACTTTTCAAAACCCGTGAAACAAAGACAGTGAAAGAGAGAGAAATTCTTACAAAATTCGTTCAGGGGCTGTGATGCAACCTGGATTGACCATATCTAGACCCACAGCTGATTGAGACATAAGGGTGGACACTCTTGGGGCTGAGAGGTTCGGTGAGGTTGGGTGAGCCAACGCAGACCCTTTCAAGTAATACTGCATGGTACCCATCCCATGGGTCCCAAATCTCCAGGTTCAAGGGCATCTTCCTACGTCGAAAACAGGCATGAGAAACCCAGAAGATGGTACACCGTGTGATCGGGAAAGGTTTCTAAAACGCACCTCATTTCTCATCTCCTTTGCTCGGGTTCGCCATTCCAGCCGATTTACTAGCCATCTCCCTCCTTGGAGAATCAGCACCTTTACCCTCCTGTTCCGTACAGGTTGCAATTTGTCCTGAGGATGAACGGGAAGAGCGGGAACCAATGAGAGACTAGCTCCAGGGGTTGGGACAGGCACAGGTCACTCTATTTTCCCATCAGGAAGAAGAATTAAGCACAAGCTCAGCCTGCCCCCCAGAACCAGAAGAGGGCCTGAAGCAATCCTGCGCTTTTGCGGCCAGCTCCCAAAAAAGCGAGTTGAAAAATGGAGCTCAGGGTCACTGCAATTCACAAACCTGCAGAGTTTTAAATGATACCTCTCGTCCACAAATATATTAAGGGAAGGCAACGAAGAGGCTTTGAAAGCAAGGCAGAATTGCAGGAAACAGATTTCAGGAGGTAGATTCGAATCGCCTTGAAAGCACATGAAAAGCGGCAAAACGTGGACAATGATGCCCTTGGCCAAAAAGGGCGTATGCGTTTTTTCCTGAATATATTCAGGAAAAAACGCATACGCCCTTTTTGGCCAACCAAGCAACCTGGAAAGGCCAATCAGCGCTCCAAAGAAGTCTCGCTTCCCAGCGGGCAAAAGGGCCATGCGGAAAAAAGTGTCCAAACCAGAAATGCAGGACCGGCCATGGAGAAATGGGAGCCTTGCTACGCTGATGGGTGGGATGTAAATTGCCAACAGCCACTCTGGAGAAGTGTACGGTGTGTTCTGAAACATCTAAAAAACACAGCTTGGAGAGCATAGGGCACTTCCACTCATGGGCGTATAAATTGGGAAAACTAAAAATCGGCAAGACACAGGCACCCCAAAGTTTAGGGCTGCTCTGTTGACAAGAACCCCCACTTCATTACACCTTAAATATCCTAGGAAAGAGAAAAATGGATAAAGAAGTTGGGGTCCTCATGTAAAATGGAATATCACTCAGCCATGAAATCAACGTCATAAGGCTAGTAGCAGCACGATGAGTGGATTTAGGTACGACGATTCTAAGTGAAATAAGTCACACAGAAAAAGACACTTCTCATAAGATATCACTTCTAGAGGGAATGTAAAAACCGCTACACTTGAACTGAATTACAAAACAGAACAGAGTCACACGTTTAGGAAACACACTACGGCTGCTGAACGGGAAAGGTGAGGTGGGGTGATGCATAAAACAAGGGTTTCAAATTAGCTCCGATACCGTTCCATAAACCCAATATGTAAGAGACAAGACCTATTCCTTGCTCAGTGAACTGGACTCAACACCCCCTATTCACCGCACAAGAATATATCTGACTAGTAAGAATCTTCAAACCTATGCATTGATATCTCTCTGTAAGTGAGTCAAGGGGGTGTAAAGCGGCATAAACACAGCTGTGAAAAGCAGCTAAACCCCATTATAAAAATAAATTACTTTTCAAAACCCGTGAAACAAAGACCGTGAAAGAGAGAGAAATTCTTACAAAATTCGTTCAGGGGCTGTGATGCAACCTGGATTGACCATATCTAGACCCACAGCTGATTGAGACATAAGGGTGGACACTCTTGGGGCTGAGAGGTTCGGTGAGGTTGGGTGAGCCAACGCAGACCCTTTCAAGTAATACTGCATGGTACCCATCCCATGGGTCCCAAATCTCCAGGTTCAAGGGCATCTTCCTACGTCGAAAACAGGCATGAGAAACCCAGAAGATGGTACACCGTGTGATCGGGAAAGGTTTCTAAAACGCACCTCATTTCTCATCTCCTTTGCTCGGGTTCGCCATTCCAGCCGATTTACTAGCCATCTCCCTCCTTGGAGAATCAGCACCTTTACCCTCCTGTTCCGTACAGGTTGCAATTTGTCCTGAGGATGAACGGGAAGAGGGGGAACCAATGAGAGACTAGCTCCAGGGGTTGGGACAGGCACAGGTCACTCTATTTTCCCATCAGGAAGAAGAATTAAGCACAAGCTCAGCCTGCCCCCCAGAACCAGAAGAGGGCCTGAAGCAATCCTGCGCTTTTGCGGCCAGCTCCCAAAAAAGCGAGTTGAAAAATGGAGCTCAGGGGCACTGCAATTCACAAACCTGCAGAGTTTTAAATGATACCTCTCGTCCACAAATATATTAAGGGAAGGCAACGAAGAGGCTTTGAAAGCAAGGCAGAATTGCAGGAAACAGATTTCAGGAGGTAGATTCGAATCGCCTTGAAAGCACATGAAAAGCGGCAAAACGTGGACAATGATGCCCTTGGCCAAAAAGGGCGTATGCGTTTTTTCCTGAATATATTCAGGAAAAAACGCATACGCCCTTTTTGGCCAACCAAGCAACCTGGAAAGGCCAATCAGCGCTCCAAAGAAGTATCGCTTCCCAGCGGGCAAAAGGGCCATGCGGAAAAAAGTGTCCAAACCAGAAATGCAGGACCGGCCATGGAGAAATGGGAGCCTTGCTACGCTGATGGGTGGGATGTAAATTGCCAACAGCCACTCTGGAGAAGTGTACGGTGTGTTCTGAAACATCTAAAAAACACAGCTTGGAGAGCATAGGGCACTTCCACTCATGGGCGTATAAATTGGGAAAACTAAAAATCAGCAAGACACAGGCACCCCAAAGTTTAGGGCTGCTCTGTTGACAAGAACCCCCACTTCATTACACCTTAAATATCCTAGGAAAGAGAAAAATGGATAAAGAAGTTGGGGTCCTCATGTACAATGGAATATCACTCAGCCATGAAATCAACGTCATAAGGCTAGTAGCAGCACGATGAGTGGATTTAGGTACGACGATTCTAAGTGAAATAAGTCACACAGAAAAAGACACTTATCATAAGATATCACTTCTAGAGGGAATGTAAAAACCGCTACACTTGAACTGAATTACAAAACAGAACAGAGTCACACGTTTAGGAAACACACTACGGCTGCTGAACGGGAAAGGTGAGGTGGGGTGATGCATAAAACAAGGGTTTCAAATTAGCTCCGATACCGTTCCATAAACCCAATATGTAAGAGACAACACCTATTCCTTGCTCAGTGAACTGGACTCAACACCCCCTATTCACCGCACAAGAATATATCTGACTAGTAAGAATCTTCAAACCTATGCATTGATATCTCTCTGTAAGTGAGTCAAGGGGGTGTAAAGCGGCATAAACACAGCTGTGAAAAGCAGCTAAACCCCATTATAAAAATAAATTACTTTTCAAAACCCGTGAAACAAAGACAGTGAAAGAGAGAGAAATTCTTACAAAATTCGTTCAGGGGCTGTGATGCAACCTGGATTGACCATATCTAGACCCACAGCTGATTGAGACATAAGGGTGGACACTCTTGGGGCTGAGAGGTTCGGTGAGGTTGGGTGAGCCAACGCAGACCCTTTCAAGTAATACTGCATGGTACCCATCCCATGGGTCCCAAATCTCCAGGTTCAAGGGCATCTTCCTACGTCGAAAACAGGCATGAGAAACCCAGAAGATAGTACACCGTGTGATCGGGAAAGGTTTCTAAAACGCACCTCATTTCTCATCTCCTTTGCTCGGGTTCGCCATTCCAGCCGATTTACTAGCCATCTCCCTCCTTGGAGAATCAGCACCTTTACCCTCCTGTTCCGTACAGGTTGCAATTTGTCCTGAGGATGAACGGGAAGAGGGGGAACCAATGAGAGACTAGCTCCAGGGGTTGGGACAGGCACAGGTCACTCTATTTTCCCATCAGGAAGAAGAATTAAGCACAAGCTCAGCCTGCCCCCCAGAACCAGAAGAGGGCCTGAAGCAATCCTGCGCTTTTGCGGCCAGCTCCCAAAAAAGCGAGTTGAAAAATGGAGCTCAGGGGCACTGCAATTCACAAACCTGCAGAGTTTTAAATGATACCTCTCGTCCACAAATATATTAAGGGAAGGCAACGAAGAGGCTTTGAAAGCAAGGCAGAATTGCAGGAAACAGATTTCAGGAGGTAGATTCGAATCGCCTTGAAAGCACATGAAAAGCGGCAAAACGTGGACAATGATGCCCTTGGCCAAAAAGGGCGTATGCGTTTTTTCCTGAATATATTCAGGAAAAAACGCATACGCCCTTTTTGGCCAACCAAGCAACCTGGAAAGGCCAATCAGCGCTCCAAAGAAGTCTCGCTTCCCAGCGGGCAAAAGGGCCATGCGGAAAAAAGTGTCCAAACCAGAAATGCAGGACCGGCCATGGAGAAATGGGAGCCTTGCTACGCTGATGGGTGGGATGTAAATTGCCAACAGCCACTCTGGAGAAGTGTACGGTGTGTTCTGAAACATCTAAAAAACACAGCTTGGAGAGCATAGGGCACTTCCACTCACGGGCGTATAAATTGGGAAAACTAAAAATCAGCAAGACACAGGCACCCCAAAGTTTAGGGCTGCTCTGTTGACAAGAACCCCCACTTCATTACACCTTAAATATCCTAGGAAAGAGAAAAATGGATAAAGAAGTTGGTGTCCTCATGTACAATGGAATATCACTCAGCCATGAAATCAACGTCATAAGGCTAGTAGCAGCACGATGAGTGGATTTAGGTACGACGATTCTAAGTGAAATAAGTCACACAGAAAAAGACACTTATCATAAGATATCACTTCTAGAGGGAATGTAAAAACCGCTACACTTGAACTGAATTACAAAACAGAACAGAGTTACACGTTTAGGAAACACACTACGGCTGCTGAACGGGAAAGGTGAGGTGGGGTGATGCATAAAACAAGGGTTTCAAATTAGCTCAGATACCGTTCCATAAACCCAATATGTAAGAGACAAGACCTATTCCTTGCTCAGTGAACTGGACTCAACACCCCCTATTCACCGCACAAGAATATATCTGACTAGTAAGAATCTTCAAACCTATGCATTGATATCTCTCTGTAAGTGAGTCAAGGGGGTGTAAAGCGGCATAAACACAGCTGTGAAAAGCAGCTAAACCCCATTATAAAAATAAATTACTTTTCAAAACCCGTGAAACAAAGACAGTGAAAGAGAGAGAAATTCTTACAAAATTCGTTCAGGGGCTGTGATGCAACCTGGATTGACCATATCTAGACCCACAGCTGATTGAGACATAAGGGTGGACACTCTTGGGGCTGAGAGGTTCGGTGAGGTTGGGTGAGCCAACGCAGACCCTTTCAAGTAATACTGCATGGTACCCATCCCATGGGTCCCAAATCTCCAGGTTCAAGGGCATCTTCCTACGTCGAAAACAGGCATGAGAAACCCAGAAGATGGTACACCGTGTGATCGGGAAAGGTTTCTAAAACGCACCTCATTTCTCATCTCCTTTGCTCGGGTTCGCCATTCCAGCCGATTTACTAGCCATCTCCCTCCTTGGAGAATCAGCACCTTTAACCTCCTGTTCCGTACAGGTTGCAATTTGTCCTGAGGATGAACGGGAAGAGGGGGAACCAATGAGAGACTAGCTCCAGGGGTTGGGACAGGCACAGGTCACTCTATTTTCCCATCAGGAAGAAGAATTAAGCACAAGCTCAGCCTGCCCCCCAGAACCAGAAGAGGGCCTGAAGCAATCCTGCGCTTTTGCGGCCAGCTCCCAAAAAAGCGAGTTGAAAAATGGAGCTCAGGGGCACTGCAATTCACAAACCTGCAGAGTTTTAAATGATACCTCTCGTCCACAAATATATTAAGGGAAGGCAACGAAGAGGCTTTGAAAGCAAGGCAGAATTGCAGGAAACAGATTTCAGGAGGTAGATTCGAATCGCCTTGAAAGCACATGAAAAGCGGCAAAACGTGGACAATGATGCCCTTGGCCAAAAAGGGCGTATGCGTTTTTTCCTGAATATATTCAGGAAAAAACGCATACGCCCTTTTTGGCCAACCAAGCAACCTGGAAAGGCCAATCAGCGCTCCAAAGAAGTATCGCTTCCCAGCGGGCAAAAGGGCCATGCGGAAAAAAGTGTCCAAACCAGAAATGCAGGACCGGCCATGGAGAAATGGGAGCCTTGCTACGCTGATGGGTGGGATGTAAATTGCCAACAGCCACTCTGGAGAAGTGTACGGTGTGTTCTGAAACATCTAAAAAACACAGCTTGGAGAGCATAGGGCACTTCCACTCATGGGCGTATAAATTGGGAAAACTAAAAATCAGCAAGACACAGGCACCCCAAAGTTTAGGGCTGCTCTGTTGACAAGAACCCCCACTTCATTACACCTTAAATATCCTAGGAAAGAGAAAAATGGATAAAGAAGTTGGGGTCCTCATGTACAATGGAATATCACTCAGCCATGAAATCAACGTCATAAGGCTAGTAGCAGCACGATGAGTGGATTTAGGTACGACGATTCTAAGTGAAATAAGTCACACAGAAAAAGACACTTATCATAAGATATCACTTCTAGAGGGAATGTAAAAACCGCTACACTTGAACTGAATTACAAAACAGAACAGAGTCACACGTTTAGGAAACACACTACGGCTGCTGAACGGGAAAGGTGAGGTGGGGTGATGCATAAAACAAGGGTTTCAAATTAGCTCCGATACCGTTCCATAAACCCAATATGTAAGAGACAACACCTATTCCTTGCTCAGTGAACTGGACTCAACACCCCCTATTCACCGCACAAGAATATATCTGACTAGTAAGAATCTTCAAACCTATGCATTGATATCTCTCTGTAAGTGAGTCAAGGGGGTGTAAAGCGGCATAAACACAGCTGTGAAAAGCAGCTAAACCCCATTATAAAAATAAATTACTTTTCAAAACCCGTGAAACAAAGACAGTGAAAGAGAGAGAAATTCTTACAAAATTCGTTCAGGGGCTGTGATGCAACCTGGATTGACCATATCTAGACCCACAGCTGATTGAGACATAAGGGTGGACACTCTTGGGGCTGAGAGGTTCGGTGAGGTTGGGTGAGCCAACGCAGACCCTTTCAAGTAATACTGCATGGTACCCATCCCATGGGTCCCAAATCTCCAGGTTCAAGGGCATCTTCCTACGTCGAAAACAGGCATGAGAAACCCAGAAGATAGTACACCGTGTGATCGGGAAAGGTTTCTAAAACGCACCTCATTTCTCATCTCCTTTGCTCGGGTTCGCCATTCCAGCCGATTTACTAGCCATCTCCCTCCTTGGAGAATCAGCACCTTTACCCTCCTGTTCCGTACAGGTTGCAATTTGTCCTGAGGATGAACGGGAAGAGGGGGAACCAATGAGAGACTAGCTCCAGGGGTTGGGACAGGCACAGGTCACTCTATTTTCCCATCAGGAAGAAGAATTAAGCACAAGCTCAGCCTGCCCCCCAGAACCAGAAGAGGGCCTGAAGCAATCCTGCGCTTTTGCGGCCAGCTCCCAAAAAAGCGAGTTGAAAAATGGAGCTCAGGGGCACTGCAATTCACAAACCTGCAGAGTTTTAAATGATACCTCTCGTCCACAAATATATTAAGGGAAGGCAACGAAGAGGCTTTGAAAGCAAGGCAGAATTGCAGGAAACAGATTTCAGGAGGTAGATTCGAATCGCCTTGAAAGCACATGAAAAGCGGCAAAACGTGGACAATGATGCCCTTGGCCAAAAAGGGCGTATGCGTTTTTTCCTGAATATATTCAGGAAAAAACGCATACGCCCTTTTTGGCCAACCAAGCAACCTGGAAAGGCCAATCAGCGCTCCAAAGAAGTCTCGCTTCCCAGCGGGCAAAAGGGCCATGCGGAAAAAAGTGTCCAAACCAGAAATGCAGGACCGGCCATGGAGAAATGGGAGCCTTGCTACGCTGATGGGTGGGATGTAAATTGCCAACAGCCACTCTGGAGAAGTGTACGGTGTGTTCTGAAACATCTAAAAAACACAGCTTGGAGAGCATAGGGCACTTCCACTCACGGGCGTATAAATTGGGAAAACTAAAAATCAGCAAGACACAGGCACCCCAAAGTTTAGGGCTGCTCTGTTGACAAGAACCCCCACTTCATTACACCTTAAATATCCTAGGAAAGAGAAAAATGGATAAAGAAGTTGGTGTCCTCATGTACAATGGAATATCACTCAGCCATGAAATCAACGTCATAAGGCTAGTAGCAGCACGATGAGTGGATTTAGGTACGACGATTCTAAGTGAAATAAGTCACACAGAAAAAGACACTTATCATAAGATATCACTTCTAGAGGGAATGTAAAAACCGCTACACTTGAACTGAATTACAAAACAGAACAGAGTTACACGTTTAGGAAACACACTACGGCTGCTGAACGGGAAAGGTGAGGTGGGGTGATGCATAAAACAAGGGTTTCAAATTAGCTCCGATACCGTTCCATAAACCCAATATGTAAGAGACAAGACCTATTCCTTGCTCAGTGAACTGGACTCAACACCCCCTATTCACCGCACAAGAATATATCTGACTAGTAAGAATCTTCAAACCTATGCATTGATATCTCTCTGTAAGTGAGTCAAGGGGGTGTAAAGCGGCATAAACACAGCTGTGAAAAGCAGCTAAACCCCATTATAAAAATAAATTACTTTTCAAAACCCGTGAAACAAAGACCGTGAAAGAGAGAGAAATTCTTACAAAATTCGTTCAGGGGCTGTGATGCAACCTGGATTGACCATATCTAGACCCACAGCTGATTGAGACATAAGGGTGGACACTCTTGGGGCTGAGAGGTTCGGTGAGGTTGGGTGAGCCAACGCAGACCCTTTCAAGTAATACTGCATGGTACCCATCCCATGGGTCCCAAATCTCCAGGTTCAAGGGCATCTTCCTACGTCGAAAACAGGCATGAGAAACCCAGAAGATGGTACACCGTGTGATCGGGAAAGGTTTCTAAAACGCACCTCATTTCTCATCTCCTTTGCTCGGGTTCGCCATTCCAGCCGATTTACTAGCCATCTCCCTCCTTGGAGAATCAGCACCTTTAACCTCCTGTTCCGTACAGGTTGCAATTTGTCCTGAGGATGAACGGGAAGAGGGGGAACCAATGAGAGACTAGCTCTAGGTGTTGGGACAGGCACAGGTCACTCTATTTTCCCATCAGGAAGAAGAATTAAGCACAAGCTCAGCCTGCCCCCCAGAACCAGAAGAGGGCCTGAAGCAATCCTGCGCTTTTGCGGCCAGCTCCCAAAAAAGCGAGTTGAAAAATGGAGCTCAGGGGCACTGCAATTCACAAACCTGCAGAGTTTTAAATGATACCTCTCGTCCACAAATATATTAAGGGAAGGCAACGAAGAGGCTTTGAAAGCAAGGCAGAATTGCAGGAAACAGATTTCAGGAGGTAGATTCGAATCGCCTTGAAAGCACATGAAAAGCGGCAAAACGTGGACAATGATGCCCTTGGCCAAAAAGGGCGTATGCGTTTTTTCCTGAATATATTCAGGAAAAAACGCATACGCCCTTTTTGGCCAACCAAGCAACCTGGAAAGGCCAATCAGCGCTCCAAAGAAGTCTCGCTTCCCAGCGGGCAAAAGGGCCATGCGGAAAAAAGTGTCCAAACCAGAAATGCAGGACCGGCCATGGAGAAATGGGAGCCTTGCTACGCTGATGGGTGGGATGTAAATTGCCAACAGCCACTCTGGAGAAGTGTACGGTGTGTTCTGAAACATCTAAAAAACACAGCTTGGAGAGCATAGGGCACTTCCACTCATGGGCGTATAAATTGGGAAAACTAAAAATCAGCAAGACACAGGCACCCCAAAGTTTAGGGCTGCTCTGTTGACAAGAACCCCCACTTCATTACACCTTAAATATCCTAGGAAAGAGAAAAATGGATAAAGAAGTTGGGGTCCTCATGTACAATGGAATATCACTCAGCCATGAAATCAACGTCATAAGGCTAGTAGCAGCACGATGAGTGGATTTAGGTACGACGATTCTAAGTGAAATAAGTCACACAGAAAAAGACACTTCTCATAAGATATCACTTCTAGAGGGAATGTAAAAACCGCTACACTTGAACTGAATTACAAAACAGAACAGAGTCACACGTTTAGGAAACACACTACGGCTGCTGAACGGGAAAGGTGAGGTGGGGTGATGCATAAAACAAGGGTTTCAAATTAGCTCCGATACCGTTCCATAAACCCAATATGTAAGAGACAAGACCTATTCCTTGCTCAGTGAACTGGACTCAACACCCCCTATTCACCGCACAAGAATATATCTGACTAGTAAGAATCTTCAAACCTATGCATTGATATCTCTCTGTAAGTGAGTCAAGGGGGTGTAAAGCGGCATAAACACAGCTGTGAAAAGCAGCTAAACCCCATTATAAAAATAAATTACTTTTCAAAACCCGTGAAACAAAGACAGTGAAAGAGAGAGAAATTCTTACAAAATTCGTTCAGGGGCTGTGATGCAACCTGGATTGACCATATCTAGACCCACAGCTGATTGAGACATAAGGGTGGACACTCTTGGGGCTGAGAGGTTCGGTGAGGTTGGGTGAGCCAACGCAGACCCTTTCAAGTAATACTGCATGGTACCCATCCCATGGGTCCCAAATCTCCAGGTTCAAGGGCATCTTCCTACGTCGAAAACAGGCATGAGAAACCCAGAAGATGGTACACCGTGTGATCGGGAAAGGTTTCTAAAACGCACCTCATTTCTCATCTCCTTTGCTCGGGTTCGCCATTCCAGCCGATTTACTAGCCATCTCCCTCCTTGGAGAATCAGCACCTTTACCCTCCTGTTCCGTACAGGTTGCAATTTGTCCTGAGGATGAACGGGAAGAGGGGGAACCAATGAGAGACTAGCTCCAGGGGTTGGGACAGGCACAGGTCACTCTATTTTCCCATCAGGAAGAAGAATTAAGCACAAGCTCAGCCTGCCCCCCAGAACCAGAAGAGGGCCTGAAGCAATCCTGCGCTTTTGCGGCCAGCTCCCAAAAAAGCGAGTTGAAAAATGGAGCTCAGGGGCACTGCAATTCACAAACCTGCAGAGTTTTAAATGATACCTCTCGTCCACAAATATATTAAGGGAAGGCAACGAAGAGGCTTTGAAAGCAAGGCAGAATTGCAGGAAACAGATTTCAGGAGGTAGATTCGAATCGCCTTGAAAGCACATGAAAAGCGGCAAAACGTGGACAATGATGCCCTTGGCCAAAAAGGGCGTATGCGTTTTTTCCTGAATATATTCAGGAAAAAACGCATACGCCCTTTTTGGCCAACCAAGCAACCTGGAAAGGCCAATCAGCGCTCCAAAGAAGTCTCGCTTCCCAGCGGGCAAAAGGGCCATGCGGAAAAAAGTGTCCAAACCAGAAATGCAGGACCGGCCATGGAGAAATGGGAGCCTTGCTACGCTGATGGGTGGGATGTAAATTGCCAACAGCCACTCTGGAGAAGTGTACGGTGTGTTCTGAAACATCTAAAAAACACAGCTTGGAGAGCATAGGGCACTTCCACTCATGGGCGTATAAATTGGGAAAACTAAAAATCAGCAAGACACAGGCACCCCAAAGTTTAGGGCTGCTCTGTTGACAAGAACCCCCACTTCATTACACCTTAAATATCCTAGGAAAGAGAAAAATGGATAAAGAAGTTGGGGTCCTCATGTACAATGGAATATCACTCAGCCATGAAATCAACGTCATAAGGATAGTAGCAGCACGATGAGTGGATTTAGGTACGACGATTCTAAGTGAAATAAGTCACACAGAAAAAGACACTTATCATAAGATATCACTTCTAGAGGGAATGTAAAAACCGCTACACTTGAACTGAATTACAAAACAGAACAGAGTCACACGTTTAGGAAACACACTACGGCTGCTGAACGGGAAAGGTGAGGTGGGGTGATGCATAAAACAAGGGTTTCAAATTAGCTCCGATACCGTTCCATAAACCCAATATGTAAGAGACAAGACCTACTCCTTGCTCAGTGAACTGGACTCAACACCCCCTATTCACCGCACAAGAATATATCTGACTAGTAAGAATCTTCAAACCTATGCATTGATATCTCTCTGTAAGTGAGTCAAGGGGGTGTAAAGCGGCATAAACACAGCTGTGAAAAGCAGCTAAACCCCATTATAAAAATAAATTACTTTTCAAAACCTGTGAAACAAAGACAGTGAAAGAGAGAGAAATTCTTACAAAATTCGTTCAGGGGCTGTGATGCAACCTGGATTGACCATATCTAGACCCACAGCTGATTGAGACATAAGGGTGGACACTCTTGGGGCTGAGAGGTTCGGTGAGGTTGGGTGAGCCAACGCAGACCCTTTCAAGTAATACTGCATGGTACCCATCCCATGGGTCCCAAATCTCCAGGTTCAAGGGCATCTTCCTACGTCGAAAACAGGCATGAGAAACCCAGAAGATGGTACACCGTGTGATCGGGAAAGGTTTCTAAAACGCACCTCATTTCTCATCTCCTTTGCTCGGGTTCGCCATTCCAGCCGATTTACTAGCCATCTCCCTCCTTGGAGAATCAGCACCTTTACCCTCCTGTTCCGTACAGGTTGCAATTTGTCCTGAGGATGAACGGGAAGAGGGGGAACCAATGAGAGACTAGCTCCAGGGGTTGGGACAGGCACAGGTCACTCTATTTTCCCATCAGGAAGAAGAATTAAGCACAAGCTCAGCCTGCCCCCCAGAACCAGAAGAGGGCCTGAAGCAATCCTGCGCTTTTGCGGCCAGCTCCCAAAAAAGCGAGTTGAAAAATGGAGCTCAGGGGCACTGCAATTCACAAACCTGCAGAGTTTTAAATGATACCTCTCGTCCACAAATATATTAAGGGAAGGCAACGAAGAGGCTTTGAAAGCAAGGCAGAATTGCAGGAAACAGATTTCAGGAGGTAGATTCGAATCGCCTTGAAAGCACATGAAAAGCGGCAAAACGTGGACAATGATGCCCTTGGCCAAAAAGGGCGTATGCGTTTTTTCCTGAATATATTCAGGAAAAAACGCATACGCCCTTTTTGGCCAACCAAGCAACCTGGAAAGGCCAATCAGCGCTCCAAAGAAGTCTCGCTTCCCAGCGGGCAAAAGGGCCATGCGGAAAAAAGTGTCCAAACCAGAAATGCAGGACCAGCCATGGAGAAATGGGAGCCTTGCTACGCTGATGGGTGGGATGTAAATTGCCAACAGCCACTCTGGAGAAGTGTACGGTGTGTTCTGAAACATCTAAAAAACACAGCTTGGAGAGCATAGGGCACTTCCACTCATGGGCGTATAAATTGGGAAAACTAAAAATCGGCAAGACACAGGCACCCCAAAGTTTAGGGCTGCTCTGTTGACAAGAACCCCCACTTCATTACACCTTAAATATCCTAGGAAAGAGAAAAATGGATAAAGAAGTTGGGGTCCTCATGTACAATGGAATATCACTCAGCCATGAAATCAACGTCATAAGGCTAGTAGCAGCACGATGAGTGGATTTAGGTACGACGATTCTAAGTGAAATAAGTCACACAGAAAAAGACACTTCTCATAAGATATCACTTCTAGAGGGAATGTAAAAACCGCTACACTTGAACTGAATTACAAAACAGAACAGAGTCACACGTTTAGGAAACACACTACGGCTGCTGAACGGGAAAGGTGAGGTGGGGTGATGCATAAAACAAGGGTTTCAAATTAGCTCCGATACCGTTCCATAAACCCAATATGTAAGAGACAAGACCTATTCCTTGCTCAGTGAACTGGACTCAACACCCCCTATTCACCGCACAAGAATATATCTGACTAGTAAGAATCTTCAAACCTATGCATTGATATCTCTCTGTAAGTGAGTCAAGGGGGTGTAAAGCGGCATAAACACAGCTGTGAAAAGCAGCTAAACCCCATTATAAAAATAAATTACTTTTCAAAACCCGTGAAACAAAGACCGTGAAAGAGAGAGAAATTCTTACAAAATTCGTTCAGGGGCTGTGATGCAACCTGGATTGACCATATCTAGACCCACAGCTGATTGAGACATAAGGGTGGACACTCTTGGGGCTGAGAGGTTCGGTGAGGTTGGGTGAGCCAACGCAGACCCTTTCAAGTAATACTGCATGGTACCCATCCCATGGGTCCCAAATCTCCAGGTTCAAGGGCATCTTCCTACGTCGAAAACAGGCATGAGAAACCCAGAAGATGGTACACCGTGTGATCGGGAAAGGTTTCTAAAACGCACCTCATTTCTCATCTCCTTTGCTCGGGTTCGCCATTCCAGCCGATTTACTAGCCATCTCCCTCCTTGGAGAATCAGCACCTTTACCCTCCTGTTCCGTACAGGTTGCAATTTGTCCTGAGGATGAACGGGAAGAGGGGGAACCAATGAGAGACTAGCTCTAGGTGTTGGGACAGGCACAGGTCACTCTATTTTCCCATCAGGAAGAAGAATTAAGCACAAGCTCAGCCTGCCCCCCAGAACCAGAAGAGGGCCTGAAGCAATCCTGCGCTTTTGCGGCCAGCTCCCAAAAAAGCGAGTTGAAAAATGGAGCTCAGGGGCACTGCAATTCACAAACCTGCAGAGTTTTAAATGATACCTCTCGTCCACAAATATATTAAGGGAAGGCAACGAAGAGGCTTTGAAAGCAAGGCAGAATTGCAGGAAACAGATTTCAGGAGGTAGATTCGAATCGCCTTGAAAGCACATGAAAAGCGGCAAAACGTGGACAATGATGCCCTTGGCCAAAAAGGGCGTATGCGTTTTTTCCTGAATATATTCAGGAAAAAACGCATACGCCCTTTTTGGCCAACCAAGCAACCTGGAAAGGCCAATCAGCGCTCCAAAGAAGTCTCGCTTCCCAGCGGGCAAAAGGGCCATGCGGAAAAAAGTGTCCAAACCAGAAATGCAGGACCGGCCATGGAGAAATGGGAGCCTTGCTACGCTGATGGGTGGGATGTAAATTGCCAACAGCCACTCTGGAGAAGTGTACGGTGTGTTCTGAAACATCTAAAAAACACAGCTTGGAGAGCATAGGGCACTTCCACTCATGGGCGTATAAATTGGGAAAACTAAAAATCAGCAAGACACAGGCACCCCAAAGTTTAGGGCTGCTCTGTTGACAAGAACCCCCACTTCATTACACCTTAAATATCCTAGGAAAGAGAAAAATGGATAAAGAAGTTGGGGTCCTCATGTAAAATGGAATATCACTCAGCCATGAAATCAACGTCATAAGGCTAGTAGCAGCACGATGAGTGGATTTAGGTACGACGATTCTAAGTGAAATAAGTCACACAGAAAAAGACACTTATCATAAGATATCACTTCTAGAGGGAATGTAAAAACCGCTACACTTGAACTGAATTACAAAACAGAACAGAGTCACACGTTTAGGAAACACACTACGGCTGCTGAACGGGAAAGGTGAGGTGGGGTGATGCATAAAACAAGGGTTTCAAATTAGCTCCGATACCGTTCCATAAACCCAATATGTAAGAGACAAGATCTATTCCTTTTTCAGTGAACTGGACTCAACACCCCCTATTCACCGCACAAGAATATATCTGACTAGTAAGAATCTTCAAACCTATGCATTGATATCTCTCTGTAAGTGAGTCAAGGGGGTGTAAAGCGGCATAAACACAGCCGTGAAAAGCAGCTAAACCCCATTATAAAAATAAATTACTTTTCAAAACCCGTGAAACAAAGACAGTGAAAGAGAGAGAAATTCTTACAAAATTCGTTCACGGGCTGTGATGCAACCTGGATTGACCATATCTAGACCCACAGCTGATTGAGACATAAGGGTGGACACTCTTGGGGCTGAGAGGTTCGGTGAGGTTGGGTGAGCCAACGCAGACCCTTTCAAGTAATACTGCATGGTACCCATCCCATGGGTCCCAAATCTCCAGGTTCAAGGGCATCTTCCTACGTCGAAAACAGGCATGAGAAACCCAGAAGATGGTACACCGTGTGATCGGGAAAGGTTTCTAAAACGCACCTCATTTCTCATCTCCTTTGCTCGGGTTCGCCATTCCAGCCGATTTACTAGCCATCTCCCTCCTTGGAGAATCAGCACCTTTACCCTCCTGTTCCGTACAGGTTGCAATTTGTCCTGAGGATGAACGGGAAGAGGGGGAACCAATGAGAGACTAGCTCCAGGGGTTGGGACAGGCACAGGTCACTCTATTTTCCCATCAGGAAGAAGAATTAAGCACAAGCTCAGCCTGCCCCCCAGAACCAGAAGAGGGCCTGAAGCAATCCTGCGCTTTTGCGGCCAGCTCCCAAAAAAGCGAGTTGAAAAATGGAGCTCAGGGGCACTGCAATTCACAAACCTGCAGAGTTTTAAATGATACCTCTCGTCCACAAATATATTAAGGGAAGGCAACGAAGAGGCTTTGAAAGCAAGGCAGAATTGCAGGAAACAGATTTCAGGAGGTAGATTCGAATCACCTTGAAAGCACATGAAAAGCGGCAAAACGTGGACAATGATGCCCTTGGCCAAAAAGGGCGTATGCGTTTTTTCCTGAATATATTCAGGAAAAAACGCATACGCCCTTTTTGGCCAACCAAGCAACCTGGAAAGGCCAATCAGCGCTCCAAAGAAGTCTCGCTTCCCAGCGGGCAAAAGGGCCATGCGGAAAAAAGTGTCCAAACCAGAAATGCAGGACCGGCCATGGAGAAATGGGAGCCTTGCTACGCTGATGGGTGGGATGTAAATTGCCAACAGCCACTCTGGAGAAGTGTACGGTGTGTTCTGAAACATCTAAAAAACACAGCTTGGAGAGCATAGGGCACTTCCACTCATGGGCGTATAAATTGGGAAAACTAAAAATCAGCAAGACACAGGCACCCCAAAGTTTAGGGCTGCTCTGTTGACAAGAACCCCCACTTCATTACACCTTAAATATCCTAGGAAAGAGAAAAATGGATAAAGAAGTTGGGGTCCTCATGTACAATGGAATATCACTCAGCCATGAAATCAACGTCATAAGGCTAGTAGCAGCACGATGAGTGGATTTAGGTACGACGATTCTAAGTGAAATAAGTCACACAGAAAAAGACACTTATCATAAGATATCACTTCTAGAGGGAATGTAAAAACCGCTACACTTGAACTGAATTACAAAACAGAACAGAGTCACACGTTTAGGAAACACACTACGGCTGCTGAACGGGAAAGGTGAGGTGGGGTGATGCATAAAACAAGGGTTTCAAATTAGCTCAGATACCGTTCCATAAACCCAATATGTAAGAGACAAGACCTATTCCTTGCTCAGTGAACTGGACTCAACACCCCCTATTCACCGCACAAGAATATATCTGACTAGTAAGAATCTTCAAACCTATGTATTGATATCTCTCTGTAAGTGAGTCAAGGGGGTGTAAAGCGGCATAAACACAGCCGTGAAAAGCAGCTAAACCCCATTATAAAAATAAATTACTTTTCAAAACCCGTGAAACAAAGACAGTGAAAGAGAGAGAAATTCTTACAAAATTCGTTCAGGGGCTGTGATGCAACCTGGATTGACCATATCTAGACCCACAGCTGATTGAGACATAAGGGTGGACACTCTTGGGGCTGAGAGGTTCGGTGAGGTTGGGTGAGCCAACGCAGACCCTTTCAAGTAATACTGCATGGTACCCATCCCATGGGTCCCAAATCTCCAGGTTCAAGGGCATCTTCCTACGTCGAAAACAGGCATGAGAAACCCAGAAGATGGTACACCGTGTGATCGGGAAAGGTTTCTAAAACGCACCTCATTTCTCATCTCCTTTGCTCGGGTTCGCCATTCCAGCCGATTTACTAGCCATCTCCCTCCTTGGAGAATCAGCACCTTTACCCTCCTGTTCCGTACAGGTTGCAATTTGTCCTGAGGATGAACGGGAAGAGGGGGAACCAATGAGAGACTAGCTCTAGGTGTTGGGACAGGCACAGGTCACTCTATTTTCCCATCAGGAAGAAGAATTAAGCACAAGCTCAGCCTGCCCCCCAGAACCAGAAGAGGGCCTGAAGCAATCCTGCGTTTTTGCGGCCAGCTCCCAAAAAAGCGAGTTGAAAAATGGAGCTCAGGGGCACTGCAATTCACAAACCTGCAGAGTTTTAAATGATACCTCTCGTCCACAAATATATTAAGGGAAGGCAACGAAGAGGCTTTGAAAGCAAGGCAGAATTGCAGGAAACAGATTTCAGGAGGTAGATTCGAATCGCCTTGAAAGCACATGAAAAGCGGCAAAACGTGGACAATGATGCCCTTGGCCAAAAAGGGCGTATGCGTTTTTTCCTGAATATATTCAGGAAAAAACGCATACGCCCTTTTTGGCCAACCAAGCAACCTGGAAAGGCCAATCAGCGCTCCAAAGAAGTCTCGCTTCCCAGCGGGCAAAAGGGCCATGCGGAAAAAAGTGTCCAAACCAGAAATGCAGGACCGGCCATGGAGAAATGGGAGCCTTGCTACGCTGATGGGTGGGATGTAAATTGCCAACAGCCACTCTGGAGAAGTGTACGGTGTGTTCTGAAACATCTAAAAAACACAGCTTGGAGAGCATAGGGCACTTCCACTCATGGGCGTATAAATTGGGAAAACTAAAAATCAGCAAGACACAGGCACCCCAAAGTTTAGGGCTGCTCTGTTGACAAGAACCCCCACTTCATTACACCTTAAATATCCTAGGAAAGAGAAAAATGGATAAAGAAGTTGGGGTCCTCATGTACAATGGAATATCACTCAGCCATGAAATCAACGTCGTAAGGCTAGTAGCAGCACGATGAGTGGATTTAGGTACGACGATTCTAAGTGAAATAAGTCACACAGAAAAAGACACTTATCATAAGATATCACTTCTAGAGGGAATGTAAAAACCGCTACACTTGAACTGAATTACAAAACAGAACAGAGTCACACGTTTAGGAAACACACTACGGCTGCTGAACGGGAAAGGTGAGGTGGGGTGATGCATAAAACAAGGGTTTCAAATTAGCTCAGATACCGTTCCATAAACCCAATATGTAAGAGACAAGACCTATTCCTTTTTCAGTGAACTGGACTCAACACCCCCTATTCACCGCACAAGAATATATCTGACTAGTAAGAATCTTCAAACCTATGTATTGATATCTCTCTGGAAGTGAGTCAAGGGGGTGTAAAGCGGCATAAACACAGCCGTGAAAAGCAGCTAAACCCCATTATAAAAATAAATTACTTTTCAAAACCCGTGAAACAAAGACAGTGAAAGAGAGAGAAATTCTTACAAAATTCGTTCAGGGGCTGTGATGCAACCTGGATTGACCATATCTAGACCCACAGCTGATTGAGACATAAGGGTGGACACTCTTGGGGCTGAGAGGTTCGGTGAGGTTGGGTGAGCCAACGCAGACCCTTTCAAGTAATACTGCATGGTACCCATCCCATGGGTCCCAAATCTCCAGGTTCAAGGGCATCTTCCTACGTCGAAAACAGGCATGAGAAACCCAGAAGATGGTACACCGTGTGATCGGGAAAGGTTTCTAAAACGCACCTCATTTCTCATCTCCTTTGCTCCGGTTCGCCATTCCAGCCGATTTACTAGCCATCTCCCTCCTTGGAGAATCAGCACCTTTACCCTCCTGTTCCGTACAGGTTGCAATTTGTCCTGAGGATGAACGGGAAGAGGGGGAACCAATGAGAGACTAGCTCCAGGGGTTGGGACAGGCACAGGTCACTCTATTTTCCCATCAGGAAGAAGAATTAAGCACAAGCTCAGCCTGCCCCCCAGAACCAGAAGAGGGCCTGAAGCAATCCTGCGCTTTTGCGGCCAGCTCCCAAAAAAGCGAGTTGAAAAATGGAGCTCAGGGGCACTGCAATTCACAGACCTGCAGAGTTTTAAATGATACCTCTCGTCCACAAATATATTAAGGGAAGGCAACGAAGAGGCTTTGAAAGCAAGGCAGAATTGCAGGAAACAGATTTCAGGAGGTAGATTCGAATCGCCTTGAAAGCACATGAAAAGCGGCAAAACGTGGACAATGATGCCCTTGGCCAAAAAGGGCGTATGCGTTTTTTCCTGAATATATTCAGGAAAAAACGCATACGCCCTTTTTGGCCAACCAAGCAACCTGGAAAGGCCAATCAGCGCTCCAAAGAAGTCTCGCTTCCCAGCGGGCAAAAGGGCCATGCGGAAAAAAGTGTCCAAACCAGAAATGCAGGACCGGCCATGGAGAAATGGGAGCCTTGCTACGCTGATGGGTGGGATGTAAATTGCCAACAGCCACTCTGGAGAAGTGTACGGTGTGTTCTGAAACATCTAAAAAACACAGCTTGGAGAGCATAGGGCACTTCCACTCATGGGCGTATAAATTGGGAAAACTAAAAATCAGCAAGACACAGGCACCCCAAAGTTTAGGGCTGCTCTGTTGACAAGAACCCCCACTTCATTACACCTGAAATATCCTAGGAAAGAGAAAAATGGATAAAGAAGTTGGGGTCCTCATGTACAATGGAATATCACTCAGCCATGAAATCAACGTCATAAGGCTAGTAGCAGCACGATGAGTGGATTTAGGTACGACGATTCTAAGTGAAATAAGTCACACAGAAAAAGACACTTATCATAAGATATCACTTCTAGAGGGAATGTAAAAACCGCTACACTTGAACTGAATTACAAAACAGAACAGAGTCACACGTTTAGGAAACACACTACGGCTGCTGAACGGGAAAGGTGAGGTGGGGTGATGCATAAAACAAGGGTTTCAAATTAGCTCCGATACCGTTCCATAAACCCAATATGTAAGAGACAAGACCTATTCCTTGCTCAGTGAACTGGACTCAACACCCCCTATTCACCGCACAAGAATATATCTGACTAGTAAGAATCTTCAAACCTATGCATTGATATCTCTCTGTAAGTGAGTCAAGGGGGTGTAAAGCGGCATAAACACAGCTGTGAAAAGCAGCTAAACCCCATTATAAAAATAAATTACTTTTCAAAACCCGTGAAACAAAGACAGTGAAAGAGAGAGAAATTCTTACAAAATTCGTTCAGGGGCTGTGATGCAACCTGGATTGACCATATCTAGACCCACAGCTGATTGAGACATAAGGGTGGACACTCTTGGGGCTGAGAGGTTCGGTGAGGTTGGGTGAGCCAACGCAGACCCTTTCAAGTAATACTGCATGGTACCCATCCCATGGGTCCCAAATCTCCAGGTTCAAGGGCATCTTCCTACGTCGAAAACAGGCATGAGAAACCCAGAAGATGGTACACCGTGTGATCGGGAAAGGTTTCTAAAACGCACCTCATTTCTCATCTCCTTTGCTCGGGTTCGCCATTCCAGCCGATTTACTAGCCATCTCCCTCCTTGGAGAATCAGCACCTTTACCCTCCTGTTCCGTACAGGTTGCAATTTGTCCTGAGGATGAACGGGAAGAGGGGGAACCAATGAGAGACTAGCTCCAGGGGTTGGGACAGGCACAGGTCACTCTATTTTCCCATCAGGAAGAAGAATTAAGCACAAGCTCAGCCTGCCCCCCAGAACCAGAAGAGGGCCTGAAGCAATCCTGCGCTTTTGCGGCCAGCTCCCAAAAAAGCGAGTTGAAAAATGGAGCTCAGGGGCACTGCAATTCACAAACCTGCAGAGTTTTAAATGATACCTCTCGTCCACAAATATATTAAGGGAAGGCAACGAAGAGGCTTTGAAAGCAAGGCAGAATTGCAGGAAACAGATTTCAGGAGGTAGATTCGAATCGCCTTGAAAGCACATGAAAAGCGGCAAAACGTGGACAATGATGCCCTTGGCCAAAAAGGGCGTATGCGTTTTTTCCTGAATATATTCAGGAAAAAACGCATACGCCCTTTTTGGCCAACCAAGCAACCTGGAAAGGCCAATCAGCGCTCCAAAGAAGTCTCGCTTCCCAGCGGGCAAAAGGGCCATGCGGAAAAAAGTGTCCAAACCAGAAATGCAGGACCGGCCATGGAGAAATGGGAGCCTTGCTACGCTGATGGGTGGGATGTAAATTGCCAACAGCCACTCTGGAGAAGTGTACGGTGTGTTCTGAAACATCTAAAAAACACAGCTTGGAGAGCATAGGGCACTTCCACTCATGGGCGTATAAATTGGGAAAACTAAAAATCAGCAAGACACAGGCACCCCAAAGTTTAGGGCTGCTCTGTTGACAAGAACCCCCACTTCATTACACCTTAAATATCCTAGGAAAGAGAAAAATGGATAAAGAAGTTGGGGTCCTCATGTACAATGGAATATCACTCAGCCATGAAATCAACGTCATAAGGCTAGTAGCAGCACGATGAGTGGATTTAGGTACGACGATTCTAAGTGAAATAAGTCACACAGAAAAAGACACTTATCATAAGATATCACTTCTAGAGGGAATGTAAAAACCGCTACACTTGAACTGAATTACAAAACAGAACAGAGTCACACGTTTAGGAAACACACTACGGCTGCTGAACGGGAAAGGTGAGGTGGGGTGATGCATAAAACAAGGGTTTCAAATTAGCTCCGATACCGTTCCATAAACCCAATATGTAAGAGACAAGACCTATTCCTTGCTCAGTGAACTGGACTCAACACCCCCTATTCACCGCACAAGAATATATCTGACTAGTAAGAATCTTCAAACCTATGCATTGATATCTCTCTGTAAGTGAGTCAAGGGGGTGTAAAGCGGCATAAACACAGCTGTGAAAAGCAGCTAAACCCCATTATAAAAATAAATTACTTTTCAAAACCCGTGAAACAAAGACCGTGAAAGAGAGAGAAATTCTTACAAAATTCGTTCAGGGGCTGTGATGCAACCTGGATTGACCATATCTAGACCCACAGCTGATTGAGACATAAGGGTGGACACTCTTGGGGCTGAGAGGTTCGGTGAGGTTGGGTGAGCCAACGCAGACCCTTTCAAGTAATACTGCATGGTACCCATCCCATGGGTCCCAAATCTCCAGGTTCAAGGGCATCTTCCTACGTCGAAAACAGGCATGAGAAACCCAGAAGATGGTACACCGTGTGATCGGGAAAGGTTTCTAAAACGCACCTCATTTCTCATCTCCTTTGCTCCGGTTCGCCATTCCAGCCGATTTACTAGCCATCTCCCTCCTTGGAGAATCAGCACCTTTACCCTCCTGTTCCGTACAGGTTGCAATTTGTCCTGAGGATGAACGGGAAGAGGGGGAACCAATGAGAGACTAGCTCCAGGGGTTGGGACAGGCACAGGTCACTCTATTTTCCCATCAGGAAGAAGAATTAAGCACAAGCTCAGCCTGCCCCCCAGAACCAGAAGAGGGCCTGAAGCAATCCTGCGCTTTTGCGGCCAGCTCCCAAAAAAGCGAGTTGAAAAATGGAGCTCAGGGGCACTGCAATTCACAGACCTGCAGAGTTTTAAATGATACCTCTCGTCCACAAATATATTAAGGGAAGGCAACGAAGAGGCTTTGAAAGCAAGGCAGAATTGCAGGAAACAGATTTCAGGAGGTAGATTCGAATCGCCTTGAAAGCACATGAAAAGCGGCAAAACGTGGACAATGATGCCCTTGGCCAAAAAGGGCGTATGCGTTTTTTCCTGAATATATTCAGGAAAAAACGCATACGCCCTTTTTGGCCAACCAAGCAACCTGGAAAGGCCAATCAGCGCTCCAAAGAAGTCTCGCTTCCCAGCGGGCAAAAGGGCCATGCGGAAAAAAGTGTCCAAACCAGAAATGCAGGACCGGCCATGGAGAAATGGGAGCCTTGCTACGCTGATGGGTGGGATGTAAATTGCCAACAGCCACTCTGGAGAAGTGTACGGTGTGTTCTGAAACATCTAAAAAACACAGCTTGGAGAGCATAGGGCACTTCCACTCACGGGCGTATAAATTGGGAAAACTAAAAATCGGCAAGACACAGGCACCCCAAAGTTTAGGGCTGCTCTGTTGACAAGAACCCCCACTTCATTACACCTTAAATATCCTAGGAAAGAGAAAAATGGATAAAGAAGTTGGGGTCCTCATGTAAAATGGAATATCACTCAGCCATGAAATCAACGTCATAAGGCTAGTAGCAGCACGATGAGTGGATTTAGGTACGACGATTCTAAGTGAAATAAGTCACACAGAAAAAGACACTTATCATAAGATATCACTTCTAGAGGGAATGTAAAAACCGCTACACTTGAACTGAATTACAAAACAGAACAGAGTCACACGTTTAGGAAACACACTACGGCTGCTGAACGGGAAAGGTGAGGTGGGGTGATGCATAAAACAAGGGTTTCAAATTAGCTCCGATACCGTTCCATAAACCCAATATGTAAGAGACAAGACCTATTCCTTGCTCAGTGAACTGGACTCAACACCCCCTATTCACCGCACAAGAATATATCTGACTAGTAAGAATCTTCAAACCTATGCATTGATATCTCTCTGTAAGTGAGTCAAGGGGGTGTAAAGCGGCATAAACACAGCTGTGAAAAGCAGCTAAACCCCATTATAAAAATAAATTACTTTTCAAAACCCGTGAAACAAAGACCGTGAAAGAGAGAGAAATTCTTACAAAATTCGTTCAGGGGCTGTGATGCAACCTGGATTGACCATATCTAGACCCACAGCTGATTGAGACATAAGGGTGGACACTCTTGGGGCTGAGAGGTTCGGTGAGGTTGGGTGAGCCAACGCAGACCCTTTCAAGTAATACTGCATGGTACCCATCCCATGGGTCCCAAATCTCCAGGTTCAAGGGCATCTTCCTACGTCGAAAACAGGCATGAGAAACCCAGAAGATGGTACACCGTGTGATCGGGAAAGGTTTCTAAAACGCACCTCATTTCTCATCTCCTTTGCTCGGGTTCGCCATTCCAGCCGATTTACTAGCCATCTCCCTCCTTGGAGAATCAGCACCTTTACCCTCCTGTTCCGTACAGGTTGCAATTTGTCCTGAGGATGAACGGGAAGAGGGGGAACCAATGAGAGACTAGCTCCAGGGGTTGGGACAGGCACAGGTCACTCTATTTTCCCATCAGGAAGAAGAATTAAGCACAAGCTCAGCCTGCCCCCCAGAACCAGAAGAGGGCCTGAAGCAATCCTGCGCTTTTGCGGCCAGCTCCCAAAAAAGCGAGTTGAAAAATGGAGCTCAGGGGCACTGCAATTCACAAACCTGCAGAGTTTTAAATGATACCTCTCGTCCACAAATATATTAAGGGAAGGCAACGAAGAGGCTTTGAAAGCAAGGCAGAATTGCAGGAAACAGATTTCAGGAGGTAGATTCGAATCGCCTTGAAAGCACATGAAAAGCGGCAAAACGTGGACAATGATGCCCTTGGCCAAAAAGGGCGTATGCGTTTTTGCCTGAATATATTCAGGAAAAAACGCATACGCCCTTTTTGGCCAACCAAGCAACCTGGAAAGGCCAATCAGCGCTCCAAAGAAGTCTCGCTTCCCAGCGGGCAAAAGGGCCATGCGGAAAAAAGTGTCCAAACCAGAAATACAGGACCGGCCATGGAGAAATGGGAGCCTTGCTACGCTGATGGGTGGGATGTAAATTGCCAACAGCCACTCTGGAGAAGTGTACGGTGTGTTCTGAAACATCTAAAAAACACAGCTTGGAGAGCATAGGGCACTTCCACTCATGGGCGTATAAATTGGGAAAACTAAAAATCAGCAAGACACAGGCACCCCAAAGTTTAGGGCTGCTCTGTTGACAAGAACCCCCACTTCATTACACCTTAAATATCCTAGGAAAGAGAAAAATGGATAAAGAAGTTGGGGTCCTCATGTAAAATGGAATATCACTCAGCCATGAAATCAACGTCATAAGGCTAGTAGCAGCACGATGAGTGGATTTAGGTACGACGATTCTAAGTGAAATAAGTCACACAGAAAAAGACACTTATCATAAGATATCACTTCTAGAGGGAATGTAAAAACCGCTACACTTGAACTGAATTACAAAACAGAACAGAGTCACACGTTTAGGAAACACACTACGGCTGCTGAACGGGAAAGGTGAGGTGGGGTGATGCATAAAACAAGGGTTTCAAATTAGCTCCGATACCGTTCCATAAACCCAATATGTAAGAGACAAGACCTATTCCTTGCTCAGTGAACTGGACTCAACACCCCCTATTCACCGCACAAGAATATATCTGACTAGTAAGAATCTTCAAACCTATGCATTGATATCTCTCTGTAAGTGAGTCAAGGGGGTGTAAAGCGGCATAAACACAGCTGTGAAAAGCAGCTAAACCCCATTATAAAAATAAATTACTTTTCAAAACCCGTGAAACAAAGACCGTGAAAGAGAGAGAAATTCTTACAAAATTCGTTCAGGGGCTGTGATGCAACCTGGATTGACCATATCTAGACCCACAGCTGATTGAGACATAAGGGTGGACACTCTTGGGGCTGAGAGGTTCGGTGAGGTTGGGTGAGCCAACGCAGACCCTTTCAAGTAATACTGCATGGTACCCATCCCATGGGTCCCAAATCTCCAGGTTCAAGGGCATCTTCCTACGTCGAAAACAGGCATGAGAAACCCAGAAGATGGTACACCGTGTGATCGGGAAAGGTTTCTAAAACGCACCTCATTTCTCATCTCCTTTGCTCGGGTTCGCCATTCCAGCCGATTTACTAGCCATCTCCCTCCTTGGAGAATCAGCACCTTTACCCTCCTGTTCCGTACAGGTTGCAATTTGTCCTGAGGATGAACGGGAAGAGGGGGAACCAATGAGAGACTAGCTCCAGGGGTTGGGACAGGCACAGGTCACTCTATTTTCCCATCAGGAAGAAGAATTAAGCACAAGCTCAGCCTGCCCCCCAGAACCAGAAGAGGGCCTGAAGCAATCCTGCGCTTTTGCGGCCAGCTCCCAAAAAAGCGAGTTGAAAAATGGAGCTCAGGGGCACTGCAATTCACAAACCTGCAGAGTTTTAAATGATACCTCTCGTCCACAAATATATTAAGGGAAGGCAACGAAGAGGCTTTGAAAGCAAGGCAGAATTGCAGGAAACAGATTTCAGGAGGTAGATTCGAATCGCCTTGAAAGCACATGAAAAGCGGCAAAACGTGGACAATGATGCCCTTGGCCAAAAAGGGCGTATGCGTTTTTTCCTGAATATATTCAGGAAAAAACGCATACGCCCTTTTTGGCCAACCAAGCAACCTGGAAAGGCCAATCAGCGCTCCAAAGAAGTCTCGCTTCCCAGCGGGCAAAAGGGCCATGCGGAAAAAAGTGTCCAAACCAGAAATGCAGGACCGGCCATGGAGAAATGGGAGCCTTGCTACGCTGATGGGTGGGATGTAAATTGCCAACAGCCACTCTGGAGAAGTGTACGGTGTGTTCTGAAACATCTAAAAAACACAGCTTGGAGAGCATAGGGCACTTCCACTCATGGGCGTATAAATTGGGAAAACTAAAAATCAGCAAGACACAGGCACCCCAAAGTTTAGGGCTGCTCTGTTGACAAGAACCCCCACTTCATTACACCTTAAATATCCTAGGAAAGAGAAAAATGGATAAAGAATTTGGGGTCCTCATGTACAATGGAATATCACTCAGCCATGAAATCAACGTCATAAGGCTAGTAGCAGCACGATGAGTGGATTTAGGTACGACGATTCTAAGTGAAATAAGTCACACAGAAAAAGACACTTATCATAAGATATCACTTCTAGAGGGAATGTAAAAACCGCTACACTTGAACTGAATTACAAAACAGAACAGAGTCACACGTTTAGGAAACACACTACGGCTGCTGAACGGGAAAGGTGAGGTGGGGTGATGCATAAAACAAGGGTTTCAAATTAGCTCCGATACCGTTCCATAAACCCAATATGTAAGAGACAAGACCTATTCCTTGCTCAGTGAACTGGACTCAACACCCCCTATTCACCGCACAAGAATATATCTGACTAGTAAGAATCTTCAAACCTATGCATTGATATCTCTCTGTAAGTGAGTCAAGGGGGTGTAAAGCGGCATAAACACAGCCGTGAAAAGCAGCTAAACCCCATTATAAAAATAAATTACTTTTCAAAACCCGTGAAACAAAGACAGTGAAAGAGAGAGAAATTCTTACAAAATTCGTTCAGGGGCTGTGATGCAACCTGGATTGACCATATCTAGACCCACAGCTGATTGAGACATAAGGGTGGACACTCTTGGGGCTGAGAGGTTCGGTGAGGTTGGGTGAGCCAACGCAGACCCTTTCAAGTAATACTGCATGGTACCCATCCCATGGGTCCCAAATCTCCAGGTTCAAGGGCATCTTCCTACGTCGAAAACAGGCATGAGAAACCCAGAAGATGGTACACCGTGTGATCGGGAAAGGTTTCTAAAACGCACCTCATTTCTCATCTCCTTTGCTCGGGTTCGCCATTCCAGCCGATTTACTAGCCATCTCCCTCCTTGGAGAATCAGCACCTTTACCCTCCTGTTCCGTACAGGTTGCAATTTGTCCTGAGGATGAACGGGAAGAGGGGGAACCAATGAGAGACTAGCTCCAGGGGTTGGGACAGGCACAGGTCACTCTATTTTCCCATCAGGAAGAAGAATTAAGCACAAGCTCAGCCTGCCCCCCAGAACCAGAAGAGGGCCTGAAGCAATCCTGCGCTTTTGCGGCCAGCTCCCAAAAAAGCGAGTTGAAAAATGGAGCTCAGGGGCACTGCAATTCACAAACCTGCAGAGTTTTAAATGATACCTCTCGTCCACAAATATATTAAGGGAAGGCAACGAAGAGGCTTTGAAAGCAAGGCAGAATTGCAGGAAACAGATTTCAGGAGGTAGATTCGAATCGCCTTGAAAGCACATGAAAAGCGGCAAAACGTGGACAATGATGCCCTTGGCCAAAAAGGGCGTATGCGTTTTTTCCTGAATATATTCAGGAAAAAACGCATACGCCCTTTTTGGCCAACCAAGCAACCTGGAAAGGCCAATCAGCGCTCCAAAGAAGTCTCGCTTCCCAGCGGGCAAAAGGGCCATGCGGAAAAAAGTGTCCAAACCAGAAATGCAGGACCGGCCATGGAGAAATGGGAGCCTTGCTACGCTGATGGGTGGGATGTAAATTGCCAACAGCCACTCTGGAGAAGTGTACGGTGTGTTCTGAAACATCTAAAAAACACAGCTTGGAGAGCATAGGGCACTTCCACTCATGGGCGTATAAATTGGGAAAACTAAAAATCAGCAAGACACAGGCACCCCAAAGTTTAGGGCTGCTCTGTTGACAAGAACCCCCACTTCATTACACCTTAAATATCCTAGGAAAGAGAAAAATGGATAAAGAAGTTGGGGTCCTCATGTACAATGGAATATCACTCAGCCATGAAATCAACGTCGTAAGGCTAGTAGCAGCACGATGAGTGGATTTAGGTACGACGATTCTAAGTGAAATAAGTCACACAGAAAAAGACACTTATCATAAGATATCACTTCTAGAGGGAATGTAAAAACCGCTACACTTGAACTGAATTACAAAACAGAACAGAGTCACACGTTTAGGAAACACACTACGGCTGCTGAACGGGAAAGGTGAGGTGGGGTGATGCATAAAACAAGGGTTTCAAATTAGCTCCGATACCGTTCCATAAACCCAATATGTAAGAGACAAGACCTATTCCTTTTTCAGTGAACTGGACTCAACACCCCCTATTCACCGCACAAGAATATATCTGACTAGTAAGAATCTTCAAACCTATGTATTGATATCTCTCTGGAAGTGAGTCAAGGGGGTGTAAAGCGGCATAAACACAGCCGTGAAAAGCAGCTAAACCCCATTATAAAAATAAATTACTTTTCAAAACCCGTGAAACAAAGACAGTGAAAGAGAGAGAAATTCTTACAAAATTCGTTCAGGGGCTGTGATGCAACCTGGATTGACCATATCTAGACCCACAGCTGATTGAGACATAAGGGTGGACACTCTTGGGGCTGAGAGGTTCGGTGAGGTTGGGTGAGCCAACGCAGACCCTTTCAAGTAATACTGCATGGTACCCATCCCATGGGTCCCAAATCTCCAGGTTCAAGGGCATCTTCCTACGTCGAAAACAGGCATGAGAAACCCAGAAGATGGTACACCGTGTGATCGGGAAAGGTTTCTAAAACGCACCTCATTTCTCATCTCCTTTGCTCGGGTTCGCCATTCCAGCCGATTTACTAGCCATCTCCCTCCTTGGAGAATCAGCACCTTTACCCTCCTGTTCCGTACAGGTTGCAATTTGTCCTGAGGATGAACGGGAAGAGGGGGAACCAATGAGAGACTAGCTCTAGGTGTTGGGACAGGCACAGGTCACTCTATTTTCCCATCAGGAAGAAGAATTAAGCACAAGCTCAGCCTGCCCCCCAGAACCAGAAGAGGGCCTGAAGCAATCCTGCGTTTTTGCGGCCAGCTCCCAAAAAAGCGAGTTGAAAAATGGAGCTCAGGGGCACTGCAATTCACAAACCTGCAGAGTTTTAAATGATACCTCTCGTCCACAAATATATTAAGGGAAGGCAACGAAGAGGCTTTGAAAGCAAGGCAGAATTGCAGGAAACAGATTTCAGGAGGTAGATTCGAATCGCCTTGAAAGCACATGAAAAGCGGCAAAACGTGGACAATGATGCCCTTGGCCAAAAAGGGCGTATGCGTTTTTTCCTGAATATATTCAGGAAAAAACGCATACGCCCTTTTTGGCCAACCAAGCAACCTGGAAAGGCCAATCAGCGCTCCAAAGAAGTCTCGCTTCCCAGCGGGCAAAAGGGCCATGCGGAAAAAAGTGTCCAAACCAGAAATGCAGGACCGGCCATGGAGAAATGGGAGCCTTGCTACGCTGATGGGTGGGATGTAAATTGCCAACAGCCACTCTGGAGAAGTGTACGGTGTGTTCTGAAACATCTAAAAAACACAGCTTGGAGAGCATAGGGCACTTCCACTCATGGGCGTATAAATTGGGAAAACTAAAAATCAGCAAGACACAGGCACCCCAAAGTTTAGGGCTGCTCTGTTGACAAGAACCCCCACTTCATTACACCTTAAATATCCTAGGAAAGAGAAAAATGGATAAAGAAGTTGGGGTCCTCATGTAAAATGGAATATCACTCAGCCATGAAATCAACGTCGTAAGGCTAGTAGCAGCACGATGAGTGGATTTAGGTACGACGATTCTAAGTGAAATAAGTCACACAGAAAAAGACACTTATCATAAGATATCACTTCTAGAGGGAATGTAAAAACCGCTACACTTGAACTGAATTACAAAACAGAACAGAGTCACACGTTTAGGAAACACACTACGGCTGCTGAACGGGAAAGGTGAGGTGGGGTGATGCATAAAACAAGGGTTTCAAATTAGCTCAGATACCGTTCCATAAACCCAATATGTAAGAGACAAGACCTATTCCTTTTTCAGTGAACTGGACTCAACACCCCCTATTCACCGCACAAGAATATATCTGACTAGTAAGAATCTTCAAACCTATGTATTGATATCTCTCTGGAAGTGAGTCAAGGGGGTGTAAAGCGGCATAAACACAGCCGTGAAAAGCAGCTAAACCCCATTATAAAAATAAATTACTTTTCAAAACCCGTGAAACAAAGACAGTGAAAGAGAGAGAAATTCTTACAAAATTCGTTCAGGGGCTGTGATGCAACCTGGATTGACCATATCTAGACCCACAGCTGATTGAGACATAAGGGTGGACACTCTTGGGGCTGAGAGGTTCGGTGAGGTTGGGTGAGCCAACGCAGACCCTTTCAAGTAATACTGCATGGTACCCATCCCATGGGTCCCAAATCTCCAGGTTCAAGGGCATCTTCCTACGTCGAAAACAGGCATGAGAAACCCAGAAGATGGTACACCGTGTGATCGGGAAAGGTTTCTAAAACGCACCTCATTTCTCATCTCCTTTGCTCGGGTTCGCCATTCCAGCCGATTTACTAGCCATCTCCCTCCTTGGAGAATCAGCACCTTTACCCTCCTGTTCCGTACAGGTTGCAATTTGTCCTGAGGATGAACGGGAAGAGGGGGAACCAATGAGAGACTAGCTCTAGGTGTTGGGACAGGCACAGGTCACTCTATTTTCCCATCAAGAAGAAGAATTAAGCACAAGCTCAGCCTGCCCCCCAGAACCAGAAGAGGGCCTGAAGCAATCCTGCGTTTTTGCGGCCAGCTCCCAAAAAAGCGAGTTGAAAAATGGAGCTCAGGGGCACTGCAATTCACAAACCTGCAGAGTTTTAAATGATACCTCTCGTCCACAAATATATTAAGGGAAGGCAACGAAGAGGCTTTGAAAGCAAGGCAGAATTGCAGGAAACAGATTTCAGGAGGTAGATTCGAATCGCCTTGAAAGCACATGAAAAGCGGCAAAACGTGGACAATGATGCCCTTGGCCAAAAAGGGCGTATGCGTTTTTTCCTGAATATATTCAGGAAAAAACGCATACGCCCTTTTTGGCCAACCAAGCAACCTGGAAAGGCCAATCAGCGCTCCAAAGAAGTCTCGCTTCCCAGCGGGCAAAAGGGCCATGCGGAAAAAAGTGTCCAAACCAGAAATGCAGGACCGGCCATGGAGAAATGGGAGCCTTGCTACGCTGATGGGTGGGATGTAAATTGCCAACAGCCACTCTGGAGAAGTGTACGGTGTGTTCTGAAACATCTAAAAAACACAGCTTGGAGAGCATAGGGCACTTCCACTCATGGGCGTATAAATTGGGAAAACTAAAAATCAGCAAGACACAGGCACCCCAAAGTTTAGGGCTGCTCTGTTGACAAGAACCCCCACTTCATTACACCTTAAATATCCTAGGAAAGAGAAAAATGGATAAAGAAGTTGGGGTCCTCATGTAAAATGGAATATCACTCAGCCATGAAATCAACGTCGTAAGGCTAGTAGCAGCACGATGAGTGGATTTAGGTACGACGATTCTAAGTGAAATAAGTCACACAGAAAAAGACACTTATCATAAGATATCACTTCTAGAGGGAATGTAAAAACCGCTACACTTGAACTGAATTACAAAACAGAACAGAGTCACACGTTTAGGAAACACACTACGGCTGCTGAACGGGAAAGGTGAGGTGGGGTGATGCATAAAACAAGGGTTTCAAATTAGCTCAGATACCGTTCCATAAACCCAATATGTAAGAGACAAGACCTATTCCTTTTTCAGTGAACTGGACTCAACACCCCCTATTCACCGCACAAGAATATATCTGACTAGTAAGAATCTTCAAACCTATGTATTGATATCTCTCTGGAAGTGAGTCAAGGGGGTGTAAAGCGGCATAAACACAGCCGTGAAAAGCAGCTAAACCCCATTATAAAAATAAATTACTTTTCAAAACCCGTGAAACAAAGACAGTGAAAGAGAGAGAAATTCTTACAAAATTCGTTCAGGGGCTGTGATGCAACCTGGATTGACCATATCTAGACCCACAGCTGATTGAGACATAAGGGTGGACACTCTTGGGGCTGAGAGGTTCGGTGAGGTTGGGTGAGCCAACGCAGACCCTTTCAAGTAATACTGCATGGTACCCATCCCATGGGTCCCAAATCTCCAGGTTCAAGGGCATCTTCCTACGTCGAAAACAGGCATGAGAAACCCAGAAGATGGTACACCGTGTGATCGGGAAAGGTTTCTAAAACGCACCTCATTTCTCATCTCCTTTGCTCGGGTTCGCCATTCCAGCCGATTTACTAGCCATCTCCCTCCTTGGAGAATCAGCACCTTTACCCTCCTGTTCCGTACAGGTTGCAATTTGTCCTGAGGATGAACGGGAAGAGGGGGAACCAATGAGAGACTAGCTCTAGGTGTTGGGACAGGCACAGGTCACTCTATTTTCCCATCAAGAAGAAGAATTAAGCACAAGCTCAGCCTGCCCCCCAGAACCAGAAGAGGGCCTGAAGCAATCCTGCGTTTTTGCGGCCAGCTCCCAAAAAAGCGAGTTGAAAAATGGAGCTCAGGGGCACTGCAATTCACAAACCTGCAGAGTTTTAAATGATACCTCTCGTCCACAAATATATTAAGGGAAGGCAACGAAGAGGCTTTGAAAGCAAGGCAGAATTGCAGGAAACAGATTTCAGGAGGTAGATTCGAATCGCCTTGAAAGCACATGAAAAGCGGCAAAACGTGGACAATGATGCCCTTGGCCAAAAAGGGCGTATGCGTTTTTTCCTGAATATATTCAGGAAAAAACGCATACGCCCTTTTTGGCCAACCAAGCAACCTGGAAAGGCCAATCAGCGCTCCAAAGAAGTCTCGCTTCCCAGCGGGCAAAAGGGCCATGCGGAAAAAAGTGTCCAAACCAGAAATGCAGGACCGGCCATGGAGAAATGGGAGCCTTGCTACGCTGATGGGTGGGATGTAAATTGCCAACAGCCACTCTGGAGAAGTGTACGGTGTGTTCTGAAACATCTAAAAAACACAGCTTGGAGAGCATAGGGCACTTCCACTCATGGGCGTATAAATTGGGAAAACTAAAAACCAGCAAGACACAGGCACCCCAAAGTTTAGGGCTGCTCTGTTGACAAGAACCCCCACTTCATTACACCTTAAATATCCTAGGAAAGAGAAAAATGGATAAAGAAGTTGGGGTCCTCATGTAAAATGGAATATCACTCAGCCATGAAATCAACGTCATAAGGCTAGTAGCAGCACGATGAGTGGATTTAGGTACGACGATTCTAAGTGAAATAAGTCACACAGAAAAAGACACTTATCATAAGATATCACTTCTAGAGGGAATGTAAAAACCGCTACACTTGAACTGAATTACAAAACAGAACAGAGTCACACGTTTAGGAAACACACTACGGCTGCTGAACGGGAAAGGTGAGGTGGGGTGATGCATAAAACAAGGGTTTCAAATTAGCTCCGATACCGTTCCATAAACCCAATATGTAAGAGACAAGACCTATTCCTTGCTCAGTGAACTGGACTCAACACCCCCTATTCACCGCACAAGAATATATCTGACTAGTAAGAATCTTCAAACCTATGCATTGATATCTCTCTGTAAGTGAGTCAAGGGGGTGTAAAGCGGCATAAACACAGCTGTGAAAAGCAGCTAAACCCCATTATAAAAATAAATTACTTTTCAAAACCCGTGAAACAAAGACCGTGAAAGAGAGAGAAATTCTTACAAAATTCGTTCAGGGGCTGTGATGCAACCTGGATTGACCATATCTAGACCCACAGCTGATTGAGACATAAGGGTGGACACTCTTGGGGCTGAGAGGTTCGGTGAGGTTGGGTGAGCCAACGCAGACCCTTTCAAGTAATACTGCATGGTACCCATCCCATGGGTCCCAAATCTCCAGGTTCAAGGGCATCTTCCTACGTCGAAAACAGGCATGAGAAACCCAGAAGATGGTACACCGTGTGATCGGGAAAGGTTTCTAAAACGCACCTCATTTCTCATCTCCTTTGCTCGGGTTCGCCATTCCAGCCGATTTACTAGCCATCTCCCTCCTTGGAGAATCAGCACCTTTACCCTCCTGTTCCGTACAGGTTGCAATTTGTCCTGAGGATGAACGGGAAGAGGGGGAACCAATGAGAGACTAGCTCCAGGGGTTGGGACAGGCACAGGTCACTCTATTTTCCCATCAGAAAGAAGAATTAAGCACAAGCTCAGCCTGCCCCCCAGAACCAGAAGAGGGCCTGAAGCAATCCTGCGCTTTTGCGGCCAGCTCCCAAAAAAGCGAGTTGAAAAATGGAGCTCAGGGGCACTGCAATTCACAAACCTGCAGAGTTTTAAATGATACCTCTCGTCCACAAATATATTAAGGGAAGGCAACGAAGAGGCTTTGAAAGCAAGGCAGAATTGCAGGAAACAGATTTCAGGAGGTAGATTCGAATCGCCTTGAAAGCACATGAAAAGCGGCAAAACGTGGACAATGATGCCCTTGGCCAAAAAGGGCGTATGCGTTTTTTCCTGAATATATTCAGGAAAAAACGCATACGCCCTTTTTGGCCAACCAAGCAACCTGGAAAGGCCAATCAGCGCTCCAAAGAAGTCTCGCTTCCCAGCGGGCAAAAGGGCCATGCGGAAAAAAGTGTCCAAACCAGAAATGCAGGACCGGCCATGGAGAAATGGGAGCCTTGCTACGCTGATGGCTGGGATGTAAATTGCCAACAGCCACTCTGGAGAAGTGTACGGTGTGTTCTGAAACATCTAAAAAACACAGCTTGGAGAGCATAGGGCACTTCCACTCATGGGCGTATAAATTGGGAAAACTAAAAATCAGCAAGACACAGGCACCCCAAAGTTTAGGGCTGCTCTGTTGACAAGAACCCCCACTTCATTACACCTTAAATATCCTAGGAAAGAGAAAAATGGATAAAGAAGTTGGGGTCCTCATGTACAATGGAATATCACTCAGCCATGAAATCAACGTCATAAGGCTAGTAGCAGCACGATGAGTGGATTTAGGTACGACGATTCTAAGTGAAATAAGTCACACAGAAAAAGACACTTATCATAAGATATCACTTCTAGAGGGAATGTAAAAACCGCTACACTTGAACTGAATTACAAAACAGAACAGAGTCACACGTTTAGGAAACACACTACGGCTGCTGAACGGGAAAGGTGAGGTGGGGTGATGCATAAAACAAGGGTTTCAAATTAGCTCCGATACCGTTCCATAAACCCAATATGTAAGAGACAAGACCTATTCCTTGCTCAGTGAACTGGACTCAACACCCCCTATTCACCACACAAGAATATATCTGACTAGTAAGAATCTTCAAACCTATGCATTGATATCTCTCTGTAAGTGAGTCAAGGGGGTGTAAAGCGGCATAAACACAGCTGTGAAAAGCAGCTAAACCCCATTATAAAAATAAATTACTTTTCAAAACCCGTGAAACAAAGACAGTGAAAGAGAGAGAAATTCTTACAAAATTCGTTCAGGGGCTGTGATGCAACCTGGATTGACCATATCTAGACCCACAGCTGATTGAGACATAAGGGTGGACACTCTTGGGGCTGAGAGGTTCGGTGAGGTTGGGTGAGCCAACGCAGACCCTTTCAAGTAATACTGCATGGTACCCATCCCATGGGTCCCAAATCTCCAGGTTCAAGGGCATCTTCCTACGTCGAAAACAGGCATGAGAAACCCAGAAGATGGTACACCGTGTGATCGGGAAAGGTTTCTAAAACGCACCTCATTTCTCATCTCCTTTGCTCGGGTTCGCCATTCCAGCCGATTTACTAGCCATCTCCCTCCTTGGAGAATCAGCACCTTTACCCTCCTGTTCCGTACAGGTTGCAATTTGTCCTGAGGATGAACGGGAAGAGGGGGAACCAATGAGAGACTAGCTCCAGGGGTTGGGACAGGCACAGGTCACTCTATTTTCCCATCAGGAAGAAGAATTAAGCACAAGCTCAGCCTGCCCCCCAGAACCAGAAGAGGGCCTGAAGCAATCCTGCGCTTTTGCGGCCAGCTCCCAAAAAAGCGAGTTGAAAAATGGAGCTCAGGGGCACTGCAATTCACAAACCTGCAGAGTTTTAAATGATACCTCTCGTCCACAAATATATTAAGGGAAGGCAACGAAGAGGCTTTGAAAGCAAGGCAGAATTGCAGGAAACAGATTTCAGGAGGTAGATTCGAATCGCCTTGAAAGCACATGAAAAGCGGCAAAACGTGGACAATGATGCCCTTGGCCAAAAAGGGCGTATGCGTTTTTTCCTGAATATATTCAGGAAAAAACGCATACGCCCTTTTTGGCCAACCAAGCAACCTGGAAAGGCCAATCAGCGCTCCAAAGAAGTCTCGCTTCCCAGCGGGCAAAAGGGCCATGCGGAAAAAAGTGTCCAAACCAGAAATGCAGGACCGGCCATGGAGAAATGGGAGCCTTGCTACGCTGATGGGTGGGATGTAAATTGCCAACAGCCACTCTGGAGAAGTGTACGGTGTGTTCTGAAACATCTAAAAAACACAGCTTGGAGAGCATAGGGCACTTCCACTCATGGGCGTATAAATTGGGAAAACTAAAAATCAGCAAGACACAGGCACCCCAAAGTTTAGGGCTGCTCTGTTGACAAGAACCCCCACTTCATTACACCTTAAATATCCTAGGAAAGAGAAAAATGGATAAAGAAGTTGGGGTCCTCATGTACAATGGAATATCACTCAGCCATGAAATCAACGTCATAAGGCTAGTAGCAGCACGATGAGTGGATTTAGGTACGACGATTCTAAGTGAAATAAGTCACACAGAAAAAGACACTTATCATAAGATATCACTTCTAGAGGGAATGTAAAAACCGCTACACTTGAACTGAATTACAAAACAGAACAGAGTCACACGTTTAGGAAACACACTACGGCTGCTGAACGGGAAAGGTGAGGTGGGGTGATGCATAAAACAAGGGTTTCAAATTAGCTCCGATACCGTTCCATAAACCCAATATGTAAGAGACAAGACCTATTCCTTGCTCAGTGAACTGGACTCAACACCCCCTATTCACCACACAAGAATATATCTGACTAGTAAGAATCTTCAAACCTATGCATTGATATCTCTCTGTAAGTGAGTCAAGGGGGTGTAAAGCGGCATAAACACAGCTGTGAAAAGCAGCTAAACCCCATTATAAAAATAAATTACTTTTCAAAACCCGTGAAACAAAGACAGTGAAAGAGAGAGAAATTCTTACAAAATTCGTTCAGGGGCTGTGATGCAACCTGGATTGACCATATCTAGACCCACAGCTGATTGAGACATAAGGGTGGACACTCTTGGGGCTGAGAGGTTCGGTGAGGTTGGGTGAGCCAACGCAGACCCTTTCAAGTAATACTGCATGGTACCCATCCCATGGGTCCCAAATCTCCAGGTTCAAGGGCATCTTCCTACGTCGAAAACAGGCATGAGAAACCCAGAAGATGGTACACCGTGTGATCGGGAAAGGTTTCTAAAACGCACCTCATTTCTCATCTCCTTTGCTCGGGTTCGCCATTCCAGCCGATTTACTAGCCATCTCCCTCCTTGGAGAATCAGCACCTTTACCCTCCTGTTCCGTACAGGTTGCAATTTGTCCTGAGGATGAACGGGAAGAGGGGGAACCAATGAGAGACTAGCTCCAGGGGTTGGGACAGGCACAGGTCACTCTATTTTCCCATCAGGAAGAAGAATTAAGCACAAGCTCAGCCTGCCCCCCAGAACCAGAAGAGGGCCTGAAGCAATCCTGCGCTTTTGCGGCCAGCTCCCAAAAAAGCGAGTTGAAAAATGGAGCTCAGGGGCACTGCAATTCACAAACCTGCAGAGTTTTAAATGATACCTCTCGTCCACAAATATATTAAGGGAAGGCAACGAAGAGGCTTTGAAAGCAAGGCAGAATTGCAGGAAACAGATTTCAGGAGGTAGATTCGAATCACCTTGAAAGCACATGAAAAGCGGCAAAACGTGGACAATGATGCCCTTGGCCAAAAAGGGCGTATGCGTTTTTTCCTGAATATATTCAGGAAAAAACGCATACGCCCTTTTTGGCCAACCAAGCAACCTGGAAAGGCCAATCAGCGCTCCAAAGAAGTCTCGCTTCCCAGCGGGCAAAAGGGCCATGCGGAAAAAAGTGTCCAAACCAGAAATGCAGGACCGGCCATGGAGAAATGGGAGCCTTGCTACGCTGATGGGTGGGATGTAAATTGCCAACAGCCACTCTGGAGAAGTGTACGGTGTGTTCTGAAACATCTAAAAAACACAGCTTGGAGAGCATAGGGCACTTCCACTCATGGGCGTATAAATTGGGAAAACTAAAAATCAGCAAGACACAGGCACCCCAAAGTTTAGGGCTGCTCTGTTGACAAGAACCCCCACTTCATTACACCTTAAATATCCTAGGAAAGAGAAAAATGGATAAAGAAGTTGGGGTCCTCATGTACAATGGAATATCACTCAGCCATGAAATCAACGTCATAAGGCTAGTAGCAGCACGATGAGTGGATTTAGGTACGACGATTCTAAGTGAAATAAGTCACACAGAAAAAGACACTTCTCATAAGATATCACTTCTAGAGGGAATGTAAAAACCGCTACACTTGAACTGAATTACAAAACAGAACAGAGTCACACGTTTAGGAAACACACTACGGCTGCTGAACGGGAAAGGTGAGGTGGGGTGATGCATAAAACAAGGGTTTCAAATTAGCTCCGATACCGTTCCATAAACCCAATATGTAAGAGACAAGACCTATTCCTTGCTCAGTGAACTGGACTCAACACCCCCTATTCACCGCACAAGAATATATCTGACTAGTAAGAATCTTCAAACCTATGCATTGATATCTCTCTGTAAGTGAGTCAAGGGGGTGTAAAGCGGCATAAACACAGCTGTGAAAAGCAGCTAAACCCCATTATAAAAATAAATTACTTTTCAAAACCCGTGAAACAAAGACAGTGAAAGAGAGAGAAATTCTTACAAAATTCGTTCAGGGGCTGTGATGCAACCTGGATTGACCATATCTAGACCCACAGCTGATTGAGACATAAGGGTGGACACTCTTGGGGCTGAGAGGTTCGGTGAGGTTGGGTGAGCCAACGCAGACCCTTTCAAGTAATACTGCATGGTACCCATCCCATGGGTCCCAAATCTCCAGGTTCAAGGGCATCTTCCTACGTCGAAAACAGGCATGAGAAACCCAGAAGATGGTACACCGTGTGATCGGGAAAGGTTTCTAAAACGCACCTCATTTCTCATCTCCTTTGCTCGGGTTCGCCATTCCAGCCGATTTACTAGCCATCTCCCTCCTTGGAGAATCAGCACCTTTACCCTCCTGTTCCGTACAGGTTGCAATTTGTCCTGAGGATGAACGGGAAGAGGGGGAACCAATGAGAGACTAGCTCCAGGGGTTGGGACAGGCACAGGTCACTCTATTTTCCCATCAGGAAGAAGAATTAAGCACAAGCTCAGCCTGCCCCCCAGAACCAGAAGAGGGCCTGAAGCAATCCTGCGCTTTTGCGGCCAGCTCCCAAAAAAGCGAGTTGAAAAATGGAGCTCAGGGGCACTGCAATTCACAAACCTGCAGAGTTTTAAATGATACCTCTCGTCCACAAATATATTAAGGGAAGGCAACGAAGAGGCTTTGAAAGCAAGGCAGAATTGCAGGAAACAGATTTCAGGAGGTAGATTCGAATCGCCTTGAAAGCACATGAAAAGCGGCAAAACGTGGACAATGATGCCCTTGGCCAAAAAGGGCGTATGCGTTTTTTCCTGAATATATTCAGGAAAAAACGCATACGCCCTTTTTGGCCAACCAAGCAACCTGGAAAGGCCAATCAGCGCTCCAAAGAAGTCTCGCTTCCCAGCGGGCAAAAGGGCCATGCGGAAAAAAGTGTCCAAACCAGAAATGCAGGACCGGCCATGGAGAAATGGGAGCCTTGCTACGCTGATGGGTGGGATGTAAATTGCCAACAGCCACTCTGGAGAAGTGTACGGTGTGTTCTGAAACATCTAAAAAACACAGCTTGGAGAGCATAGGGCACTTCCACTCATGGGCGTATAAATTGGGAAAACTAAAAATCAGCAAGACACAGGCACCCCAAAGTTTAGGGCTGCTCTGTTGACAAGAACCCCCACTTCATTACACCTTAAATATCCTAGGAAAGAGAAAAATGGATAAAGAAGTTGGGGTCCTCATGTACAATGGAATATCACTCAGCCATGAAATCAACGTCATAAGGCTAGTAGCAGCACGATGAGTGGATTTAGGTACGACGATTCTAAGTGAAATAAGTCACACAGAAAAAGACACTTCTCATAAGATATCACTTCTAGAGGGAATGTAAAAACCGCTACACTTGAACTGAATTACAAAACAGAACAGAGTCACACGTTTAGGAAACACACTACGGCTGCTGAACGGGAAAGGTGAGGTGGGGTGATGCATAAAACAAGGGTTTCAAATTAGCTCAGATACCGTTCCATAAACCCAATATGTAAGAGACAAGACCTATTCCTTTTTCAGTGAACTGGACTCAACACCCCCTATTCACCGCACAAGAATATATCTGACTAGTAAGAATCTTCAAACCTATGTATTGATATCTCTCTGGAAGTGAGTCAAGGGGGTGTAAAGCGGCATAAACACAGCCGTGAAAAGCAGCTAAACCCCATTATAAAAATAAATTACTTTTCAAAACCCGTGAAACAAAGACCGTGAAAGAGAGAGAAATTCTTACAAAATTCGTTCAGGGGCTGTGATGCAACCTGGATTGACCATATCTAGACCCACAGCTGATTGAGACATAAGGGTGGACACTCTTGGGGCTGAGAGGTTCGGTGAGGTTGGGTGAGCCAACGCAGACCCTTTCAAGTAATACTGCATGGTACCCATCCCATGGGTCCCAAATCTCCAGGTTCAAGGGCATCTTCCTACGTCGAAAACAGGCATGAGAAACCCAGAAGATGGTACACCGTGTGATCGGGAAAGGTTTCTAAAACGCACCTCATTTCTCATCTCCTTTGCTCGGGTTCGCCATTCCAGCCGATTTACTAGCCATCTCCCTCCTTGGAGAATCAGCACCTTTACCCTCCTGTTCCGTACAGGTTGCAATTTGTCCTGAGGATGAACGGGAAGAGGGGGAACCAATGAGAGACTAGCTCTAGGTGTTGGGACAGGCACAGGTCACTCTATTTTCCCATCAGGAAGAAGAATTAAGCACAAGCTCAGCCTGCCCCCCAGAACCAGAAGAGGGCCTGAAGCAATCCTGCGCTTTTGCGGCCAGCTCCCAAACAAGCGAGTTGAAAAATGGAGCTCAGGGGCCCTGCAATTCACAAACCTGCAGAGTTTTAAATGATACCTCTCGTCCACAAATATATTAAGGGAAGGCAACGAAGAGGCTTTGAAAGCAAGGCAGAATTGCAGGAAACAGATTTCAGGAGGTAGATTCGAATCGCCTTGAAAGCACATGAAAAGCGGCAAAACGTGGACAATGATGCCCTTGGCCAAAAAGGGCGTATATATTCAGGAAAAAACGCATATGCCCTTTTTGGCCAACCAAGCAACCTGGAAAGGCCAATCAGCGCTCCAAAGAAGTCTCGCTTCCCAGCGGGCAAAAGCGCCATGCGGAAAAAAGTGTCCAAACCAGAAATGCAGGACCGGCCATGGAGAAATGGGAGCCTTGCTACGCTGATGGGTGGGATGTAAATTGCCAACAGCCACTCTGGAGAAGTGTACGGTGTGTTCTGAAACATCTAAAAAACACAGCTTGGAGAGCATAGGGCACTTCCACTCATGGGCGTATAAATTGGGAAAACTAAAAATCAGCAAGACACAGGCACCCCAAAGTTTAGGGCTGCTCTGTTGACAAGAACCCCCACTTCATTACACCTTAAATATCCTAGGAAAGAGAAAAATGGATAAAGAAGTTGGGGTCCTCATGTAAAATGGAATATCACTCAGCCATGAAATCAACGTCATAAGGCTAGTAGCAGCACGATGAGTGGATTTAGGTACGACGATTCTAAGTGAAATAAGTCACACAGAAAAAGACACTTATCATAAGATATCACTTCTAGAGGGAATGTAAAAACCGCTACACTTGAACTGAATTACAAAACAGAACAGAGTCACACGTTTAGGAAACACACTACGGCTGCTGAACGGGAAAGGTGAGGTGGGGTGATGCATAAAACAAGGGTTTCAAATTAGCTCCGATACCGTTCCATAAACCCAATATGTAAGAGACAAGACCTATTCCTTGCTCAGTGAACTGGACTCAACACCCCCTATTCACCGCACAAGAATATATCTGACTAGTAAGAATCTTCAAACCTATGCATTGATATCTCTCTGTAAGTGAGTCAAGGGGGTGTAAAGCGGCATAAACACAGCTGTGAAAAGCAGCTAAACCCCATTATAAAAATAAATTACTTTTCAAAACCCGTGAAACAAAGACCGTGAAAGAGAGAGAAATTCTTACAAAATTCGTTCAGGGGCTGTGATGCAACCTGGATTGACCATATCTAGACCCACAGCTGATTGAGACATAAGGGTGGACACTCTTGGGGCTGAGAGGTTCGGTGAGGTTGGGTGAGCCAACGCAGACCCTTTCAAGTAATACTGCATGGTACCCATCCCATGGGTCCCAAATCTCCAGGTTCAAGGGCATCTTCCTACATCGAAAACAGGCATGAGAAACCCAGAAGATGGTACACCGTGTGATCGGGAAAGGTTTCTAAAACGCACCTCATTTCTCATCTCCTTTGCTCCGGTTCGCCATTCCAGCCGATTTACTAGCCATCTCCCTCCTTGGAGAATCAGCACCTTTACCCTCCTGTTTCGTACAGGTTGCAATTTGTCCTGAGGATGAACGGGAAGAGGGGGAACCAATGAGAGACTAGCTCCAGGGGTTGGGACAGGCACAGGTCACTCTATTTTCCCATCAGGAAGAAGAATTAAGCACAAGCTCAGCCTGCCCCCCAGAACCAGACGAGGGCCTGAAGCAATCCTGCGCTTTTGCGGCCAGCTCCCAAAAAAGCGAGTTGAAAAATGGAGCTCAGGGGCACTGCAATTCACAGACCTGCAGAGTTTTAAATGATACCTCTCGTCCACAAATATATTAAGGGAAGGCAACGAAGAGGCTTTGAAAGCAAGGCAGAATTGCAGGAAACAGATTTCAGGAGGTAGATTCGAATCGCCTTGAAAGCACATGAAAAGCGGCAAAACGTGGACAATGATGCCCTTGGCCAAAAAGGGCGTATGCGTTTTTTCCTGAATATATTCAGGAAAAAACGCATACGCCCTTTTTGGCCAACCAAGCAACCTGGAAAGGCCAATCAGCGCTCCAAAGAAGTCTCGCTTCCCAGCGGGCAAAAGGGCCATGCGGAAAAAAGTGTCCAAACCAGAAATGCAGGACCGGCCATGGAGAAATGGGAGCCTTGCTACGCTGATGGGTGGGATGTAAATTGCCAACAGCCACTCTGGAGAAGTGTACGGTGTGTTCTGAAACATCTAAAAAACACAGCTTGGAGAGCATAGGGCACTTCCACTCATGGGCGTATAAATTGGGAAAACTAAAAATCAGCAAGACACAGGCACCCCAAAGTTTAGGGCTGCTCTGTTGACAAGAACCCCCACTTCATTACAACTTAAATATCCTAGGAAAGAGAAAAATGGATAAAGAAGTTGGGGTCCTCATGTAAAATGGAATATCACTCAGCCATGAAATCAACGTCATAAGGCTAGTAGCAGCACGATGAGTGGATTTAGGTACGACGATTCTAAGTGAAATAAGTCACACAGAAAAAGACACTTATCATAAGATATCACTTCTAGAGGGAATGTAAAAACCGCTACACTTGAACTGAATTACAAAACAGAACAGAGTCACACGTTTAGGAAACACACTACGGCTGCTGAACGGGAAAGGTGAGGTGGGGTGATGCATAAAACAAGGGTTTCAAATTAGCTCAGATACCGTTCCATAAACCCAATATGTAAGAGACAAGACCTATTCCTTGCTCAGTGAACTGGACTCAACACCCCCTATTCACCGCACAAGAATATATCTGACTAGTAAGAATCTTCAAACCTATGCATTGATATCTCTCTGTAAGTGAGTCAAGGGGGTGTAAAGCGGCATAAACACAGCTGTGAAAAGCAGCTAAACCCCATTATAAAAATAAATTACTTTTCAAAACCCGTGAAACAAAGACAGTGAAAGAGAGAGAAATTCTTACAAAATTCGTTCAGGGGCTGTGATGCAACCTGGATTGACCATATCTAGACCCACAGCTGATTGAGACATAAGGGTGGACACTCTTGGGGCTGAGAGGTTCGGTGAGGTTGGGTGAGCCAACGCAGACCCTTTCAAGTAATACTGCATGGTACCCATCCCATGGGTCCCAAATCTCCAGGTTCAAGGGCATCTTCCTACGTCGAAAACAGGCATGAGAAACCCAGAAGATGGTACACCGTGTGATCGGGAAAGGTTTCTAAAACGCACCTCATTTCTCATCTCCTTTGCTCGGGTTCGCCATTCCAGCCGATTTACTAGCCATCTCCCTCCTTGGAGAATCAGCACCTTTACCCTCCTGTTCCGTACAGGTTGCAATTTGTCCTGAGGATGAACGGGAAGAGGGGGAACCAATGAGAGACTAGCTCCAGGGGTTGGGACAGGCACAGGTCACTCTATTTTCCCATCAGGAAGAAGAATTAAGCACAAGCTCAGCCTGCCCCCCAGAACCAGAAGAGGGCCTGAAGCAATCCTGCGCTTTTGCGGCCAGCTCCCAAAAAAGCGAGTTGAAAAATGGAGCTCAGGGGCACTGCAATTCACAAACCTGCAGAGTTTTAAATGATACCTCTCGTCCACAAATATATTAAGGGAAGGCAACGAAGAGGCTTTGAAAGCAAGGCAGAATTGCAGGAAACAGATTTCAGGAGGTAGATTCGAATCGCCTTGAAAGCACATGAAAAGCGGCAAAACGTGGACAATGATGCCCTTGGCCAAAAAGGGCGTATGCGTTTTTTCCTGAATATATTCAGGAAAAAACGCATACGCCCTTTTTGGCCAACCAAGCAACCTGGAAAGGCCAATCAGCGCTCCAAAGAAGTCTCGCTTCCCAGCGGGCAAAAGGGCCATGCGGAAAAAAGTGTCCAAACCAGAAATGCAGGACCGGCCATGGAGAAATGGGAGCCTTGCTACGCTGATGGGTGGGATGTAAATTGCCAACAGCCACTCTGGAGAAGTGTACGGTGTGTTCTGAAACATCTAAAAAACACAGCTTGGAGAGCATAGGGCACTTCCACTCATGGGCGTATAAATTGGGAAAACTAAAAATCGGCAAGACACAGGCACCCCAAAGTTTAGGGCTGCTCTGTTGACAAGAACCCCCACTTCATTACACCTTAAATATCCTAGGAAAGAGAAAAATGGATAAAGAAGTTGGGGTCCTCATGTAAAATAGAATATCACTCAGCCATGAAATCAACGTCATAAGGCTAGTAGCAGCACGATGAGTGGATTTAGGTACGACGATTCTAAGTGAAATAAGTCACACAGAAAAAGACACTTATCATAAGATATCACTTCTAGAGGGAATGTAAAAACCGCTACACTTGAACTGAATTACAAAACAGAACAGAATCACACGTTTAGGAAACACACTACGGCTGCTGAACGGGAAAGGTGAGGTGGGGTGATGCATAAAACAAGGGTTTCAAATTAGCTCCGATACCGTTCCATAAACCCAATATGTAAGAGACAAGACCTATTCCTTGCTCAGTGAACTGAACTCAACACCCCCTATTCACCGCACAAGAATATATATGACTAGTAAGAATCTTCAAACCTATGCATTGATATCTCTCTGTAAGTGAGTCAAGGGGGTGTAAAGCGGCATAAACACAGCTGTGAAAAGCAGCTAAACCCCATTATAAAAATAAATTACTTTTCAAAACCCGTGAAACAAAGACCGTGAAAGAGAGAGAAATTCTTACAAAATTCGTTCAGGGGCTGTGATGCAACCTGGATTGACCATATCTAGACCCACAGCTGATTGAGACATAAGGGTGGACACTCTTGGGGCTGAGAGGTTCGGTGAGGTTGGGTGAGCCAACGCAGACCCTTTCAAGTAATACTGCATGGTACCCATCCCATGGGTCCCAAATCTCCAGGTTCAAGGGCATCTTCCTACGTCGAAAACAGGCATGAGAAACCCAGAAGATGGTACACCGTGTGATCGGGAAAGGTTTCTAAAACGCACCTCATTTCTCATCTCCTTTGCTCGGGTTCGCCATTCCAGCCGATTTACTAGCCATCTCCCTCCTTGGAGAATCAGCACCTTTACCCTCCTGTTCCGTACAGGTTGCAATTTGTCCTGAGGATGAACGGGAAGAGGGGGAACCAATGAGAGACTAGCTCCAGGGGTTGGGACAGGCACAGGTCACTCTATTTTCCCATCAGGAAGAAGAATTAAGCACAAGCTCAGCCTGCCCCCCAGAACCAGAAGAGGGCCTGAAGCAATCCTGCGCTTTTGCGGCCAGCTCCCAAAAAAGCGAGTTGAAAAATGGAGCTCAGGGGCACTGCAATTCACAAACCTGCAGAGTTTTAAATGATACCTCTCGTCCACAAATATATTAAGGGAAGGCAACGAAGAGGCTTTGAAAGCAAGGCAGAATTGCAGGAAACAGATTTCAGGAGGTAGATTCGAATCGCCTTGAAAGCACATGAAAAGCGGCAAAACGTGGACAATGATGCCCTTGGCCAAAAAGGGCGTATGCGTTTTTTCCTGAATATATTCAGGAAAAAACGCATACGCCCTTTTTGGCCAACCAAGCAACCTGGAAAGGCCAATCAGCGCTCCAAAGAAGTCTCGCTTCCCAGCGGGCAAAAGGGCCATGCGGAAAAAAGTGTCCAAACCAGAAATGCAGGACCGGCCATGGAGAAATGGGAGCCTTGCTACGCTGATGGGTGGGATGTAAATTGCCAACAGCCACTCTGGAGAAGTGTACAGTGTGTTCTGAAACATCTAAAAAACACAGCTTGGAGAGCATAGGGCACTTCCACTCATGGGCGTATAAATTGGGAAAACTAAAAATCGGCAAGACACAGGCACCCCAAAGTTTAGGGCTGCTCTGTTGACAAGAACCCCCACTTCATTACACCTTAAATATCCTAGGAAAGAGAAAAATGGATAAAGAAGTTGGGGTCCTCATGTAAAATGGAATATCACTCAGCCATGAAATCAACGTCATAAGGCTAGTAGCAGCACGATGAGTGGATTTAGGTACGACGATTCTAAGTGAAATAAGTCACACAGAAAAAGACACTTATCATAAGATATCACTTCTAGAGGGAATGTAAAAACCGCTACACTTGAACTGAATTACAAAACAGAACAGAGTCACACGTTTAGGAAACACACTACGGCTGCTGAACGGGAAAGGTGAGGTGGGGTGATGCATAAAACAAGGGTTTCAAATTAGCTCCGATACCGTTCCATAAACCCAATATGTAAGAGACAAGACCTATTCCTTGCTCAGTGAACTGGACTCAACACCCCCTATTCACCGCACAAGAATATATCTGACTAGTAAGAATCTTCAAACCTATGCATTGATATCTCTCTGTAAGTGAGTCAAGGGGGTGTAAAGCGGCATAAACACAGCTGTGAAAAGCAGCTAAACCCCATTATAAAAATAAATTACTTTTCAAAACCCGTGAAACAAAGACCGTGAAAGAGAGAGAAATTCTTACAAAATTCGTTCAGGGGCTGTGATGCAACCTGGATTGACCATATCTAGACCCACAGCTGATTGAGACATAAGGGTGGACACTCTTGGGGCTGAGAGGTTCGGTGAGGTTGGGTGAGCCAACGCAGACCCTTTCAAGTAATACTGCATGGTACCCATCCCATGGGTCCCAAATCTCCAGGTTCAAGGGCATCTTCCTACGTCGAAAACAGGCATGAGAAACCCAGAAGATGGTACACCGTGTGATCGGGAAAGGTTTCTAAAACGCACCTCATTTCTCATCTCCTTTGCTCGGGTTCGCCATTCCAGCCGATTTACTAGCCATCTCCCTCCTTGGAGAATCAGCACCTTTACCCTCCTGTTCCGTACAGGTTGCAATTTGTCCTGAGGATGAACGGGAAGAGGGGGAACCAATGAGAGACTAGCTCCAGGGGTTGGGACAGGCACAGGTCACTCTATTTTCCCATCAGGAAGAAGAATTAAGCACAAGCTCAGCCTGCCCCCCAGAACCAGAAGAGGGCCTGAAGCAATCCTGCGCTTTTGCGGCCAGCTCCCAAAAAAGCGAGTTGAAAAATGGAGCTCAGGGGCACTGCAATTCACAAACCTGCAGAGTTTTAAATGATACCTCTCGTCCACAAATATATTAAGGGAAGGCAACGAAGAGGCTTTGAAAGCAAGGCAGAATTGCAGGAAACAGATTTCAGGAGGTAGATTCGAATCGCCTTGAAAGCACATGAAAAGCGGCAAAACGTGGACAATGATGCCCTTGGCCAAAAAGGGCGTATGCGTTTTTTCCTGAATATATTCAGGAAAAAACGCATACGCCCTTTTTGGCCAACCAAGCAACCTGGAAAGGCCAATCAGCGCTCCAAAGAAGTCTCGCTTCCCAGCGGGCAAAAGGGCCATGCGGAAAAAAGTGTCCAAACCAGAAATGCAGGACCGGCCATGGAGAAATGGGAGCCTTGCTACGCTGATGGGTGGGATGTAAATTGCCAACAGCCACTCTGGAGAAGTGTACGGTGTGTTCTGAAACATCTAAAAAACACAGCTTGGAGAGCATAGGGCACTTCCACTCATGGGCGTATAAATTGGGAAAACTAAAAATCAGCAAGACACAGGCACCCCAAAGTTTAGGGCTGCTCTGTTGACAAGAACCCCCACTTCATTACACCTTAAATATCCTAGGAAAGAGAAAAATGGATAAAGAAGTTGGGGTCCTCATGTACAATGGAATATCACTCAGCCATGAAATCAACGTCATAAGGCTAGTAGCAGCACGATGAGTGGATTTAGGTACGACGATTCTAAGTGAAATAAGTCACACAGAAAAAGACACTTATCATAAGATATCACTTCTAGAGGGAATGTAAAAACCGCTACACTTGAACTGAATTACAAAACAGAACAGAGTCACACGTTTAGGAAACACACTACGGCTGCTGAACGGGAAAGGTGAGGTGGGGTGATGCATAAAACAAGGGTTTCAAATTAGCTCCGATACCGTTCCATAAACCCAATATGTAAGAGACAAGACCTATTCCTTGCTCAGTGAACTGGACTCAACACCCCCTATTCACCACACAAGAATATATCTGACTAGTAAGAATCTTCAAACCTATGCATTGATATCTCTCTGTAAGTGAGTCAAGGGGGTGTAAAGCGGCATAAACACAGCTGTGAAAAGCAGCTAAACCCCATTATAAAAATAAATTACTTTTCAAAACCCGTGAAACAAAGACAGTGAAAGAGAGAGAAATTCTTACAAAATTCGTTCAGGGGCTGTGATGCAACCTGGATTGACCATATCTAGACCCACAGCTGATTGAGACATAAGGGTGGACACTCTTGGGGCTGAGAGGTTCGGTGAGGTTGGGTGAGCCAACGCAGACCCTTTCAAGTAATACTGCATGGTACCCATCCCATGGGTCCCAAATCTCCAGGTTCAAGGGCATCTTCCTACGTCGAAAACAGGCATGAGAAACCCAGAAGATGGTACACCGTGTGATCGGGAAAGGTTTCTAAAACGCACCTCATTTCTCATCTCCTTTGCTCGGGTTCGCCATTCCAGCCGATTTACTAGCCATCTCCCTCCTTGGAGAATCAGCACCTTTACCCTCCTGTTCCGTACAGGTTGCAATTTGTCCTGAGGATGAACGGGAAGAGGGGGAACCAATGAGAGACTAGCTCCAGGGGTTGGGACAGGCACAGGTCACTCTATTTTCCCATCAGGAAGAAGAATTAAGCACAAGCTCAGCCTGCCCCCCAGAACCAGAAGAGGGCCTGAAGCAATCCTGCGCTTTTGCGGCCAGCTCCCAAAAAAGCGAGTTGAAAAATGGAGCTCAGGGGCACTGCAATTCACAAACCTGCAGAGTTTTAAATGATACCTCTCGTCCACAAATATATTAAGGGAAGGCAACGAAGAGGCTTTGAAAGCAAGGCAGAATTGCAGGAAACAGATTTCAGGAGGTAGATTCGAATCGCCTTGAAAGCACATGAAAAGCGGCAAAACGTGGACAATGATGCCCTTGGCCAAAAAGGGCGTATGCGTTTTTTCCTGAATATATTCAGGAAAAAACGCATACGCCCTTTTTGGCCAACCAAGCAACCTGGAAAGGCCAATCAGCGCTCCAAAGAAGTCTCGCTTCCCAGCGGGCAAAAGGGCCATGCGGAAAAAAGTGTCCAAACCAGAAATGCAGGACCGGCCATGGAGAAATGGGAGCCTTGCTACGCTGATGGGTGGGATGTAAATTGCCAACAGCCACTCTGGAGAAGTGTACGGTGTGTTCTGAAACATCTAAAAAACACAGCTTGGAGAGCATAGGGCACTTCCACTCATGGGCGTATAAATTGGGAAAACTAAAAATCAGCAAGACACAGGCACCCCAAAGTTTAGGGCTGCTCTGTTGACAAGAACCCCCACTTCATTACACCTTAAATATCCTAGGAAAGAGAAAAATGGATAAAGAAGTTGGGGTCCTCATGTAAAATAGAATATCACTCAGCCATGAAATCAACGTCATAAGGCTAGTAGCAGCACGATGAGTGGATTTAGGTACGACGATTCTAAGTGAAATAAGTCACACAGAAAAAGACACTTATCATAAGATATCACTTCTAGAGGGAATGTAAAAACCGCTACACTTGAACTGAATTACAAAACAGAACAGAATCACACGTTTAGGAAACACACTACGGCTGCTGAACGGGAAAGGTGAGGTGGGGTGATGCATAAAACAAGGGTTTCAAATTAGCTCCGATACCGTTCCATAAACCCAATATGTAAGAGACAAGACCTATTCCTTGCTCAGTGAACTGAACTCAACACCCCCTATTCACCGCACAAGAATATATATGACTAGTAAGAATCTTCAAACCTATGCATTGATATCTCTCTGTAAGTGAGTCAAGGGGGTGTAAAGCGGCATAAACACAGCTGTGAAAAGCAGCTAAACCCCATTATAAAAATAAATTACTTTTCAAAACCCGTGAAACAAAGACCGTGAAAGAGAGAGAAATTCTTACAAAATTCGTTCAGGGGCTGTGATGCAACCTGGATTGACCATATCTAGACCCACAGCTGATTGAGACATAAGGGTGGACACTCTTGGGGCTGAGAGGTTCGGTGAGGTTGGGTGAGCCAACGCAGACCCTTTCAAGTAATACTGCATGGTACCCATCCCATGGGTCCCAAATCTCCAGGTTCAAGGGCATCTTCCTACGTCGAAAACAGGCATGAGAAACCCAGAAGATGGTACACCGTGTGATCGGGAAAGGTTTCTAAAACGCACCTCATTTCTCATCTCCTTTGCTCGGGTTCGCCATTCCAGCCGATTTACTAGCCATCTCCCTCCTTGGAGAATCAGCACCTTTACCCTCCTGTTCCGTACAGGTTGCAATTTGTCCTGAGGATGAACGGGAAGAGGGGGAACCAATGAGAGACTAGCTCCAGGGGTTGGGACAGGCACAGGTCACTCTATTTTCCCATCAGGAAGAAGAATTAAGCACAAGCTCAGCCTGCCCCCCAGAACCAGAAGAGGGCCTGAAGCAATCCTGCGCTTTTGCGGCCAGCTCCCAAAAAAGCGAGTTGAAAAATGGAGCTCAGGGGCACTGCAATTCACAAACCTGCAGAGTTTTAAATGATACCTCTCGTCCACAAATATATTAAGGGAAGGCAACGAAGAGGCTTTGAAAGCAAGGCAGAATTGCAGGAAACAGATTTCAGGAGGTAGATTCGAATCGCCTTGAAAGCACATGAAAAGCGGCAAAACGTGGACAATGATGCCCTTGGCCAAAAAGGGCGTATGCGTTTTTTCCTGAATATATTCAGGAAAAAACGCATACGCCCTTTTTGGCCAACCAAGCAACCTGGAAAGGCCAATCAGCGCTCCAAAGAAGTCTCGCTTCCCAGCGGGCAAAAGGGCCATGCGGAAAAAAGTGTCCAAACCAGAAATGCAGGACCGGCCATGGAGAAATGGGAGCCTTGCTACGCTGATGGGTGGGATGTAAATTGCCAACAGCCACTCTGGAGAAGTGTACAGTGTGTTCTGAAACATCTAAAAAACACAGCTTGGAGAGCATAGGGCACTTCCACTCATGGGCGTATAAATTGGGAAAACTAAAAATCGGCAAGACACAGGCACCCCAAAGTTTAGGGCTGCTCTGTTGACAAGAACCCCCACTTCATTACACCTTAAATATCCTAGGAAAGAGAAAAATGGATAAAGAAGTTGGGGTCCTCATGTAAAATGGAATATCACTCAGCCATGAAATCAACGTCATAAGGCTAGTAGCAGCACGATGAGTGGATTTAGGTACGACGATTCTAAGTGAAATAAGTCACACAGAAAAAGACACTTATCATAAGATATCACTTCTAGAGGGAATGTAAAAACCGCTACACTTGAACTGAATTACAAAACAGAACAGAGTCACACGTTTAGGAAACACACTACGGCTGCTGAACGGGAAAGGTGAGGTGGGGTGATGCATAAAACAAGGGTTTCAAATTAGCTCCGATACCGTTCCATAAACCCAATATGTAAGAGACAAGACCTATTCCTTGCTCAGTGAACTGGACTCAACACCCCCTATTCACCGCACAAGAATATATCTGACTAGTAAGAATCTTCAAACCTATGCATTGATATCTCTCTGTAAGTGAGTCAAGGGGGTGTAAAGCGGCATAAACACAGCTGTGAAAAGCAGCTAAACCCCATTATAAAAATAAATTACTTTTCAAAACCCGTGAAACAAAGACCGTGAAAGAGAGAGAAATTCTTACAAAATTCGTTCAGGGGCTGTGATGCAACCTGGATTGACCATATCTAGACCCACAGCTGATTGAGACATAAGGGTGGACACTCTTGGGGCTGAGAGGTTCGGTGAGGTTGGGTGAGCCAACGCAGACCCTTTCAAGTAATACTGCATGGTACCCATCCCATGGGTCCCAAATCTCCAGGTTCAAGGGCATCTTCCTACGTCGAAAACAGGCATGAGAAACCCAGAAGATGGTACACCGTGTGATCGGGAAAGGTTTCTAAAACGCACCTCATTTCTCATCTCCTTTGCTCGGGTTCGCCATTCCAGCCGATTTACTAGCCATCTCCCTCCTTGGAGAATCAGCACCTTTACCCTCCTGTTCCGTACAGGTTGCAATTTGTCCTGAGGATGAACGGGAAGAGGGGGAACCAATGAGAGACTAGCTCCAGGGGTTGGGACAGGCACAGGTCACTCTATTTTCCCATCAGGAAGAAGAATTAAGCACAAGCTCAGCCTGCCCCCCAGAACCAGAAGAGGGCCTGAAGCAATCCTGCGCTTTTGCGGCCAGCTCCCAAAAAAGCGAGTTGAAAAATGGAGCTCAGGGGCACTGCAATTCACAAACCTGCAGAGTTTTAAATGATACCTCTCGTCCACAAATATATTAAGGGAAGGCAACGAAGAGGCTTTGAAAGCAAGGCAGAATTGCAGGAAACAGATTTCAGGAGGTAGATTCGAATCGCCTTGAAAGCACATGAAAAGCGGCAAAACGTGGACAATGATGCCCTTGGCCAAAAAGGGCGTATGCGTTTTTTCCTGAATATATTCAGGAAAAAACGCATACGCCCTTTTTGGCCAACCAAGCAACCTGGAAAGGCCAATCAGCGCTCCAAAGAAGTCTCGCTTCCCAGCGGGCAAAAGGGCCATGCGGAAAAAAGTGTCCAAACCAGAAATGCAGGACCGGCCATGGAGAAATGGGAGCCTTGCTACGCTGATGGGTGGGATGTAAATTGCCAACAGCCACTCTGGAGAAGTGTACGGTGTGTTCTGAAACATCTAAAAAACACAGCTTGGAGAGCATAGGGCACTTCCACTCATGGGCGTATAAATTGGGAAAACTAAAAATCAGCAAGACACAGGCACCCCAAAGTTTAGGGCTGCTCTGTTGACAAGAACCCCCACTTCATTACACCTTAAATATCCTAGGAAAGAGAAAAATGGATAAAGAAGTTGGGGTCCTCATGTAAAATGGAATATCACTCAGCCATGAAATCAACGTCATAAGGCTAGTAGCAGCACGATGAGTGGATTTAGGTACGACGATTCTAAGTGAAATAAGTCACACAGAAAAAGACACTTATCATAAGATATCACTTCTAGAGGGAATGTAAAAACCGCTACACTTGAACTGAATTACAAAACAGAACAGAGTCACACGTTTAGGAAACACACTACGGCTGCTGAACGGGAAAGGTGAGGTGGGGTGATGCATAAAACAAGGGTTTCAAATTAGCTCCGATACCGTTCCATAAACCCAATATGTAAGAGACAAGACCTATTCCTTGCTCAGTGAACTGGACTCAACACCCCCTATTCACCACACAAGAATATATCTGACTAGTAAGAATCTTCAAACCTATGCATTGATATCTCTCTGTAAGTGAGTCAAGGGGGTGTAAAGCGGCATAAACACAGCTGTGAAAAGCAGCTAAACCCCATTATAAAAATAAATTACTTTTCAAAACCCGTGAAACAAAGACAGTGAAAGAGAGAGAAATTCTTACAAAATTCGTTCAGGGGCTGTGATGCAACCTGGATTGACCATATCTAGACCCACAGCTGATTGAGACATAAGGGTGGACACTCTTGGGGCTGAGAGGTTCGGTGAGGTTGGGTGAGCCAACGCAGACCCTTTCAAGTAATACTGCATGGTACCCATCCCATGGGTCCCAAATCTCCAGGTTCAAGGGCATCTTCCTACGTCGAAAACAGGCATGAGACCCCAGAAGATGGTACACCGTGTGATCGGGAAAGGTTTCTAAAACGCACCTCATTTCTCATCTCCTTTGCTCGGGTTCGCCATTCCAGCCGATTTACTAGCCATCTCCCTCCTTGGAGAATCAGCACCTTTACCCTCCTGTTCCGTACAGGTTGCAATTTGTCCTGAGGATGAACGGGAAGAGGGGGAACCAATGAGAGACTAGCTCCAGGGGTTGGGACAGGCACAGGTCACTCTATTTTCCCATCAGGAAGAAGAATTAAGCACAAGCTCAGCCTGCCCCCCAGAACCAGAAGAGGGCCTGAAGCAATCCTGCGCTTTTGCGGCCAGCTCCCAAAAAAGCGAGTTGAAAAATGGAGCTCAGGGGCACTGCAATTCACAAACCTGCAGAGTTTTAAATGATACCTCTCGTCCACAAATATATTAAGGGAAGGCAACGAAGAGGCTTTGAAAGCAAGGCAGAATTGCAGGAAACAGATTTCAGGAGGTAGATTCGAATCGCCTTGAAAGCACATGAAAAGCGGCAAAACGTGGACAATGATGCCCTTGGCCAAAAAGGGCGTATGCGTTTTTTCCTGAATATATTCAGGAAAAAACGCATACGCCCTTTTTGGCCAACCAAGCAACCTGGAAAGGCCAATCAGCGCTCCAAAGAAGTCTCGCTTCCCAGCGGGCAAAAGGGCCATGCGGAAAAAAGTGTCCAAACCAGAAATGCAGGACCGGCCATGGAGAAATGGGAGCCTTGCTACGCTGATGGGTGGGATGTAAATTGCCAACAGCCACTCTGGAGAAGTGTACGGTGTGTTCTGAAACATCTAAAAAACACAGCTTGGAGAGCATAGGGCACTTCCACTCATGGGCGTATAAATTGGGAAAACTAAAAATCAGCAAGACACAGGCACCCCAAAGTTTAGGGCTGCTCTGTTGACAAGAACCCCCACTTCATTACACCTTAAATATCCTAGGAAAGAGAAAAATGGATAAAGAAGTTGGGGTCCTCATGTACAATGGAATATCACTCAGCCATGAAATCAACGTCATAAGGCTAGTAGCAGCACGATGAGTGGATTTAGGTACGACGATTCTAAGTGAAATAAGTCACACAGAAAAAGACACTTCTCATAAGATATCACTTCTAGAGGGAATGTAAAAACCGCTACACTTGAACTGAATTACAAAACAGAACAGAGTCACACGTTTAGGAAACACACTACGGCTGCTGAACGGGAAAGGTGAGGTGGGGTGATGCATAAAACAAGGGTTTCAAATTAGCTCCGATACCGTTCCATAAACCCAATATGTAAGAGACAAGACCTATTCCTTGCTCAGTGAACTGGACTCAACACCCCCTATTCACCGCACAAGAATATATCTGACTAGTAAGAATCTTCAAACCTATGCATTGATATCTCTCTGTAAGTGAGTCAAGGGGGTGTAAAGCGGCATAAACACAGCTGTGAAAAGCAGCTAAACCCCATTATAAAAATAAATTACTTTTCAAAACCCGTGAAACAAAGACCGTGAAAGAGAGAGAAATTCTTACAAAATTCGTTCAGGGGCTGTGATGCAACCTGGATTGACCATATCTAGACCCACAGCTGATTGAGACATAAGGGTGGACACTCTTGGGGCTGAGAGGTTCGGTGAGGTTGGGTGAGCCAACGCAGACCCTTTCAAGTAATACTGCATGGTACCCATCCCATGGGTCCCAAATCTCCAGGTTCAAGGGCATCTTCCTACGTCGAAAACAGGCATGAGAAACCCAGAAGATGGTACACCGTGTGATCGGGAAAGGTTTCTAAAACGCACCTCATTTCTCATCTCCTTTGCTCGGGTTCGCCATTCCAGCCGATTTACTAGCCATCTCCCTCCTTGGAGAATCAGCACCTTTACCCTCCTGTTCCGTACAGGTTGCAATTTGTCCTGAGGATGAACGGGAAGAGGGGGAACCAATGAGAGACTAGCTCCAGGGGTTGGGACAGGCACAGGTCACTCTATTTTCCCATCAGGAAGAAGAATTAAGCACAAGCTCAGCCTGCCCCCCAGAACCAGAAGAGGGCCTGAAGCAATCCTGCGCTTTTGCGGCCAGCTCCCAAAAAAGCGAGTTGAAAAATGGAGCTCAGGGGCACTGCAATTCACAAACCTGCAGAGTTTTAAATGATACCTCTCGTCCACAAATATATTAAGGGAAGGCAACGAAGAGGCTTTGAAAGCAAGGCAGAATTGCAGGAAACAGATTTCAGGAGGTAGATTCGAATCGCCTTGAAAGCACATGAAAAGCGGCAAAACGTGGACAATGATGCCCTTGGCCAAAAAGGGCGTATGCGTTTTTTCCTGAATATATTCAGGAAAAAACGCATACGCCCTTTTTGGCCAACCAAGCAACCTGGAAAGGCCAATCAGCGCTCCAAAGAAGTCTCGCTTCCCAGCGGGCAAAAGGGCCATGCGGAAAAAAGTGTCCAAACCAGAAATGCAGGACCGGCCATGGAGAAATGGGAGCCTTGCTACGCTGATGGGTGGGATGTAAATTGCCAACAGCCACTCTGGAGAAGTGTACGGTGTGTTCTGAAACATCTAAAAAACACAGCTTGGAGAGCATAGGGCACTTCCACTCATGGGCGTATAAATTGGGAAAACTAAAAATCAGCAAGACACAGGCACCCCAAAGTTTAGGGCTGCTCTGTTGACAAGAACCCCCACTTCATTACACCTTAAATATCCTAGGAAAGAGAAAAATGGATAAAGAAGTTGGGGTCCTCATGTAAAATGGAATATCACTCAGCCATGAAATCAACGTCATAAGGCTAGTAGCAGCACGATGAGTGGATTTAGGTACGACGATTCTAAGTGAAATAAGTCACACAGAAAAAGACACTTCTCATAAGATATCACTTCTAGAGGGAATGTAAAAACCGCTACACTTGAACTGAATTACAAAACAGAACAGAGTCACACGTTTAGGAAACACACTACGGCTGCTGAACGGGAAAGGTGAGGTGGGGTGATGCATAAAACAAGGGTTTCAAATTAGCTCCGATACCGTTCCATAAACCCAATATGTAAGAGACAAGACCTATTCCTTGCTCAGTGAACTGGACTCAACACCCCCTATTCACCGCACAAGAATATATCTGACTAGTAAGAATCTTCAAACCTATGCATTGATATCTCTCTGTAAGTGAGTCAAGGGGGTGTAAAGCGGCATAAACACAGCTGTGAAAAGCAGCTAAACCCCATTATAAAAATAAATTACTTTTCAAAACCTGTGAAACAAAGACAGTGAAAGAGAGAGAAATTCTTACAAAATTCGTTCAGGGGCTGTGATGCAACCTGGATTGACCATATCTAGACCCACAGCTGATTGAGACATAAGGGTGGACACTCTTGGGGCTGAGAGGTTCGGTGAGGTTGGGTGAGCCAACGCAGACCCTTTCAAGTAATACTGCATGGTACCCATCCCATGGGTCCCAAATCTCCAGGTTCAAGGGCATCTTCCTACGTCGAAAACAGGCATGAGAAACCCAGAAGATGGTACACCGTGTGATCGGGAAAGGTTTCTAAAACGCACCTCATTTCTCATCTCCTTTGCTCGGGTTCGCCATTCCAGCCGATTTACTAGCCATCTCCCTCCTTGGAGAATCAGCACCTTTACCCTCCTGTTCCGTACAGGTTGCAATTTGTCCTGAGGATGAACGGGAAGAGGGGGAACCAATGAGAGACTAGCTCCAGGGGTTGGGACAGGCACAGGTCACTCTATTTTCCCATCAGGAAGAAGAATTAAGCACAAGCTCAGCCTGCCCCCCAGAACCAGAAGAGGGCCTGAAGCAATCCTGCGCTTTTGCGGCCAGCTCCCAAAAAAGCGAGTTGAAAAATGGAGCTCAGGGGCACTGCAATTCACAAACCTGCAGAGTTTTAAATGATACCTCTCGTCCACAAATATATTAAGGGAAGGCAACGAAGAGGCTTTGAAAGCAAGGCAGAATTGCAGGAAACAGATTTCAGGAGGTAGATTCGAATCGCCTTGAAAGCACATGAAAAGCGGCAAAACGTGGACAATGATGCCCTTGGCCAAAAAGGGCGTATGCGTTTTTTCCTGAATATATTCAGGAAAAAACGCATACGCCCTTTTTGGCCAACCAAGCAACCTGGAAAGGCCAATCAGCGCTCCAAAGAAGTCTCGCTTCCCAGCGGGCAAAAGGGCCATGCGGAAAAAAGTGTCCAAACCAGAAATGCAGGACCGGCCATGGAGAAATGGGAGCCTTGCTACGCTGATGGGTGGGATGTAAATTGCCAACAGCCACTCTGGAGACGTGTACGGTGTGTTCTGAAACATCTAAAAAACACAGCTTGGAGAGCATAGGGCACTTCCACTCATGGGCGTATAAATTGGGAAAACTAAAAATCAGCAAGACACAGGCACCCCAAAGTTTAGGGCTGCTCTGTTGACAAGAACCCCCACTTCATTACACCTTAAATATCCTAGGAAAGAGAAAAATGGATAAAGAAGTTGGGGTCCTCATGTACAATGGAATATCACTCAGCCATGAAATCAACGTCATAAGGCTAGTAGCAGCACGATGAGTGGATTTAGGTACGACGATTCTAAGTGAAATAAGTCACACAGAAAAAGACACTTATCATAAGATATCACTTCTAGAGGGAATGTAAAAACCGCTACACTTGAACTGAATTACAAAACAGAACAGAGTCACACGTTTAGGAAACACACTACGGCTGCTGAACGGGAAAGGTGAGGTGGGGTGATGCATAAAACAAGGGTTTCAAATTAGCTCAGATACCGTTCCATAAACCCAATATGTAAGAGACAAGACCTATTCCTTTTTCAGTGAACTGGACTCAACACCCCCTATTCACCGCACAAGAATATATCTGACTAGTAAGAATCTTCAAACCTATGTATTGATATCTCTCTGGAAGTGAGTCAAGGGGGTGTAAAGCGGCATAAACACAGCCGTGAAAAGCAGCTAAACCCCATTATAAAAATAAATTACTTTTCAAAACCCGTGAAACAAAGACAGTGAAAGAGAGAGAAATTCTTACAAAATTCGTTCAGGGGCTGTGATGCAACCTGGATTGACCATATCTAGACCCACAGCTGATTGAGACATAAGGGTGGACACTCTTGGGGCTGAGAGGTTCGGTGAGGTTGGGTGAGCCAACGCAGACCCTTTCAAGTAATACTGCATGGTACCCATCCCATGGGTCCCAAATCTCCAGGTTCAAGGGCATCTTCCTACGTCGAAAACAGGCATGAGAAACCCAGAAGATGGTACACCGTGTGATCGGGAAAGGTTTCTAAAACGCACCTCATTTCTCATCTCCTTTGCTCGGGTTCGCCATTCCAGCCGATTTACTAGCCATCTCCCTCCTTGGAGAATCAGCACCTTTACCCTCCTGTTCCGTACAGGTTGCAATTTGTCCTGAGGATGAACGGGAAGAGGGGGAACCAATGAGAGACTAGCTCTAGGTGTTGGGACAGGCACAGGTCACTCTATTTTCCCATCAGGAAGAAGAATTAAGCACAAGCTCAGCCTGCCCCCCAGAACCAGAAGAGGGCCTGAAGCAATCCTGCGTTTTTGCGGCCAGCTCCCAAAAAAGCGAGTTGAAAAATGGAGCTCAGGGGCACTGCAATTCACAAACCTGCAGAGTTTTAAATGATACCTCTCGTCCACAAATATATTAAGGGAAGGCAACGAAGAGGCTTTGAAAGCAAGGCAGAATTGCAGGAAACAGATTTCAGGAGGTAGATTCGAATCGCCTTGAAAGCACATGAAAAGCGGCAAAACGTGGACAATGATGCCCTTGGCCAAAAAGGGCGTATATATTCAGGAAAAAACGCATACGCCCTTTTTGGCCAACCAAGCAACCTGGAAAGGCCAATCAGCGCTCCAAAGAAGTCTCGCTTCCCAGCGGGCAAAAGGGCCATGCGGAAAAAAGTGTCCAAACCAGAAATGCAGGACCGGCCATGGAGAAATGGGAGCCTTGCTACGCTGATGGGTGGGATGTAAATTGCCAACAGCCACTCTGGAGAAGTGTACGGTGTGTTCTGAAACATCTAAAAAACACAGCTTGGAGAGCATAGGGCACTTCCACTCATGGGCGTATAAATTGGGAAAACTAAAAATCAGCAAGACACAGGCACCCCAAAGTTTAGGGCTGCTCTGTTGACAAGAACCCCCACTTCATTACACCTTAAATATCCTAGGAAAGAGAAAAATGGATAAAGAAGTTGGGGTCCTCATGTAAAATGGAATATCACTCAGCCATGAAATCAACGTCATAAGGCTAGTAGCAGCACGATGAGTGGATTTAGGTACGACGATTCTAAGTGAAATAAGTCACACAGAAAAAGACACTTATCATAAGATATCACTTCTAGAGGGAATGTAAAAACCGCTACACTTGAACTGAATTACAAAACAGAACAGAGTCACACGTTTAGGAAACACACTACGGCTGCTGAACGGGAAAGGTGAGGTGGGGTGATGCATAAAACAAGGGTTTCAAATTAGCTCCGATACCGTTCCATAAACCCAATATGTAAGAGACAAGACCTATTCCTTGCTCAGTGAACTGGACTCAACACCCCCTATTCACTGCACAAGAATATATCTGACTAGTAAGAATCTTCAAACCTATGCATTGATATCTCTCTGTAAGTGAGTCAAGGGGGTGTAAAGCGGCATAAACACAGCTGTGAAAAGCAGCTAAACCCCATTATAAAAATAAATTACTTTTCAAAACCCGTGAAACAAAGACCGTGAAAGAGAGAGAAATTCTTACAAAATTCGTTCAGGGGCTGTGATGCAACCTGGATTGACCATATCTAGACCCACAGCTGATTGAGACATAAGGGTGGACACTCTTGGGGCTGAGAGGTTCGGTGAGGTTGGGTGAGCCAACGCAGACCCTTTCAAGTAATACTGCATGGTACCCATCCCATGGGTCCCAAATCTCCAGGTTCAAGGGCATCTTCCTACGTCGAAAACAGGCATGAGAAACCCAGAAGATGGTACACCGTGTGATCGGGAAAGGTTTCTAAAACGCACCTCATTTCTCATCTCCTTTGCTCCGGTTCGCCATTCCAGCCGATTTACTAGCCATCTCCCTCCTTGGAGAATCAGCACCTTTACCCTCCTGTTCCGTACAGGTTGCAATTTGTCCTGAGGATGAACGGGAAGAGGGGGAACCAATGAGAGACTAGCTCCAGGGGTTGGGACAGGCACAGGTCACTCTATTTTCCCATCAGGAAGAAGAATTAAGCACAAGCTCAGCCTGCCCCCCAGAACCAGAAGAGGGCCTGAAGCAATCCTGCGCTTTTGCGGCCAGCTCCCAAAAAAGCGAGTTGAAAAATGGAGCTCAGGGGCACTGCAATTCACAGACCTGCAGAGTTTTAAATGATACTTCTCGTCCACAAATATATTAAGGGAAGGCAACGAAGAGGCTTTGAAAGCAAGGCAGAATTGCAGGAAACAGATTTCAGGAGGTAGATTCGAATCGCCTTGAAAGCACATGAAAAGCGGCAAAACGTGGACAATGATGCCCTTGGCCAAAAAGGGCGTATGCGTTTTTTCCTGAATATATTCAGGAAAAAACGCATACGCCCTTTTTGGCCAACCAAGCAACCTGGAAAGGCCAATCAGCGCTCCAAAGAAGTCTCGCTTCCCAGCGGGCAAAAGGGCCATGCGGAAAAAAGTGTCCAAACCAGAAATGCAGGACCGGCCATGGAGAAATGGGAGCCTTGCTACGCTGATGGGTGGGATGTAAATTGCCAACAGCCACTCTGGAGAAGTGTACGGTGTGTTCTGAAACATCTAAAAAACACAGCTTGGAGAGCATAGGGCACTTCCACTCATGGGCGTATAAATTGGGAAAACTAAAAATCAGCAAGACACAGGCACCCCAAAGTTTAGGGCTGCTCTGTTGACAAGAACCCCCACTTCATTACACCTTAAATATCCTAGGAAAGAGAAAAATGGATAAAGAAGTTGGGGTCCTCATGTAAAATGGAATATCACTCAGCCATGAAATCAACGTCATAAGGCTAGTAGCAGCACGATGAGTGGATTTAGGTACGACGATTCTAAGTGAAATAAGTCACACAGAAAAAGACACTTATCATAAGATATCACTTCTAGAGGGAATGTAAAAACCGCTACACTTGAACTGAATTACAAAACAGAACAGAGTCACACGTTTAGGAAACACACTACGGCTGCTGAACGGGAAAGGTGAGGTGGGGTGATGCATAAAACAAGGGTTTCAAATTAGCTCAGATACCGTTCCATAAACCCAATATGTAAGAGACAAGACCTATTCCTTGCTCAGTGAACTGGACTCAACACCCCCTATTCACCGCACAAGAATATATCTGACTAGTAAGAATCTTCAAACCTATGCATTGATATCTCTCTGTAAGTGAGTCAAGGGGGTGTAAAGCGGCATAAACACAGCTGTGAAAAGCAGCTAAACCCCATTATAAAAATAAATTACTTTTCAAAACCCGTGAAACAAAGACAGTGAAAGAGAGAGAAATTCTTACAAAATTCGTTCAGGGGCTGTGATGCAACCTGGATTGACCATATCTAGACCCACAGCTGATTGAGACATAAGGGTGGACACTCTTGGGGCTGAGAGGTTCGGTGAGGTTGGGTGAGCCAACGCAGACCCTTTCAAGTAATACTGCATGGTACCCATCCCATGGGTCCCAAATCTCCAGGTTCAAGGGCATCTTCCTACGTCGAAAACAGGCATGAGAAACCCAGAAGATGGTACACCGTGTGATCGGGAAAGGTTTCTAAAACGCACCTCATTTCTCATCTCCTTTGCCCGGGTTCGCCATTCCAGCCGATTTACTAGCCATCTCCCTCCTTGGAGAATCAGCACCTTTACCCTCCTGTTCCGTACAGGTTGCAATTTGTCCTGAGGATGAACGGGAAGAGGGGGAACCAATGAGAGACTAGCTCCAGGGGTTGGGACAGGCACAGGTCACTCTATTTTCCCATCAGGAAGAAGAATTAAGCACAAGCTCAGCCTGCCCCCCAGAACCAGAAGAGGGCCTGAAGCAATCCTGCGCTTTTGCGGCCAGCTCCCAAAAAAGCGAGTTGAAAAATGGAGCTCAGGGGCACTGCAATTCACAAACCTGCAGAGTTTTAAATGATACCTCTCGTCCACAAATATATTAAGGGAAGGCAACGAAGAGGCTTTGAAAGCAAGGCAGAATTGCAGGAAACAGATTTCAGGAGGTAGATTCGAATCGCCTTGAAAGCACATGAAAAGCGGCAAAACGTGGACAATGATGCCCTTGGCCAAAAAGGGCGTATGCGTTTTTTCCTGAATATATTCAGGAAAAAACGCATACGCCCTTTTTGGCCAACCAAGCAACCTGGAAAGGCCAATCAGCGCTCCAAAGAAGTCTCGCTTCCCAGCGGGCAAAAGGGCCATGCGGAAAAAAGTGTCCAAACCAGAAATGCAGGACCGGCCATGGAGAAATGGGAGCCTTGCTACGCTGATGGGTGGGATGTAAATTGCCAACAGCCACTCTGGAGAAGTGTACGGTGTGTTCTGAAACATCTAAAAAACACAGCTTGGAGAGCATAGGGCACTTCCACTCATGGGCGTATAAATTGGGAAAACTAAAAATCAGCAAGACACAGGCACCCCAAAGTTTAGGGCTGCTCTGTTGACAAGAACCCCCACTTCATTACACCTTAAATATCCTAGGAAAGAGAAAAATGGATAAAGAAGTTGGGGTCCTCATGTAAAATGGAATATCACTCAGCCATGAAATCAACGTCATAAGGCTAGTAGCAGCACGATGAGTGGATTTAGGTACGACGATTCTAAGTGAAATAAGTCACACAGAAAAAGACACTTATCATAAGATATCACTTCTAGAGGGAATGTAAAAACCGCTACACTTGAACTGAATTACAAAACAGAACAGAGTCACACGTTTAGGAAACACACTACGGCTGCTGAACGGGAAAGGTGAGGTGGGGTGATGCATAAAACAAGGGTTTCAAATTAGCTCCGATACCGTTCCATAAACCCAATATGTAAGAGACAAGACCTATTCCTTGCTCAGTGAACTGGACTCAACACCCCCTATTCACCGCCCAAGAATATATATGACTAGTAAGAATCTTCAAACCTATGCATTGATATCTCTCTGTAAGTGAGTCAAGGGGGTGTAAAGCGGCATAAACACAGCTGTGAAAAGCAGCTAAACCCCATTATAAAAATAAATTACTTTTCAAAACCCGTGAAACAAAGACCGTGAAAGAGAGAGAAATTCTTACAAAATTCGTTCAGGGGCTGTGATGCAACCTGGATTGACCATATCTAGACCCACAGCTGATTGAGACATAAGGGTGGACACTCTTGGGGCTGAGAGGTTCGGTGAGGTTGGGTGAGCCAACGCAGACCCTTTCAAGTAATACTGCATGGTACCCATCCCATGGGTCCCAAATCTCCAGGTTCAAGGGCATCTTCCTACGTCGAAAACAGGCATGAGAAACCCAGAAGATGGTACACCGTGTGATCGGGAAAGGTTTCTAAAACGCACCTCATTTCTCATCTCCTTTGCTCGGGTTCGCCATTCCAGCCGATTTACTAGCCATCTCCCTCCTTGGAGAATCAGCACCTTTACCCTCCTGTTCCGTACAGGTTGCAATTTGTCCTGAGGATGAACGGGAAGAGGGGGAACCAATGAGAGACTAGCTCCAGGGGTTGGGACAGGCACAGGTCACTCTATTTTCCCATCAGGAAGAAGAATTAAGCACAAGCTCAGCCTGCCCCCCAGAACCAGAAGAGGGCCTGAAGCAATCCTGCGCTTTTGCGGCCAGCTCCCAAAAAAGCGAGTTGAAAAATGGAGCTCAGGGGCACTGCAATTCACAAACCTGCAGAGTTTTAAATGATACCTCTCGTCCACAAATATATTAAGGGAAGGCAACGAAGAGGCTTTGAAAGCAAGGCAGAATTGCAGGAAACAGATTTCAGGAGGTAGATTCGAATCGCCTTGAAAGCACATGAAAAGCGGCAAAACGTGGACAATGATGCCCTTGGCCAAAAAGGGCGTATGCGTTTTTTCCTGAATATATTCAGGAAAAAACGCATACGCCCTTTTTGGCCAACCAAGCAACCTGGAAAGGCCAATCAGCGCTCCAAAGAAGTCTCGCTTCCCAGCGGGCAAAAGGGCCATGCGGAAAAAAGTGTCCAAACCAGAAATGCAGGACCGGCCATGGAGAAATGGGAGCCTTGCTACGCTGATGGGTGGGATGTAAATTGCCAACAGCCACTCTGGAGAAGTGTACGGTGTGTTCTGAAACATCTAAAAAACACAGCTTGGAGAGCATAGGGCACTTCCACTCATGGGCGTATAAATTGGGAAAACTAAAAATCGGCAAGACACAGGCACCCCAAAGTTTAGGGCTGCTCTGTTGACAAGAACCCCCACTTCATTACACCTTAAATATCCTAGGAAAGAGAAAAATGGATAAAGAAGTTGGGGTCCTCATGTAAAATGGAATATCACTCAGCCATGAAATCAACGTCATAAGGCTAGTAGCAGCACGATGAGTGGATTTAGGTACGACGATTCTAAGTGAAATAAGTCACACAGAAAAAGACACTTATCATAAGATATCACTTCTAGAGGGAATGTAAAAACCGCTACACTTGAACTGAATTACAAAACAGAACAGAGTCACACGTTTAGGAAACACACTACGGCTGCTGAACGGGAAAGGTGAGGTGGGGTGATGCATAAAACAAGGGTTTCAAATTAGCTCCGATACCGTTCCATAAACCCAATATGTAAGAGACAAGACCTATTCCTTGCTCAGTGAACTGGACTCAACACCCCCTATTCACCGCACAAGAATATATCTGACTAGTAAGAATCTTCAAACCTATGCATTGATATCTCTCTGTAAGTGAGTCAAGGGGGTGTAAAGCGGCATAAACACAGCTGTGAAAAGCAGCTAAACCCCATTATAAAAATAAATTACTTTTCAAAACCCGTGAAACAAAGACCGTGAAAGAGAGAGAAATTCTTACAAAATTCGTTCAGGGGCTGTGATGCAACCTGGATTGACCATATCTAGACCCACAGCTGATTGAGACATAAGGGTGGACACTCTTGGGGCTGAGAGGTTCGGTGAGGTTGGGTGAGCCAACGCAGACCCTTTCAAGTAATACTGCATGGTACCCATCCCATGGGTCCCAAATCTCCAGGTTCAAGGGCATCTTCCTACGTCGAAAACAGGCATGAGAAACCCAGAAGATGGTACACCGTGTGATCGGGAAAGGTTTCTAAAACGCACCTCATTTCTCATCTCCTTTGCTCGGGTTCGCCATTCCAGCCGATTTACTAGCCATCTCCCTCCTTGGAGAATCAGCACCTTTACCCTCCTGTTCCGTACAGGTTGCAATTTGTCCTGAGGATGAACGGGAAGAGGGGGAACCAATGAGAGACTAGCTCCAGGGGTTGGGACAGGCACAGGTCACTCTATTTTCCCATCAGGAAGAAGAATTAAGCACAAGCTCAGCCTGCCCCCCAGAACCAGAAGAGGGCCTGAAGCAATCCTGCGCTTTTGCGGCCAGCTCCCAAAAAAGCGAGTTGAAAAATGGAGCTCAGGGGCACTGCAATTCACAAACCTGCAGAGTTTTAAATGATACCTCTCGTCCACAAATATATTAAGGGAAGGCAACGAAGAGGCTTTGAAAGCAAGGCAGAATTGCAGGAAACAGATTTCAGGAGGTAGATTCGAATCGCCTTGAAAGCACATGAAAAGCGGCAAAACGTGGACAATGATGCCCTTGGCCAAAAAGGGCGTATGCGTTTTTTCCTGAATATATTCAGGAAAAAACGCATACGCCCTTTTTGGCCAACCAAGCAACCTGGAAAGGCCAATCAGCGCTCCAAAGAAGTCTCGCTTCCCAGCGGGCAAAAGGGCCATGCGGAAAAAAGTGTCCAAACCAGAAATGCAGGACCGGCCATGGAGAAATGGGAGCCTTGCTACGCTGATGGGTGGGATGTAAATTGCCAACAGCCACTCTGGAGAAGTGTACGGTGTGTTCTGAAACATCTAAAAAACACAGCTTGGAGAGCATAGGGCACTTCCACTCATGGGCGTATAAATTGGGAAAACTAAAAATCAGCAAGACACAGGCACCCCAAAGTTTAGGGCTGCTCTGTTGACAAGAACCCCCACTTCATTACACCTTAAATATCCTAGGAAAGAGAAAAATGGATAAAGAAGTTGGGGTCCTCATGTACAATGGAATATCACTCAGCCATGAAATCAACGTCATAAGGCTAGTAGCAGCACGATGAGTGGATTTAGGTACGACGATTCTAAGTGAAATAAGTCACACAGAAAAAGACACTTATCATAAGATATCACTTCTAGAGGGAATGTAAAAACCGCTACACTTGAACTGAATTACAAAACAGAACAGAGTCACACGTTTAGGAAACACACTACGGCTGCTGAACGGGAAAGGTGAGGTGGGGTGATGCATAAAACAAGGGTTTCAAATTAGCTCCGATACCGTTCCATAAACCCAATATGTAAGAGACAAGACCTATTCCTTGCTCAGTGAACTGGACTCAACACCCCCTATTCACCACACAAGAATATATCTGACTAGTAAGAATCTTCAAACCTATGCATTGATATCTCTCTGTAAGTGAGTCAAGGGGGTGTAAAGCGGCATAAACACAGCTGTGAAAAGCAGCTAAACCCCATTATAAAAATAAATTACTTTTCAAAACCCGTGAAACAAAGACAGTGAAAGAGAGAGAAATTCTTACAAAATTCGTTCAGGGGCTGTGATGCAACCTGGATTGACCATATCTAGACCCACAGCTGATTGAGACATAAGGGTGGACACTCTTGGGGCTGAGAGGTTCGGTGAGGTTGGGTGAGCCAACGCAGACCCTTTCAAGTAATACTGCATGGTACCCATCCCATGGGTCCCAAATCTCCAGGTTCAAGGGCATCTTCCTACGTCGAAAACAGGCATGAGAAACCCAGAAGATGGTACACCGTGTGATCGGGAAAGGTTTCTAAAACGCACCTCATTTCTCATCTCCTTTGCTCGGGTTCGCCATTCCAGCCGATTTACTAGCCATCTCCCTCCTTGGAGAATCAGCACCTTTACCCTCCTGTTCCGTACAGGTTGCAATTTGTCCTGAGGATGAACGGGAAGAGGGGGAACCAATGAGAGACTAGCTCCAGGGGTTGGGACAGGCACAGGTCACTCTATTTTCCCATCAGGAAGAAGAATTAAGCACAAGCTCAGCCTGCCCCCCAGAACCAGAAGAGGGCCTGAAGCAATCCTGCGCTTTTGCGGCCAGCTCCCAAAAAAGCGAGTTGAAAAATGGAGCTCAGGGGCACTGCAATTCACAAACCTGCAGAGTTTTAAATGATACCTCTCGTCCACAAATATATTAAGGGAAGGCAACGAAGAGGCTTTGAAAGCAAGGCAGAATTGCAGGAAACAGATTTCAGGAGGTAGATTCGAATCGCCTTGAAAGCACATGAAAAGCGGCAAAACGTGGACAATGATGCCCTTGGCCAAAAAGGGCGTATGCGTTTTTTCCTGAATATATTCAGGAAAAAACGCATACGCCCTTTTTGGCCAACCAAGCAACCTGGAAAGGCCAATCAGCGCTCCAAAGAAGTCTCGCTTCCCAGCGGGCAAAAGGGCCATGCGGAAAAAAGTGTCCAAACCAGAAATGCAGGACCGGCCATGGAGAAATGGGAGCCTTGCTACGCTGATGGGTGGGATGTAAATTGCCAACAGCCACTCTGGAGAAGTGTACGGTGTGTTCTGAAACATCTAAAAAACACAGCTTGGAGAGCATAGGGCACTTCCACTCATGGGCGTATAAATTGGGAAAACTAAAAATCAGCAAGACACAGGCACCCCAAAGTTTAGGGCTGCTCTGTTGACAAGAACCCCCACTTCATTACACCTTAAATATCCTAGGAAAGAGAAAAATGGATAAAGAAGTTGGGGTCCTCATGTACAATGGAATATCACTCAGCCATGAAATCAACGTCATAAGGCTAGTAGCAGCACGATGAGTGGATTTAGGTACGACGATTCTAAGTGAAATAAGTCACACAGAAAAAGACACTTATCATAAGATATCACTTCTAGAGGGAATGTAAAAACCGCTACACTTGAACTGAATTACAAAACAGAACAGAGTCACACGTTTAGGAAACACACTACGGCTGCTGAACGGGAAAGGTGAGGTGGGGTGATGCATAAAACAAGGGTTTCAAATTAGCTCCGATACCGTTCCATAAACCCAATATGTAAGAGACAAGACCTATTCCTTGCTCAGTGAACTGGACTCAACACCCCCTATTCACCACACAAGAATATATCTGACTAGTAAGAATCTTCAAACCTATGCATTGATATCTCTCTGGAAGTGAGTCAAGGGGGTGTAAAGCGGCATAAACACAGCCGTGAAAAGCAGCTAAACCCCATTATAAAAATAAATTACTTTTCAAAACCCGTGAAACAAAGACCGTGAAAGAGAGAGAAATTCTTACAAAATTCGTTCAGGGGCTGTGATGCAACCTGGATTGACCATATCTAGACCCACAGCTGATTGAGACATAAGGGTGGACACTCTTGGGGCTGAGAGGTTCGGTGAGGTTGGGTGAGCCAACGCAGACCCTTTCAAGTAATACTGCATGGTACCCATCCCATGGGTCCCAAATCTCCAGGTTCAAGGGCATCTTCCTACGTCGAAAACAGGCATGAGAAACCCAGAAGATGGTACACCGTGTGATCGGGAAAGGTTTCTAAAACGCACCTCATTTCTCATCTCCTTTGCTCGGGTTCGCCATTCCAGCCGATTTACTAGCCATCTCCCTCCTTGGAGAATCAGCACCTTTACCCTCCTGTTCCGTACAGGTTGCAATTTGTCCTGAGGATGAACGGGAAGAGGGGGAACCAATGAGAGACTAGCTCCAGGGGTTGGGACAGGCACAGGTCACTCTATTTTCCCATCAGGAAGAAGAATTAAGCACAAGCTCAGCCTGCCCCCCAGAACCAGAAGAGGGCCTGAAGCAATCCTGCGCTTTTGCGGCCAGCTCCCAAAAAAGCGAGTTGAAAAATGGAGCTCAGGGGCACTGCAATTCACAAACCTGCAGAGTTTTAAATGATACCTCTCGTCCACAAATATATTAAGGGAAGGCAACGAAGAGGCTTTGAAAGCAAGGCAGAATTGCAGGAAACAGATTTCAGGAGGTAGATTCGAATCGCCTTGAAAGCACATGAAAAGCGGCAAAACGTGGACAATGATGCCCTTGGCCAAAAAGGGCGTATGCGTTTTTTCCTGAATATATTCAGGAAAAAACGCATACGCCCTTTTTGGCCAACCAAGCAACCTGGAAAGGCCAATCAGCGCTCCAAAGAAGTCTCGCTTCCCAGCGGGCAAAAGGGCCATGCGGAAAAAAGTGTCCAAACCAGAAATGCAGGACCGGCCATGGAGAAATGGGAGCCTTGCTACGCTGATGGGTGGGATGTAAATTGCCAACAGCCACTCTGGAGAAGTGTACGGTGTGTTCTGAAACATCTAAAAAACACAGCTTGGAGAGCATAGGGCACTTCCACTCATGGGCGTATAAATTGGGAAAACTAAAAATCAGCAAGACACAGGCACCCCAAAGTTTAGGGCTGCTCTGTTGACAAGAACCCCCACTTCATTACACCTTAAATATCCTAGGAAAGAGAAAAATGGATAAAGAAGTTGGGGTCCTCATGTACAATGGAATATCACTCAGCCATGAAATCAACGTCATAAGGCTAGTAGCAGCACGATGAGTGGATTTAGGTACGACGATTCTAAGTGAAATAAGTCACACAGAAAAAGACACTTATCATAAGATATCACTTCTAGAGGGAATGTAAAAACCGCTACACTTGAACTGAATTACAAAACAGAACAGAGTCACACGTTTAGGAAACACACTACGGCTGCTGAACGGGAAAGGTGAGGTGGGGTGATGCATAAAACAAGGGTTTCAAATTAGCTCCGATACCGTTCCATAAACCCAATATGTAAGAGACAAGACCTATTCCTTGCTCAGTGAACTGGACTCAACACCCCCTATTCACCGCACAAGAATATATATGACTAGTAAGAATCTTCAAACCTATGCATTGATATCTCTCTGTAAGTGAGTCAAGGGGGTGTAAAGCGGCATAAACACAGCTGTGAAAAGCAGCTAAACCCCATTATAAAAATAAATTACTTTTCAAAACCCGTGAAACAAAGACCGTGAAAGAGAGAGAAATTCTTACAAAATTCGTTCAGGGGCTGTGATGCAACCTGGATTGACCATATCTAGACCCACAGCTGATTGAGACATAAGGGTGGACACTCTTGGGGCTGAGAGGTTCGGTGAGGTTGGGTGAGCCAACGCAGACCCTTTCAAGTAATACTGCATGGTACCCATCCCATGGGTCCCAAATCTCCAGGTTCAAGGGCATCTTCCTACGTCGAAAACAGGCATGAGAAACCCAGAAGATGGTACACCGTGTGATCGGGAAAGGTTTCTAAAACGCACCTCATTTCTCATCTCCTTTGCTCGGGTTCGCCATTCCAGCCGATTTACTAGCCATCTCCCTCCTTGGAGAATCAGCACCTTTACCCTCCTGTTCCGTACAGGTTGCAATTTGTCCTGAGGATGAACGGGAAGAGGGGGAACCAATGAGAGACTAGCTCCAGGGGTTGGGACAGGCACAGGTCACTCTATTTTCCCATCAGGAAGAAGAATTAAGCACAAGCTCAGCCTGCCCCCCAGAACCAGAAGAGGGCCTGAAGCAATCCTGCGCTTTTGCGGCCAGCTCCCAAAAAAGCGAGTTGAAAAATGGAGCTCAGGGGCACTGCAATTCACAAACCTGCAGAGTTTTAAATGATACCTCTCGTCCACAAATATATTAAGGGAAGGCAACGAAGAGGCTTTGAAAGCAAGGCAGAATTGCAGGAAACAGATTTCAGGAGGTAGATTCGAATCGCCTTGAAAGCACATGAAAAGCGGCAAAACGTGGACAATGATGCCCTTGGCCAAAAAGGGCGTATGCGTTTTTTCCTGAATATATTCAGGAAAAAACGCATACGCCCTTTTTGGCCAACCAAGCAACCTGGAAAGGCCAATCAGCGCTCCAAAGAAGTCTCGCTTCCCAGCGGGCAAAAGGGCCATGCGGAAAAAAGTGTCCAAACCAGAAATGCAGGACCGGCCATGGAGAAATGGGAGCCTTGCTACGCTGATGGGTGGGATGTAAATTGCCAACAGCCACTCTGGAGAAGTGTACGGTGTGTTCTGAAACATCTAAAAAACACAGCTTGGAGAGCATAGGGCACTTCCACTCATGGGCGTATAAATTGGGAAAACTAAAAATCGGCAAGACACAGGCACCCCAAAGTTTAGGGCTGCTCTGTTGACAAGAACCCCCACTTCATTACACCTTAAATATCCTAGGAAAGAGAAAAATGGATAAAGAAGTTGGGGTCCTCATGTAAAATGGAATATCACTCAGCCATGAAATCAACGTCATAAGGCTAGTAGCAGCACGATGAGTGGATTTAGGTACGACGATTCTAAGTGAAATAAGTCACACAGAAAAAGACACTTATCATAAGATATCACTTCTAGAGGGAATGTAAAAACCGCTACACTTGAACTGAATTACAAAACAGAACAGAGTCACACGTTTAGGAAACACACTACGGCTGCTGAACGGGAAAGGTGAGGTGGGGTGATGCATAAAACAAGGGTTTCAAATTAGCTCCGATACCGTTCCATAAACCCAATATGTAAGAGACAAGACCTATTCCTTGCTCAGTGAACTGGACTCAACACCCCCTATTCACCGCACAAGAATATATCTGACTAGTAAGAATCTTCAAACCTATGCATTGATATCTCTCTGTAAGTGAGTCAAGGGGGTGTAAAGCGGCATAAACACAGCTGTGAAAAGCAGCTAAACCCCATTATAAAAATAAATTACTTTTCAAAACCCGTGAAACAAAGACCGTGAAAGAGAGAGAAATTCTTACAAAATTCGTTCAGGGGCTGTGATGCAACCTGGATTGACCATATCTAGACCCACAGCTGATTGAGACATAAGGGTGGACACTCTTGGGGCTGAGAGGTTCGGTGAGGTTGGGTGAGCCAACGCAGACCCTTTCAAGTAATACTGCATGGTACCCATCCCATGGGTCCCAAATCTCCAGGTTCAAGGGCATCTTCCTACGTCGAAAACAGGCATGAGAAACCCAGAAGATGGTACACCGTGTGATCGGGAAAGGTTTCTAAAACGCACCTCATTTCTCATCTCCTTTGCTCGGGTTCGCCATTCCAGCCGATTTACTAGCCATCTCCCTCCTTGGAGAATCAGCACCTTTACCCTCCTGTTCCGTACAGGTTGCAATTTGTCCTGAGGATGAACGGGAAGAGGGGGAACCAATGAGAGACTAGCTCCAGGGGTTGGGACAGGCACAGGTCACTCTATTTTCCCATCAGGAAGAAGAATTAAGCACAAGCTCAGCCTGCCCCCCAGAACCAGAAGAGGGCCTGAAGCAATCCTGCGCTTTTGCGGCCAGCTCCCAAAAAAGCGAGTTGAAAAATGGAGCTCAGGGGCACTGCAATTCACAAACCTGCAGAGTTTTAAATGATACCTCTCGTCCACAAATATATTAAGGGAAGGCAACGAAGAGGCTTTGAAAGCAAGGCAGAATTGCAGGAAACAGATTTCAGGAGGTAGATTCGAATCGCCTTGAAAGCACATGAAAAGCGGCAAAACGTGGACAATGATGCCCTTGGCCAAAAAGGGCGTATGCGTTTTTTCCTGAATATATTCAGGAAAAAACGCATACGCCCTTTTTGGCCAACCAAGCAACCTGGAAAGGCCAATCAGCGCTCCAAAGAAGTCTCGCTTCCCAGCGGGCAAAAGGGCCATGCGGAAAAAAGTGTCCAAACCAGAAATGCAGGACCGGCCATGGAGAAATGGGAGCCTTGCTACGCTGATGGGTGGGATGTAAATTGCCAACAGCCACTCTGGAGAAGTGTACGGTGTGTTCTGAAACATCTAAAAAACACAGCTTGGAGAGCATAGGGCACTTCCACTCATGGGCGTATAAATTGGGAAAACTAAAAATCAGCAAGACACAGGCACCCCAAAGTTTAGGGCTGCTCTGTTGACAAGAACCCCCACTTCATTACACCTTAAATATCCTAGGAAAGAGAAAAATGGATAAAGAAGTTGGGGTCCTCATGTACAATGGAATATCACTCAGCCATGAAATCAACGTCATAAGGCTAGTAGCAGCACGATGAGTGGATTTAGGTACGACGATTCTAAGTGAAATAAGTCACACAGAAAAAGACACTTATCATAAGATATCACTTCTAGAGGGAATGTAAAAACCGCTACACTTGAACTGAATTACAAAACAGAACAGAGTCACACGTTTAGGAAACACACTACGGCTGCTGAACGGGAAAGGTGAGGTGGGGTGATGCATAAAACAAGGGTTTCAAATTAGCTCCGATACCGTTCCATAAACCCAATATGTAAGAGACAAGACCTATTCCTTGCTCAGTGAACTGGACTCAACACCCCCTATTCACCACACAAGAATATATCTGACTAGTAAGAATCTTCAAACCTATGCATTGATATCTCTCTGTAAGTGAGTCAAGGGGGTGTAAAGCGGCATAAACACAGCTGTGAAAAGCAGCTAAACCCCATTATAAAAATAAATTACTTTTCAAAACCCGTGAAACAAAGACAGTGAAAGAGAGAGAAATTCTTACAAAATTCGTTCAGGGGCTGTGATGCAACCTGGATTGACCATATCTAGACCCACAGCTGATTGAGACATAAGGGTGGACACTCTTGGGGCTGAGAGGTTCGGTGAGGTTGGGTGAGCCAACGCAGACCCTTTCAAGTAATACTGCATGGTACCCATCCCATGGGTCCCAAATCTCCAGGTTCAAGGGCATCTTCCTACGTCGAAAACAGGCATGAGAACCCAGAAGATGGTACACCGTGTGATCGGGAAAGGTTTCTAAAACGCACCTCATTTCTCATCTCCTTTGCTCGGGTTCGCCATTCCAGCCGATTTACTAGCCATCTCCCTCCTTGGAGAATCAGCACCTTTACCCTCCTGTTCCGTACAGGTTGCAATTTGTCCTGAGGATGAACGGGAAGAGGGGGAACCAATGAGAGACTAGCTCCAGGGGTTGGGACAGGCACAGGTCACTCTATTTTCCCATCAGGAAGAAGAATTAAGCACAAGCTCAGCCTGCCCCCCAGAACCAGAAGAGGGCCTGAAGCAATCCTGCGCTTTTGCGGCCAGCTCCCAAAAAAGCGAGTTGAAAAATGGAGCTCAGGGGCACTGCAATTCACAAACCTGCAGAGTTTTAAATGATACCTCTCGTCCACAAATATATTAAGGGAAGGCAACGAAGAGGCTTTGAAAGCAAGGCAGAATTGCAGGAAACAGATTTCAGGAGGTAGATTCGAATCGCCTTGAAAGCACATGAAAAGCGGCAAAACGTGGACAATGATGCCCTTGGCCAAAAAGGGCGTATGCGTTTTTTCCTGAATATATTCAGGAAAAAACGCATACGCCCTTTTTGGCCAACCAAGCAACCTGGAAAGGCCAATCAGCGCTCCAAAGAAGTCTCGCTTCCCAGCGGGCAAAAGGGCCATGCGGAAAAAAGTGTCCAAACCAGAAATGCAGGACCGGCCATGGAGAAATGGGAGCCTTGCTACGCTGATGGGTGGGATGTAAATTGCCAACAGCCACTCTGGAGAAGTGTACGGTGTGTTCTGAAACATCTAAAAAACACAGCTTGGAGAGCATAGGGCACTTCCACTCATGGGCGTATAAATTGGGAAAACTAAAAATCAGCAAGACACAGGCACCCCAAAGTTTAGGGCTGCTCTGTTGACAAGAACCCCCACTTCATTACACCTTAAATATCCTAGGAAAGAGAAAAATGGATAAAGAAGTTGGGGTCCTCATGTACAATGGAATATCACTCAGCCATGAAATCAACGTCATAAGGCTAGTAGCAGCACGATGAGTGGATTTAGGTACGACGATTCTAAGTGAAATAAGTCACACAGAAAAAGACACTTCTCATAAGATATCACTTCTAGAGGGAATGTAAAAACCGCTACACTTGAACTGAATTACAAAACAGAACAGAGTCACACGTTTAGGAAACACACTACGGCTGCTGAACGGGAAAGGTGAGGTGGGGTGATGCATAAAACAAGGGTTTCAAATTAGCTCCGATACCGTTCCATAAACCCAATATGTAAGAGACAAGACCTATTCCTTGCTCAGTGAACTGGACTCAACACCCCCTATTCACCGCACAAGAATATATCTGACTAGTAAGAATCTTCAAACCTATGCATTGATATCTCTCTGTAAGTGAGTCAAGGGGGTGTAAAGCGGCATAAACACAGCTGTGAAAAGCAGCTAAACCCCATTATAAAAATAAATTACTTTTCAAAACCCGTGAAACAAAGACCGTGAAAGAGAGAGAAATTCTTACAAAATTCGTTCAGGGGCTGTGATGCAACCTGGATTGACCATATCTAGACCCACAGCTGATTGAGACATAAGGGTGGACACTCTTGGGGCTGAGAGGTTCGGTGAGGTTGGGTGAGCCAACGCAGACCCTTTCAAGTAATACTGCATGGTACCCATCCCATGGGTCCCAAATCTCCAGGTTCAAGGGCATCTTCCTACGTCGAAAACAGGCATGAGAAACCCAGAAGATGGTACACCGTGTGATCGGGAAAGGTTTCTAAAACGCACCTCATTTCTCATCTCCTTTGCTCGGGTTCGCCATTCCAGCCGATTTACTAGCCATCTCCCTCCTTGGAGAATCAGCACCTTTACCCTCCTGTTCCGTACAGGTTGCAATTTGTCCTGAGGATGAACGGGAAGAGGGGGAACCAATGAGAGACTAGCTCCAGGGGTTGGGACAGGCACAGGTCACTCTATTTTCCCATCAGGAAGAAGAATTAAGCACAAGCTCAGCCTGCCCCCCAGAACCAGAAGAGGGCCTGAAGCAATCCTGCGCTTTTGCGGCCAGCTCCCAAAAAAGCGAGTTGAAAAATGGAGCTCAGGGGCACTGCAATTCACAAACCTGCAGAGTTTTAAATGATACCTCTCGTCCACAAATATATTAAGGGAAGGCAACGAAGAGGCTTTGAAAGCAAGGCAGAATTGCAGGAAACAGATTTCAGGAGGTAGATTCGAATCGCCTTGAAAGCACATGAAAAGCGGCAAAACGTGGACAATGATGCCCTTGGCCAAAAAGGGCGTATGCGTTTTTTCCTGAATATATTCAGGAAAAAACGCATACGCCCTTTTTGGCCAACCAAGCAACCTGGAAAGGCCAATCAGCGCTCCAAAGAAGTCTCGCTTCCCAGCGGGCAAAAGGGCCATGCGGAAAAAAGTGTCCAAACCAGAAATGCAGGACCGGCCATGGAGAAATGGGAGCCTTGCTACGCTGATGGGTGGGATGTAAATTGCCAACAGCCACTCTGGAGAAGTGTACGGTGTGTTCTGAAACATCTAAAAAACACAGCTTGGAGAGCATAGGGCACTTCCACTCATGGGCGTATAAATTGGGAAAACTAAAAATCAGCAAGACACAGGCACCCCAAAGTTTAGGGCTGCTCTGTTGACAAGAACCCCCACTTCATTACACCTTAAATATCCTAGGAAAGAGAAAAATGGATAAAGAAGTTGGGGTCCTCATGTAAAATGGAATATCACTCAGCCATGAAATCAACGTCATAAGGCTAGTAGCAGCACGATGAGTGGATTTAGGTACGACGATTCTAAGTGAAATAAGTCACACAGAAAAAGACACTTCTCATAAGATATCACTTCTAGAGGGAATGTAAAAACCGCTACACTTGAACTGAATTACAAAACAGAACAGAGTCACACGTTTAGGAAACACACTACGGCTGCTGAACGGGAAAGGTGAGGTGGGGTGATGCATAAAACAAGGGTTTCAAATTAGCTCCGATACCGTTCCATAAACCCAATATGTAAGAGACAAGACCTATTCCTTGCTCAGTGAACTGGACTCAACACCCCCTATTCACCGCACAAGAATATATCTGACTAGTAAGAATCTTCAAACCTATGCATTGATATCTCTCTGTAAGTGAGTCAAGGGGGTGTAAAGCGGCATAAACACAGCTGTGAAAAGCAGCTAAACCCCATTATAAAAATAAATTACTTTTCAAAACCTGTGAAACAAAGACAGTGAAAGAGAGAGAAATTCTTACAAAATTCGTTCAGGGGCTGTGATGCAACCTGGATTGACCATATCTAGACCCACAGCTGATTGAGACATAAGGGTGGACACTCTTGGGGCTGAGAGGTTCGGTGAGGTTGGGTGAGCCAACGCAGACCCTTTCAAGTAATACTGCATGGTACCCATCCCATGGGTCCCAAATCTCCAGGTTCAAGGGCATCTTCCTACGTCGAAAACAGGCATGAGAAACCCAGAAGATGGTACACCGTGTGATCGGGAAAGGTTTCTAAAACGCACCTCATTTCTCATCTCCTTTGCTCGGGTTCGCCATTCCAGCCGATTTACTAGCCATCTCCCTCCTTGGAGAATCAGCACCTTTACCCTCCTGTTCCGTACAGGTTGCAATTTGTCCTGAGGATGAACGGGAAGAGGGGGAACCAATGAGAGACTAGCTCCAGGGGTTGGGACAGGCACAGGTCACTCTATTTTCCCATCAGGAAGAAGAATTAAGCACAAGCTCAGCCTGCCCCCCAGAACCAGAAGAGGGCCTGAAGCAATCCTGCGCTTTTGCGGCCAGCTCCCAAAAAAGCGAGTTGAAAAATGGAGCTCAGGGGCACTGCAATTCACAAACCTGCAGAGTTTTAAATGATACCTCTCGTCCACAAATATATTAAGGGAAGGCAACGAAGAGGCTTTGAAAGCAAGGCAGAATTGCAGGAAACAGATTTCAGGAGGTAGATTCGAATCGCCTTGAAAGCACATGAAAAGCGGCAAAACGTGGACAATGATGCCCTTGGCCAAAAAGGGCGTATGCGTTTTTTCCTGAATATATTCAGGAAAAAACGCATACGCCCTTTTTGGCCAACCAAGCAACCTGGAAAGGCCAATCAGCGCTCCAAAGAAGTCTCGCTTCCCAGCGGGCAAAAGGGCCATGCGGAAAAAAGTGTCCAAACCAGAAATGCAGGACCGGCCATGGAGAAATGGGAGCCTTGCTACGCTGATGGGTGGGATGTAAATTGCCAACAGCCACTCTGGAGACGTGTACGGTGTGTTCTGAAACATCTAAAAAACACAGCTTGGAGAGCATAGGGCACTTCCACTCATGGGCGTATAAATTGGGAAAACTAAAAATCAGCAAGACACAGGCACCCCAAAGTTTAGGGCTGCTCTGTTGACAAGAACCCCCACTTCATTACACCTTAAATATCCTAGGAAAGAGAAAAATGGATAAAGAAGTTGGGGTCCTCATGTACAATGGAATATCACTCAGCCATGAAATCAACGTCATAAGGCTAGTAGCAGCACGATGAGTGGATTTAGGTACGACGATTCTAAGTGAAATAAGTCACACAGAAAAAGACACTTATCATAAGATATCACTTCTAGAGGGAATGTAAAAACCGCTACACTTGAACTGAATTACAAAACAGAACAGAGTCACACGTTTAGGAAACACACTACGGCTGCTGAACGGGAAAGGTGAGGTGGGGTGATGCATAAAACAAGGGTTTCAAATTAGCTCAGATACCGTTCCATAAACCCAATATGTAAGAGACAAGACCTATTCCTTTTTCAGTGAACTGGACTCAACACCCCCTATTCACCGCACAAGAATATATCTGACTAGTAAGAATCTTCAAACCTATGTATTGATATCTCTCTGGAAGTGAGTCAAGGGGGTGTAAAGCGGCATAAACACAGCCGTGAAAAGCAGCTAAACCCCATTATAAAAATAAATTACTTTTCAAAACCCGTGAAACAAAGACAGTGAAAGAGAGAGAAATTCTTACAAAATTCGTTCAGGGGCTGTGATGCAACCTGGATTGACCATATCTAGACCCACAGCTGATTGAGACATAAGGGTGGACACTCTTGGGGCTGAGAGGTTCGGTGAGGTTGGGTGAGCCAACGCAGACCCTTTCAAGTAATACTGCATGGTACCCATCCCATGGGTCCCAAATCTCCAGGTTCAAGGGCATCTTCCTACGTCGAAAACAGGCATGAGAAACCCAGAAGATGGTACACCGTGTGATCGGGAAAGGTTTCTAAAACGCACCTCATTTCTCATCTCCTTTGCTCGGGTTCGCCATTCCAGCCGATTTACTAGCCATCTCCCTCCTTGGAGAATCAGCACCTTTACCCTCCTGTTCCGTACAGGTTGCAATTTGTCCTGAGGATGAACGGGAAGAGGGGGAACCAATGAGAGACTAGCTCTAGGTGTTGGGACAGGCACAGGTCACTCTATTTTCCCATCAGGAAGAAGAATTAAGCACAAGCTCAGCCTGCCCCCCAGAACCAGAAGAGGGCCTGAAGCAATCCTGCGTTTTTGCGGCCAGCTCCCAAAAAAGCGAGTTGAAAAATGGAGCTCAGGGGCACTGCAATTCACAAACCTGCAGAGTTTTAAATGATACCTCTCGTCCACAAATATATTAAGGGAAGGCAACGAAGAGGCTTTGAAAGCAAGGCAGAATTGCAGGAAACAGATTTCAGGAGGTAGATTCGAATCGCCTTGAAAGCACATGAAAAGCGGCAAAACGTGGACAATGATGCCCTTGGCCAAAAAGGGCGTATATATTCAGGAAAAAACGCATACGCCCTTTTTGGCCAACCAAGCAACCTGGAAAGGCCAATCAGCGCTCCAAAGAAGTCTCGCTTCCCAGCGGGCAAAAGGGCCATGCGGAAAAAAGTGTCCAAACCAGAAATGCAGGACCGGCCATGGAGAAATGGGAGCCTTGCTACGCTGATGGGTGGGATGTAAATTGCCAACAGCCACTCTGGAGAAGTGTACGGTGTGTTCTGAAACATCTAAAAAACACAGCTTGGAGAGCATAGGGCACTTCCACTCATGGGCGTATAAATTGGGAAAACTAAAAATCAGCAAGACACAGGCACCCCAAAGTTTAGGGCTGCTCTGTTGACAAGAACCCCCACTTCATTACACCTTAAATATCCTAGGAAAGAGAAAAATGGATAAAGAAGTTGGGGTCCTCATGTAAAATGGAATATCACTCAGCCATGAAATCAACGTCATAAGGCTAGTAGCAGCACGATGAGTGGATTTAGGTACGACGATTCTAAGTGAAATAAGTCACACAGAAAAAGACACTTATCATAAGATATCACTTCTAGAGGGAATGTAAAAACCGCTACACTTGAACTGAATTACAAAACAGAACAGAGTCACACGTTTAGGAAACACACTACGGCTGCTGAACGGGAAAGGTGAGGTGGGGTGATGCATAAAACAAGGGTTTCAAATTAGCTCCGATACCGTTCCATAAACCCAATATGTAAGAGACAAGACCTATTCCTTGCTCAGTGAACTGGACTCAACACCCCCTATTCACTGCACAAGAATATATCTGACTAGTAAGAATCTTCAAACCTATGCATTGATATCTCTCTGTAAGTGAGTCAAGGGGGTGTAAAGCGGCATAAACACAGCTGTGAAAAGCAGCTAAACCCCATTATAAAAATAAATTACTTTTCAAAACCCGTGAAACAAAGACCGTGAAAGAGAGAGAAATTCTTACAAAATTCGTTCAGGGGCTGTGATGCAACCTGGATTGACCATATCTAGACCCACAGCTGATTGAGACATAAGGGTGGACACTCTTGGGGCTGAGAGGTTCGGTGAGGTTGGGTGAGCCAACGCAGACCCTTTCAAGTAATACTGCATGGTACCCATCCCATGGGTCCCAAATCTCCAGGTTCAAGGGCATCTTCCTACGTCGAAAACAGGCATGAGAAACCCAGAAGATGGTACACCGTGTGATCGGGAAAGGTTTCTAAAACGCACCTCATTTCTCATCTCCTTTGCTCCGGTTCGCCATTCCAGCCGATTTACTAGCCATCTCCCTCCTTGGAGAATCAGCACCTTTACCCTCCTGTTCCGTACAGGTTGCAATTTGTCCTGAGGATGAACGGGAAGAGGGGGAACCAATGAGAGACTAGCTCCAGGGGTTGGGACAGGCACAGGTCACTCTATTTTCCCATCAGGAAGAAGAATTAAGCACAAGCTCAGCCTGCCCCCCAGAACCAGAAGAGGGCCTGAAGCAATCCTGCGCTTTTGCGGCCAGCTCCCAAAAAAGCGAGTTGAAAAATGGAGCTCAGGGGCACTGCAATTCACAGACCTGCAGAGTTTTAAATGATACTTCTCGTCCACAAATATATTAAGGGAAGGCAACGAAGAGGCTTTGAAAGCAAGGCAGAATTGCAGGAAACAGATTTCAGGAGGTAGATTCGAATCGCCTTGAAAGCACATGAAAAGCGGCAAAACGTGGACAATGATGCCCTTGGCCAAAAAGGGCGTATGCGTTTTTTCCTGAATATATTCAGGAAAAAACGCATACGCCCTTTTTGGCCAACCAAGCAACCTGGAAAGGCCAATCAGCGCTCCAAAGAAGTCTCGCTTCCCAGCGGGCAAAAGGGCCATGCGGAAAAAAGTGTCCAAACCAGAAATGCAGGACCGGCCATGGAGAAATGGGAGCCTTGCTACGCTGATGGGTGGGATGTAAATTGCCAACAGCCACTCTGGAGAAGTGTACGGTGTGTTCTGAAACATCTAAAAAACACAGCTTGGAGAGCATAGGGCACTTCCACTCATGGGCGTATAAATTGGGAAAACTAAAAATCAGCAAGACACAGGCACCCCAAAGTTTAGGGCTGCTCTGTTGACAAGAACCCCCACTTCATTACACCTTAAATATCCTAGGAAAGAGAAAAATGGATAAAGAAGTTGGGGTCCTCATGTAAAATGGAATATCACTCAGCCATGAAATCAACGTCATAAGGCTAGTAGCAGCACGATGAGTGGATTTAGGTACGACGATTCTAAGTGAAATAAGTCACACAGAAAAAGACACTTATCATAAGATATCACTTCTAGAGGGAATGTAAAAACCGCTACACTTGAACTGAATTACAAAACAGAACAGAGTCACACGTTTAGGAAACACACTACGGCTGCTGAACGGGAAAGGTGAGGTGGGGTGATGCATAAAACAAGGGTTTCAAATTAGCTCAGATACCGTTCCATAAACCCAATATGTAAGAGACAAGACCTATTCCTTGCTCAGTGAACTGGACTCAACACCCCCTATTCACCGCACAAGAATATATCTGACTAGTAAGAATCTTCAAACCTATGCATTGATATCTCTCTGTAAGTGAGTCAAGGGGGTGTAAAGCGGCATAAACACAGCTGTGAAAAGCAGCTAAACCCCATTATAAAAATAAATTACTTTTCAAAACCCGTGAAACAAAGACAGTGAAAGAGAGAGAAATTCTTACAAAATTCGTTCAGGGGCTGTGATGCAACCTGGATTGACCATATCTAGACCCACAGCTGATTGAGACATAAGGGTGGACACTCTTGGGGCTGAGAGGTTCGGTGAGGTTGGGTGAGCCAACGCAGACCCTTTCAAGTAATACTGCATGGTACCCATCCCATGGGTCCCAAATCTCCAGGTTCAAGGGCATCTTCCTACGTCGAAAACAGGCATGAGAAACCCAGAAGATGGTACACCGTGTGATCGGGAAAGGTTTCTAAAACGCACCTCATTTCTCATCTCCTTTGCCCGGGTTCGCCATTCCAGCCGATTTACTAGCCATCTCCCTCCTTGGAGAATCAGCACCTTTACCCTCCTGTTCCGTACAGGTTGCAATTTGTCCTGAGGATGAACGGGAAGAGGGGGAACCAATGAGAGACTAGCTCCAGGGGTTGGGACAGGCACAGGTCACTCTATTTTCCCATCAGGAAGAAGAATTAAGCACAAGCTCAGCCTGCCCCCCAGAACCAGAAGAGGGCCTGAAGCAATCCTGCGCTTTTGCGGCCAGCTCCCAAAAAAGCGAGTTGAAAAATGGAGCTCAGGGGCACTGCAATTCACAAACCTGCAGAGTTTTAAATGATACCTCTCGTCCACAAATATATTAAGGGAAGGCAACGAAGAGGCTTTGAAAGCAAGGCAGAATTGCAGGAAACAGATTTCAGGAGGTAGATTCGAATCGCCTTGAAAGCACATGAAAAGCGGCAAAACGTGGACAATGATGCCCTTGGCCAAAAAGGGCGTATGCGTTTTTTCCTGAATATATTCAGGAAAAAACGCATACGCCCTTTTTGGCCAACCAAGCAACCTGGAAAGGCCAATCAGCGCTCCAAAGAAGTCTCGCTTCCCAGCGGGCAAAAGGGCCATGCGGAAAAAAGTGTCCAAACCAGAAATGCAGGACCGGCCATGGAGAAATGGGAGCCTTGCTACGCTGATGGGTGGGATGTAAATTGCCAACAGCCACTCTGGAGAAGTGTACGGTGTGTTCTGAAACATCTAAAAAACACAGCTTGGAGAGCATAGGGCACTTCCACTCATGGGCGTATAAATTGGGAAAACTAAAAATCAGCAAGACACAGGCACCCCAAAGTTTAGGGCTGCTCTGTTGACAAGAACCCCCACTTCATTACACCTTAAATATCCTAGGAAAGAGAAAAATGGATAAAGAAGTTGGGGTCCTCATGTAAAATGGAATATCACTCAGCCATGAAATCAACGTCATAAGGCTAGTAGCAGCACGATGAGTGGATTTAGGTACGACGATTCTAAGTGAAATAAGTCACACAGAAAAAGACACTTATCATAAGATATCACTTCTAGAGGGAATGTAAAAACCGCTACACTTGAACTGAATTACAAAACAGAACAGAGTCACACGTTTAGGAAACACACTACGGCTGCTGAACGGGAAAGGTGAGGTGGGGTGATGCATAAAACAAGGGTTTCAAATTAGCTCCGATACCGTTCCATAAACCCAATATGTAAGAGACAAGACCTATTCCTTGCTCAGTGAACTGGACTCAACACCCCCTATTCACCGCCCAAGAATATATATGACTAGTAAGAATCTTCAAACCTATGCATTGATATCTCTCTGTAAGTGAGTCAAGGGGGTGTAAAGCGGCATAAACACAGCTGTGAAAAGCAGCTAAACCCCATTATAAAAATAAATTACTTTTCAAAACCCGTGAAACAAAGACCGTGAAAGAGAGAGAAATTCTTACAAAATTCGTTCAGGGGCTGTGATGCAACCTGGATTGACCATATCTAGACCCACAGCTGATTGAGACATAAGGGTGGACACTCTTGGGGCTGAGAGGTTCGGTGAGGTTGGGTGAGCCAACGCAGACCCTTTCAAGTAATACTGCATGGTACCCATCCCATGGGTCCCAAATCTCCAGGTTCAAGGGCATCTTCCTACGTCGAAAACAGGCATGAGAAACCCAGAAGATGGTACACCGTGTGATCGGGAAAGGTTTCTAAAACGCACCTCATTTCTCATCTCCTTTGCTCGGGTTCGCCATTCCAGCCGATTTACTAGCCATCTCCCTCCTTGGAGAATCAGCACCTTTACCCTCCTGTTCCGTACAGGTTGCAATTTGTCCTGAGGATGAACGGGAAGAGGGGGAACCAATGAGAGACTAGCTCCAGGGGTTGGGACAGGCACAGGTCACTCTATTTTCCCATCAGGAAGAAGAATTAAGCACAAGCTCAGCCTGCCCCCCAGAACCAGAAGAGGGCCTGAAGCAATCCTGCGCTTTTGCGGCCAGCTCCCAAAAAAGCGAGTTGAAAAATGGAGCTCAGGGGCACTGCAATTCACAAACCTGCAGAGTTTTAAATGATACCTCTCGTCCACAAATATATTAAGGGAAGGCAACGAAGAGGCTTTGAAAGCAAGGCAGAATTGCAGGAAACAGATTTCAGGAGGTAGATTCGAATCGCCTTGAAAGCACATGAAAAGCGGCAAAACGTGGACAATGATGCCCTTGGCCAAAAAGGGCGTATGCGTTTTTTCCTGAATATATTCAGGAAAAAACGCATACGCCCTTTTTGGCCAACCAAGCAACCTGGAAAGGCCAATCAGCGCTCCAAAGAAGTCTCGCTTCCCAGCGGGCAAAAGGGCCATGCGGAAAAAAGTGTCCAAACCAGAAATGCAGGACCGGCCATGGAGAAATGGGAGCCTTGCTACGCTGATGGGTGGGATGTAAATTGCCAACAGCCACTCTGGAGAAGTGTACGGTGTGTTCTGAAACATCTAAAAAACACAGCTTGGAGAGCATAGGGCACTTCCACTCATGGGCGTATAAATTGGGAAAACTAAAAATCAGCAAGACACAGGCACCCCAAAGTTTAGGGCTGCTCTGTTGACAAGAACCCCCACTTCATTACACCTTAAATATCCTAGGAAAGAGAAAAATGGATAAAGAAGTTGGGGTCCTCATGTACAATGGAATATCACTCAGCCATGAAATCAACGTCATAAGGCTAGTAGCAGCACGATGAGTGGATTTAGGTACGACGATTCTAAGTGAAATAAGTCACACAGAAAAAGACACTTATCATAAGATATCACTTCTAGAGGGAATGTAAAAACCGCTACACTTGAACTGAATTACAAAACAGAACAGAGTCACACGTTTAGGAAACACACTACGGCTGCTGAACGGGAAAGGTGAGGTGGGGTGATGCATAAAACAAGGGTTTCAAATTAGCTCCGATACCGTTCCATAAACCCAATATGTAAGAGACAAGACCTATTCCTTGCTCAGTGAACTGGACTCAACACCCCCTATTCACCACACAAGAATATATCTGACTAGTAAGAATCTTCAAACCTATGCATTGATATCTCTCTGTAAGTGAGTCAAGGGGGTGTAAAGCGGCATAAACACAGCTGTGAAAAGCAGCTAAACCCCATTATAAAAATAAATTACTTTTCAAAACCCGTGAAACAAAGACCGTGAAAGAGAGAGAAATTCTTACAAAATTCGTTCAGGGGCTGTGATGCAACCTGGATTGACCATATCTAGACCCACAGCTGATTGAGACATAAGGGTGGACACTCTTGGGGCTGAGAGGTTCGGTGAGGTTGGGTGAGCCAACGCAGACCCTTTCAAGTAATACTGCATGGTACCCATCCCATGGGTCCCAAATCTCCAGGTTCAAGGGCATCTTCCTACGTCGAAAACAGGCATGAGAAACCCAGAAGATGGTACACCGTGTGATCGGGAAAGGTTTCTAAAACGCACCTCATTTCTCATCTCCTTTGCTCGGGTTCGCCATTCCAGCCGATTTACTAGCCATCTCCCTCCTTGGAGAATCAGCACCTTTACCCTCCTGTTCCGTACAGGTTGCAATTTGTCCTGAGGATGAACGGGAAGAGGGGGAACCAATGAGAGACTAGCTCCAGGGGTTGGGACAGGCACAGGTCACTCTATTTTCCCATCAGGAAGAAGAATTAAGCACAAGCTCAGCCTGCCCCCCAGAACCAGAAGAGGGCCTGAAGCAATCCTGCGCTTTTGCGGCCAGCTCCCAAAAAAGCGAGTTGAAAAATGGAGCTCAGGGGCACTGCAATTCACAAACCTGCAGAGTTTTAAATGATACCTCTCGTCCACAAATATATTAAGGGAAGGCAACGAAGAGGCTTTGAAAGCAAGGCAGAATTGCAGGAAACAGATTTCAGGAGGTAGATTCGAATCGCCTTGAAAGCACATGAAAAGCGGCAAAACGTGGACAATGATGCCCTTGGCCAAAAAGGGCGTATGCGTTTTTTCCTGAATATATTCAGGAAAAAACGCATACGCCCTTTTTGGCCAACCAAGCAACCTGGAAAGGCCAATCAGCGCTCCAAAGAAGTCTCGCTTCCCAGCGGGCAAAAGGGCCATGCGGAAAAAAGTGTCCAAACCAGAAATGCAGGACCGGCCATGGAGAAATGGGAGCCTTGCTACGCTGATGGGTGGGATGTAAATTGCCAACAGCCACTCTGGAGAAGTGTACGGTGTGTTCTGAAACATCTAAAAAACACAGCTTGGAGAGCATAGGGCACTTCCACTCATGGGCGTATAAATTGGGAAAACTAAAAATCAGCAAGACACAGGCACCCCAAAGTTTAGGGCTGCTCTGTTGACAAGAACCCCCACTTCATTACACCTTAAATATCCTAGGAAAGAGAAAAATGGATAAAGAAGTTGGGGTCCTCATGTACAATGGAATATCACTCAGCCATGAAATCAACGTCATAAGGCTAGTAGCAGCACGATGAGTGGATTTAGGTACGACGATTCTAAGTGAAATAAGTCACACAGAAAAAGACACTTATCATAAGATATCACTTCTAGAGGGAATGTAAAAACCGCTACACTTGAACTGAATTACAAAACAGAACAGAGTCACACGTTTAGGAAACACACTACGGCTGCTGAACGGGAAAGGTGAGGTGGGGTGATGCATAAAACAAGGGTTTCAAATTAGCTCCGATACCGTTCCATAAACCCAATATGTAAGAGACAAGACCTATTCCTTGCTCAGTGAACTGGACTCAACACCCCCTATTCACCACACAAGAATATATCTGACTAGTAAGAATCTTCAAACCTATGCATTGATATCTCTCTGTAAGTGAGTCAAGGGGGTGTAAAGCGGCATAAACACAGCTGTGAAAAGCAGCTAAACCCCATTATAAAAATAAATTACTTTTCAAAACCCGTGAAACAAAGACAGTGAAAGAGAGAGAAATTCTTACAAAATTCGTTCAGGGGCTGTGATGCAACCTGGATTGACCATATCTAGACCCACAGCTGATTGAGACATAAGGGTGGACACTCTTGGGGCTGAGAGGTTCGGTGAGGTTGGGTGAGCCAACGCAGACCCTTTCAAGTAATACTGCATGGTACCCATCCCATGGGTCCCAAATCTCCAGGTTCAAGGGCATCTTCCTACGTCGAAAACAGGCATGAGAAACCCAGAAGATGGTACACCGTGTGATCGGGAAAGGTTTCTAAAACGCACCTCATTTCTCATCTCCTTTGCTCGGGTTCGCCATTCCAGCCGATTTACTAGCCATCTCCCTCCTTGGAGAATCAGCACCTTTACCCTCCTGTTCCGTACAGGTTGCAATTTGTCCTGAGGATGAACGGGAAGAGGGGGAACCAATGAGAGACTAGCTCCAGGGGTTGGGACAGGCACAGGTCACTCTATTTTCCCATCAGGAAGAAGAATTAAGCACAAGCTCAGCCTGCCCCCCAGAACCAGAAGAGGGCCTGAAGCAATCCTGCGCTTTTGCGGCCAGCTCCCAAAAAAGCGAGTTGAAAAATGGAGCTCAGGGGCACTGCAATTCACAAACCTGCAGAGTTTTAAATGATACCTCTCGTCCACAAATATATTAAGGGAAGGCAACGAAGAGGCTTTGAAAGCAAGGCAGAATTGCAGGAAACAGATTTCAGGAGGTAGATTCGAATCGCCTTGAAAGCACATGAAAAGCGGCAAAACGTGGACAATGATGCCCTTGGCCAAAAAGGGCGTATGCGTTTTTTCCTGAATATATTCAGGAAAAAACGCATACGCCCTTTTTGGCCAACCAAGCAACCTGGAAAGGCCAATCAGCGCTCCAAAGAAGTCTCGCTTCCCAGCGGGCAAAAGGGCCATGCGGAAAAAAGTGTCCAAACCAGAAATGCAGGACCGGCCATGGAGAAATGGGAGCCTTGCTACGCTGATGGGTGGGATGTAAATTGCCAACAGCCACTCTGGAGAAGTGTACGGTGTGTTCTGAAACATCTAAAAAACACAGCTTGGAGAGCATAGGGCACTTCCACTCATGGGCGTATAAATTGGGAAAACTAAAAATCAGCAAGACACAGGCACCCCAAAGTTTAGGGCTGCTCTGTTGACAAGAACCCCCACTTCATTACACCTTAAATATCCTAGGAAAGAGAAAAATGGATAAAGAAGTTGGGGTCCTCATGTACAATGGAATATCACTCAGCCATGAAATCAACGTCATAAGGCTAGTAGCAGCACGATGAGTGGATTTAGGTACGACGATTCTAAGTGAAATAAGTCACACAGAAAAAGACACTTATCATAAGATATCACTTCTAGAGGGAATGTAAAAACCGCTACACTTGAACTGAATTACAAAACAGAACAGAGTCACACGTTTAGGAAACACACTACGGCTGCTGAACGGGAAAGGTGAGGTGGGGTGATGCATAAAACAAGGGTTTCAAATTAGCTCCGATACCGTTCCATAAACCCAATATGTAAGAGACAAGACCTATTCCTTGCTCAGTGAACTGGACTCAACACCCCCTATTCACCACACAAGAATATATCTGACTAGTAAGAATCTTCAAACCTATGCATTGATATCTCTCTGGAAGTGAGTCAAGGGGGTGTAAAGCGGCATAAACACAGCCGTGAAAAGCAGCTAAACCCCATTATAAAAATAAATTACTTTTCAAAACCCGTGAAACAAAGACCGTGAAAGAGAGAGAAATTCTTACAAAATTCGTTCAGGGGCTGTGATGCAACCTGGATTGACCATATCTAGACCCACAGCTGATTGAGACATAAGGGTGGACACTCTTGGGGCTGAGAGGTTCGGTGAGGTTGGGTGAGCCAACGCAGACCCTTTCAAGTAATACTGCATGGTACCCATCCCATGGGTCCCAAATCTCCAGGTTCAAGGGCATCTTCCTACGTCGAAAACAGGCATGAGAAACCCAGAAGATGGTACACCGTGTGATCGGGAAAGGTTTCTAAAACGCACCTCATTTCTCATCTCCTTTGCTCGGGTTCGCCATTCCAGCCGATTTACTAGCCATCTCCCTCCTTGGAGAATCAGCACCTTTACCCTCCTGTTCCGTACAGGTTGCAATTTGTCCTGAGGATGAACGGGAAGAGGGGGAACCAATGAGAGACTAGCTCCAGGGGTTGGGACAGGCACAGGTCACTCTATTTTCCCATCAGGAAGAAGAATTAAGCACAAGCTCAGCCTGCCCCCCAGAACCAGAAGAGGGCCTGAAGCAATCCTGCGCTTTTGCGGCCAGCTCCCAAAAAAGCGAGTTGAAAAATGGAGCTCAGGGGCACTGCAATTCACAAACCTGCAGAGTTTTAAATGATACCTCTCGTCCACAAATATATTAAGGGAAGGCAACGAAGAGGCTTTGAAAGCAAGGCAGAATTGCAGGAAACAGATTTCAGGAGGTAGATTCGAATCGCCTTGAAAGCACATGAAAAGCGGCAAAACGTGGACAATGATGCCCTTGGCCAAAAAGGGCGTATGCGTTTTTTCCTGAATATATTCAGGAAAAAACGCATACGCCCTTTTTGGCCAACCAAGCAACCTGGAAAGGCCAATCAGCGCTCCAAAGAAGTCTCGCTTCCCAGCGGGCAAAAGGGCCATGCGGAAAAAAGTGTCCAAACCAGAAATGCAGGACCGGCCATGGAGAAATGGGAGCCTTGCTACGCTGATGGGTGGGATGTAAATTGCCAACAGCCACTCTGGAGAAGTGTACGGTGTGTTCTGAAACATCTAAAAAACACAGCTTGGAGAGCATAGGGCACTTCCACTCATGGGCGTATAAATTGGGAAAACTAAAAATCAGCAAGACACAGGCACCCCAAAGTTTAGGGCTGCTCTGTTGACAAGAACCCCCACTTCATTACACCTTAAATATCCTAGGAAAGAGAAAAATGGATAAAGAAGTTGGGGTCCTCATGTACAATGGAATATCACTCAGCCATGAAATCAACGTCATAAGGCTAGTAGCAGCACGATGAGTGGATTTAGGTACGACGATTCTAAGTGAAATAAGTCACACAGAAAAAGACACTTATCATAAGATATCACTTCTAGAGGGAATGTAAAAACCGCTACACTTGAACTGAATTACAAAACAGAACAGAGTCACACGTTTAGGAAACACACTACGGCTGCTGAACGGGAAAGGTGAGGTGGGGTGATGCATAAAACAAGGGTTTCAAATTAGCTCCGATACCGTTCCATAAACCCAATATGTAAGAGACAAGACCTATTCCTTGCTCAGTGAACTGGACTCAACACCCCCTATTCACCGCACAAGAATATATATGACTAGTAAGAATCTTCAAACCTATGCATTGATATCTCTCTGTAAGTGAGTCAAGGGGGTGTAAAGCGGCATAAACACAGCTGTGAAAAGCAGCTAAACCCCATTATAAAAATAAATTACTTTTCAAAACCCGTGAAACAAAGACCGTGAAAGAGAGAGAAATTCTTACAAAATTCGTTCAGGGGCTGTGATGCAACCTGGATTGACCATATCTAGACCCACAGCTGATTGAGACATAAGGGTGGACACTCTTGGGGCTGAGAGGTTCGGTGAGGTTGGGTGAGCCAACGCAGACCCTTTCAAGTAATACTGCATGGTACCCATCCCATGGGTCCCAAATCTCCAGGTTCAAGGGCATCTTCCTACGTCGAAAACAGGCATGAGAAACCCAGAAGATGGTACACCGTGTGATCGGGAAAGGTTTCTAAAACGCACCTCATTTCTCATCTCCTTTGCTCGGGTTCGCCATTCCAGCCGATTTACTAGCCATCTCCCTCCTTGGAGAATCAGCACCTTTACCCTCCTGTTCCGTACAGGTTGCAATTTGTCCTGAGGATGAACGGGAAGAGGGGGAACCAATGAGAGACTAGCTCCAGGGGTTGGGACAGGCACAGGTCACTCTATTTTCCCATCAGGAAGAAGAATTAAGCACAAGCTCAGCCTGCCCCCCAGAACCAGAAGAGGGCCTGAAGCAATCCTGCGCTTTTGCGGCCAGCTCCCAAAAAAGCGAGTTGAAAAATGGAGCTCAGGGGCACTGCAATTCACAAACCTGCAGAGTTTTAAATGATACCTCTCGTCCACAAATATATTAAGGGAAGGCAACGAAGAGGCTTTGAAAGCAAGGCAGAATTGCAGGAAACAGATTTCAGGAGGTAGATTCGAATCGCCTTGAAAGCACATGAAAAGCGGCAAAACGTGGACAATGATGCCCTTGGCCAAAAAGGGCGTATGCGTTTTTTCCTGAATATATTCAGGAAAAAACGCATACGCCCTTTTTGGCCAACCAAGCAACCTGGAAAGGCCAATCAGCGCTCCAAAGAAGTCTCGCTTCCCAGCGGGCAAAAGGGCCATGCGGAAAAAAGTGTCCAAACCAGAAATGCAGGACCGGCCATGGAGAAATGGGAGCCTTGCTACGCTGATGGGTGGGATGTAAATTGCCAACAGCCACTCTGGAGAAGTGTACGGTGTGTTCTGAAACATCTAAAAAACACAGCTTGGAGAGCATAGGGCACTTCCACTCATGGGCGTATAAATTGGGAAAACTAAAAATCGGCAAGACACAGGCACCCCAAAGTTTAGGGCTGCTCTGTTGACAAGAACCCCCACTTCATTACACCTTAAATATCCTAGGAAAGAGAAAAATGGATAAAGAAGTTGGGGTCCTCATGTAAAATGGAATATCACTCAGCCATGAAATCAACGTCATAAGGCTAGTAGCAGCACGATGAGTGGATTTAGGTACGACGATTCTAAGTGAAATAAGTCACACAGAAAAAGACACTTATCATAAGATATCACTTCTAGAGGGAATGTAAAAACCGCTACACTTGAACTGAATTACAAAACAGAACAGAGTCACACGTTTAGGAAACACACTACGGCTGCTGAACGGGAAAGGTGAGGTGGGGTGATGCATAAAACAAGGGTTTCAAATTAGCTCCGATACCGTTCCATAAACCCAATATGTAAGAGACAAGACCTATTCCTTGCTCAGTGAACTGGACTCAACACCCCCTATTCACCGCACAAGAATATATCTGACTAGTAAGAATCTTCAAACCTATGCATTGATATCTCTCTGTAAGTGAGTCAAGGGGGTGTAAAGCGGCATAAACACAGCTGTGAAAAGCAGCTAAACCCCATTATAAAAATAAATTACTTTTCAAAACCCGTGAAACAAAGACCGTGAAAGAGAGAGAAATTCTTACAAAATTCGTTCAGGGGCTGTGATGCAACCTGGATTGACCATATCTAGACCCACAGCTGATTGAGACATAAGGGTGGACACTCTTGGGGCTGAGAGGTTCGGTGAGGTTGGGTGAGCCAACGCAGACCCTTTCAAGTAATACTGCATGGTACCCATCCCATGGGTCCCAAATCTCCAGGTTCAAGGGCATCTTCCTACGTCGAAAACAGGCATGAGAAACCCAGAAGATGGTACACCGTGTGATCGGGAAAGGTTTCTAAAACGCACCTCATTTCTCATCTCCTTTGCTCGGGTTCGCCATTCCAGCCGATTTACTAGCCATCTCCCTCCTTGGAGAATCAGCACCTTTACCCTCCTGTTCCGTACAGGTTGCAATTTGTCCTGAGGATGAACGGGAAGAGGGGGAACCAATGAGAGACTAGCTCCAGGGGTTGGGACAGGCACAGGTCACTCTATTTTCCCATCAGGAAGAAGAATTAAGCACAAGCTCAGCCTGCCCCCCAGAACCAGAAGAGGGCCTGAAGCAATCCTGCGCTTTTGCGGCCAGCTCCCAAAAAAGCGAGTTGAAAAATGGAGCTCAGGGGCACTGCAATTCACAAACCTGCAGAGTTTTAAATGATACCTCTCGTCCACAAATATATTAAGGGAAGGCAACGAAGAGGCTTTGAAAGCAAGGCAGAATTGCAGGAAACAGATTTCAGGAGGTAGATTCGAATCGCCTTGAAAGCACATGAAAAGCGGCAAAACGTGGACAATGATGCCCTTGGCCAAAAAGGGCGTATGCGTTTTTTCCTGAATATATTCAGGAAAAAACGCATACGCCCTTTTTGGCCAACCAAGCAACCTGGAAAGGCCAATCAGCGCTCCAAAGAAGTCTCGCTTCCCAGCGGGCAAAAGGGCCATGCGGAAAAAAGTGTCCAAACCAGAAATGCAGGACCGGCCATGGAGAAATGGGAGCCTTGCTACGCTGATGGGTGGGATGTAAATTGCCAACAGCCACTCTGGAGAAGTGTACGGTGTGTTCTGAAACATCTAAAAAACACAGCTTGGAGAGCATAGGGCACTTCCACTCATGGGCGTATAAATTGGGAAAACTAAAAATCAGCAAGACACAGGCACCCCAAAGTTTAGGGCTGCTCTGTTGACAAGAACCCCCACTTCATTACACCTTAAATATCCTAGGAAAGAGAAAAATGGATAAAGAAGTTGGGGTCCTCATGTACAATGGAATATCACTCAGCCATGAAATCAACGTCATAAGGCTAGTAGCAGCACGATGAGTGGATTTAGGTACGACGATTCTAAGTGAAATAAGTCACACAGAAAAAGACACTTATCATAAGATATCACTTCTAGAGGGAATGTAAAAACCGCTACACTTGAACTGAATTACAAAACAGAACAGAGTCACACGTTTAGGAAACACACTACGGCTGCTGAACGGGAAAGGTGAGGTGGGGTGATGCATAAAACAAGGGTTTCAAATTAGCTCCGATACCGTTCCATAAACCCAATATGTAAGAGACAAGACCTATTCCTTGCTCAGTGAACTGGACTCAACACCCCCTATTCACCACACAAGAATATATCTGACTAGTAAGAATCTTCAAACCTATGCATTGATATCTCTCTGTAAGTGAGTCAAGGGGGTGTAAAGCGGCATAAACACAGCTGTGAAAAGCAGCTAAACCCCATTATAAAAATAAATTACTTTTCAAAACCCGTGAAACAAAGACAGTGAAAGAGAGAGAAATTCTTACAAAATTCGTTCAGGGGCTGTGATGCAACCTGGATTGACCATATCTAGACCCACAGCTGATTGAGACATAAGGGTGGACACTCTTGGGGCTGAGAGGTTCGGTGAGGTTGGGTGAGCCAACGCAGACCCTTTCAAGTAATACTGCATGGTACCCATCCCATGGGTCCCAAATCTCCAGGTTCAAGGGCATCTTCCTACGTCGAAAACAGGCATGAGAAACCCAGAAGATGGTACACCGTGTGATCGGGAAAGGTTTCTAAAACGCACCTCATTTCTCATCTCCTTTGCTCGGGTTCGCCATTCCAGCCGATTTACTAGCCATCTCCCTCCTTGGAGAATCAGCACCTTTACCCTCCTGTTCCGTACAGGTTGCAATTTGTCCTGAGGATGAACGGGAAGAGGGGGAACCAATGAGAGACTAGCTCCAGGGGTTGGGACAGGCACAGGTCACTCTATTTTCCCATCAGGAAGAAGAATTAAGCACAAGCTCAGCCTGCCCCCCAGAACCAGAAGAGGGCCTGAAGCAATCCTGCGCTTTTGCGGCCAGCTCCCAAAAAAGCGAGTTGAAAAATGGAGCTCAGGGGCACTGCAATTCACAAACCTGCAGAGTTTTAAATGATACCTCTCGTCCACAAATATATTAAGGGAAGGCAACGAAGAGGCTTTGAAAGCAAGGCAGAATTGCAGGAAACAGATTTCAGGAGGTAGATTCGAATCGCCTTGAAAGCACATGAAAAGCGGCAAAACGTGGACAATGATGCCCTTGGCCAAAAAGGGCGTATGCGTTTTTTCCTGAATATATTCAGGAAAAAACGCATACGCCCTTTTTGGCCAACCAAGCAACCTGGAAAGGCCAATCAGCGCTCCAAAGAAGTCTCGCTTCCCAGCGGGCAAAAGGGCCATGCGGAAAAAAGTGTCCAAACCAGAAATGCAGGACCGGCCATGGAGAAATGGGAGCCTTGCTACGCTGATGGGTGGGATGTAAATTGCCAACAGCCACTCTGGAGAAGTGTACGGTGTGTTCTGAAACATCTAAAAAACACAGCTTGGAGAGCATAGGGCACTTCCACTCATGGGCGTATAAATTGGGAAAACTAAAAATCAGCAAGACACAGGCACCCCAAAGTTTAGGGCTGCTCTGTTGACAAGAACCCCCACTTCATTACACCTTAAATATCCTAGGAAAGAGAAAAATGGATAAAGAAGTTGGGGTCCTCATGTACAATGGAATATCACTCAGCCATGAAATCAACGTCATAAGGCTAGTAGCAGCACGATGAGTGGATTTAGGTACGACGATTCTAAGTGAAATAAGTCACACAGAAAAAGACACTTATCATAAGATATCACTTCTAGAGGGAATGTAAAAACCGCTACACTTGAACTGAATTACAAAACAGAACAGAGTCACACGTTTAGGAAACACACTACGGCTGCTGAACGGGAAAGGTGAGGTGGGGTGATGCATAAAACAAGGGTTTCAAATTAGCTCCGATACCGTTCCATAAACCCAATATGTAAGAGACAAGACCTATTCCTTGCTCAGTGAACTGGACTCAACACCCCCTATTCACCACACAAGAATATATCTGACTAGTAAGAATCTTCAAACCTATGCATTGATATCTCTCTGTAAGTGAGTCAAGGGGGTGTAAAGCGGCATAAACACAGCTGTGAAAAGCAGCTAAACCCCATTATAAAAATAAATTACTTTTCAAAACCCGTGAAACAAAGACAGTGAAAGAGAGAGAAATTCTTACAAAATTCGTTCAGGGGCTGTGATGCAACCTGGATTGACCATATCTAGACCCACAGCTGATTGAGACATAAGGGTGGACACTCTTGGGGCTGAGAGGTTCGGTGAGGTTGGGTGAGCCAACGCAGACCCTTTCAAGTAATACTGCATGGTACCCATCCCATGGGTCCCAAATCTCCAGGTTCAAGGGCATCTTCCTACGTCGAAAACAGGCATGAGAAACCCAGAAGATGGTACACCGTGTGATCGGGAAAGGTTTCTAAAACGCACCTCATTTCTCATCTCCTTTGCTCGGGTTCGCCATTCCAGCCGATTTACTAGCCATCTCCCTCCTTGGAGAATCAGCACCTTTACCCTCCTGTTCCGTACAGGTTGCAATTTGTCCTGAGGATGAACGGGAAGAGGGGGAACCAATGAGAGACTAGCTCCAGGGGTTGGGACAGGCACAGGTCACTCTATTTTCCCATCAGGAAGAAGAATTAAGCACAAGCTCAGCCTGCCCCCCAGAACCAGAAGAGGGCCTGAAGCAATCCTGCGCTTTTGCGGCCAGCTCCCAAAAAAGCGAGTTGAAAAATGGAGCTCAGGGGCACTGCAATTCACAAACCTGCAGAGTTTTAAATGATACCTCTCGTCCACAAATATATTAAGGGAAGGCAACGAAGAGGCTTTGAAAGCAAGGCAGAATTGCAGGAAACAGATTTCAGGAGGTAGATTCGAATCGCCTTGAAAGCACATGAAAAGCGGCAAAACGTGGACAATGATGCCCTTGGCCAAAAAGGGCGTATGCGTTTTTTCCTGAATATATTCAGGAAAAAACGCATACGCCCTTTTTGGCCAACCAAGCAACCTGGAAAGGCCAATCAGCGCTCCAAAGAAGTCTCGCTTCCCAGCGGGCAAAAGGGCCATGCGGAAAAAAGTGTCCAAACCAGAAATGCAGGACCGGCCATGGAGAAATGGGAGCCTTGCTACGCTGATGGGTGGGATGTAAATTGCCAACAGCCACTCTGGAGAAGTGTACGGTGTGTTCTGAAACATCTAAAAAACACAGCTTGGAGAGCATAGGGCACTTCCACTCATGGGCGTATAAATTGGGAAAACTAAAAATCAGCAAGACACAGGCACCCCAAAGTTTAGGGCTGCTCTGTTGACAAGAACCCCCACTTCATTACACCTTAAATATCCTAGGAAAGAGAAAAATGGATAAAGAAGTTGGGGTCCTCATGTACAATGGAATATCACTCAGCCATGAAATCAACGTCATAAGGCTAGTAGCAGCACGATGAGTGGATTTAGGTACGACGATTCTAAGTGAAATAAGTCACACAGAAAAAGACACTTATCATAAGATATCACTTCTAGAGGGAATGTAAAAACCGCTACACTTGAACTGAATTACAAAACAGAACAGAGTCACACGTTTAGGAAACACACTACGGCTGCTGAACGGGAAAGGTGAGGTGGGGTGATGCATAAAACAAGGGTTTCAAATTAGCTCCGATACCGTTCCATAAACCCAATATGTAAGAGACAAGACCTATTCCTTGCTCAGTGAACTGGACTCAACACCCCCTATTCACCACACAAGAATATATCTGACTAGTAAGAATCTTCAAACCTATGCATTGATATCTCTCTGTAAGTGAGTCAAGGGGGTGTAAAGCGGCATAAACACAGCTGTGAAAAGCAGCTAAACCCCATTATAAAAATAAATTACTTTTCAAAACCCGTGAAACAAAGACAGTGAAAGAGAGAGAAATTCTTACAAAATTCGTTCAGGGGCTGTGATGCAACCTGGATTGACCATATCTAGACCCACAGCTGATTGAGACATAAGGGTGGACACTCTTGGGGCTGAGAGGTTCGGTGAGGTTGGGTGAGCCAACGCAGACCCTTTCAAGTAATACTGCATGGTACCCATCCCATGGGTCCCAAATCTCCAGGTTCAAGGGCATCTTCCTACGTCGAAAACAGGCATGAGAAACCCAGAAGATGGTACACCGTGTGATCGGGAAAGGTTTCTAAAACGCACCTCATTTCTCATCTCCTTTGCTCGGGTTCGCCATTCCAGCCGATTTACTAGCCATCTCCCTCCTTGGAGAATCAGCACCTTTACCCTCCTGTTCCGTACAGGTTGCAATTTGTCCTGAGGATGAACGGGAAGAGGGGGAACCAATGAGAGACTAGCTCCAGGGGTTGGGACAGGCACAGGTCACTCTATTTTCCCATCAGGAAGAAGAATTAAGCACAAGCTCAGCCTGCCCCCCAGAACCAGAAGAGGGCCTGAAGCAATCCTGCGCTTTTGCGGCCAGCTCCCAAAAAAGCGAGTTGAAAAATGGAGCTCAGGGGCACTGCAATTCACAAACCTGCAGAGTTTTAAATGATACCTCTCGTCCACAAATATATTAAGGGAAGGCAACGAAGAGGCTTTGAAAGCAAGGCAGAATTGCAGGAAACAGATTTCAGGAGGTAGATTCGAATCGCCTTGAAAGCACATGAAAAGCGGCAAAACGTGGACAATGATGCCCTTGGCCAAAAAGGGCGTATGCGTTTTTTCCTGAATATATTCAGGAAAAAACGCATACGCCCTTTTTGGCCAACCAAGCAACCTGGAAAGGCCAATCAGCGCTCCAAAGAAGTCTCGCTTCCCAGCGGGCAAAAGGGCCATGCGGAAAAAAGTGTCCAAACCAGAAATGCAGGACCGGCCATGGAGAAATGGGAGCCTTGCTACGCTGATGGGTGGGATGTAAATTGCCAACAGCCACTCTGGAGAAGTGTACGGTGTGTTCTGAAACATCTAAAAAACACAGCTTGGAGAGCATAGGGCACTTCCACTCATGGGCGTATAAATTGGGAAAACTAAAAATCAGCAAGACACAGGCACCCCAAAGTTTAGGGCTGCTCTGTTGACAAGAACCCCCACTTCATTACACCTTAAATATCCTAGGAAAGAGAAAAATGGATAAAGAAGTTGGGGTCCTCATGTACAATGGAATATCACTCAGCCATGAAATCAACGTCATAAGGCTAGTAGCAGCACGATGAGTGGATTTAGGTACGACGATTCTAAGTGAAATAAGTCACACAGAAAAAGACACTTATCATAAGATATCACTTCTAGAGGGAATGTAAAAACCGCTACACTTGAACTGAATTACAAAACAGAACAGAGTCACACGTTTAGGAAACACACTACGGCTGCTGAACGGGAAAGGTGAGGTGGGGTGATGCATAAAACAAGGGTTTCAAATTAGCTCCGATACCGTTCCATAAACCCAATATGTAAGAGACAAGACCTATTCCTTGCTCAGTGAACTGGACTCAAGACCCCCTATTCACCACACAAGAATATATCTGACTAGTAAGAATCTTCAAACCTATGCATTGATATCTCTCTGGAAGTGAGTCAAGGGGGTGTAAAGCGGCATAAACACAGCCGTGAAAAGCAGCTAAACCCCATTATAAAAATAAATTACTTTTCAAAACCCGTGAAACAAAGACAGTGAAAGAGAGAGAAATTCTTACAAAATTCGTTCAGGGGCTGTGATGCAACCTGGATTGACCATATCTAGACCCACAGCTGATTGAGACATAAGGGTGGACACTCTTGGGGCTGAGAGGTTCGGTGAGGTTGGGTGAGCCAACGCAGACCCTTTCAAGTAATACTGCATGGTACCCATCCCATGGGTCCCAAATCTCCAGGTTCAAGGGCATCTTCCTACGTCGAAAACAGGCATGAGAAACCCAGAAGATGGTACACCGTGTGATCGGGAAAGGTTTCTAAAACGCACCTCATTTCTCATCTCCTTTGCTCGGGTTCGCCATTCCAGCCGATTTACTAGCCATCTCCCTCCTTGGAGAATCAGCACCTTTACCCTCCTGTTCCGTACAGGTTGCAATTTGTCCTGAGGATGAACGGGAAGAGGGGGAACCAATGAGAGACTAGCTCCAGGGGTTGGGACAGGCACAGGTCACTCTATTTTCCCATCAGGAAGAAGAATTAAGCACAAGCTCAGCCTGCCCCCCAGAACCAGAAGAGGGCCTGAAGCAATCCTGCGCTTTTGCGGCCAGCTCCCAAAAAAGCGAGTTGAAAAATGGAGCTCAGGGGCACTGCAATTCACAAACCTGCAGAGTTTTAAATGATACCTCTCGTCCACAAATATATTAAGGGAAGGCAACGAAGAGGCTTTGAAAGCAAGGCAGAATTGCAGGAAACAGATTTCAGGAGGTAGATTCGAATCGCCTTGAAAGCACATGAAAAGCGGCAAAACGTGGACAATGATGCCCTTGGCCAAAAAGGGCGTATGCGTTTTTTCCTGAATATATTCAGGAAAAAACGCATACGCCCTTTTTGGCCAACCAAGCAACCTGGAAAGGCCAATCAGCGCTCCAAAGAAGTCTCGCTTCCCAGCGGGCAAAAGGGCCATGCGGAAAAAAGTGTCCAAACCAGAAATGCAGGACCGGCCATGGAGAAATGGGAGCCTTGCTACGCTGATGGGTGGGATGTAAATTGCCAACAGCCACTCTGGAGAAGTGTACGGTGTGTTCTGAAACATCTAAAAAACACAGCTTGGAGAGCATAGGGCACTTCCACTCATGGGCGTATAAATTGGGAAAACTAAAAATCAGCAAGACACAGGCACCCCAAAGTTTAGGGCTGCTCTGTTGACAAGAACCCCCACTTCATTACACCTTAAATATCCTAGGAAAGAGAAAAATGGATAAAGAAGTTGGGGTCCTCATGTACAATGGAATATCACTCAGCCATGAAATCAACGTCATAAGGCTAGTAGCAGCACGATGAGTGGATTTAGGTACGACGATTCTAAGTGAAATAAGTCACACAGAAAAAGACACTTATCATAAGATATCACTTCTAGAGGGAATGTAAAAACCGCTACACTTGAACTGAATTACAAAACAGAACAGAGTCACACGTTTAGGAAACACACTACGGCTGCTGAACGGGAAAGGTGAGGTGGGGTGATGCATAAAACAAGGGTTTCAAATTAGCTCCGATACCGTTCCATAAACCCAATATGTAAGAGACAAGACCTATTCCTTGCTCAGTGAACTGGACTCAACACCCCCTATTCACCGCACAAGAATATATCTGACTAGTAAGAATCTTCAAACCTATGTATTGATATCTCTCTGTAAGTGAGTCAAGGGGGTGTAAAGCGGCATAAACACAGCCGTGAAAAGCAGCTAAACCCCATTATAAAAATAAATTACTTTTCAAAACCCGTGAAACAAAGACAGTGAAAGAGAGAGAAATTCTTACAAAATTCGTTCAGGGGCTGTGATGCAACCTGGATTGACCATATCTAGACCCACAGCTGATTGAGACATAAGGGTGGACACTCTTGGGGCTGAGAGGTTCGGTGAGGTTGGGTGAGCCAACGCAGACCCTTTCAAGTAATACTGCATGGTACCCATCCCATGGGTCCCAAATCTCCAGGTTCAAGGGCATCTTCCTACGTCGAAAACAGGCATGAGAAACCCAGAAGATGGTACACCGTGTGATCGGGAAAGGTTTCTAAAACGCACCTCATTTCTCATCTCCTTTGCTCGGGTTCGCCATTCCAGCCGATTTACTAGCCATCTCCCTCCTTGGAGAATCAGCACCTTTACCCTCCTGTTCCGTACAGGTTGCAATTTGTCCTGAGGATGAACGGGAAGAGGGGGAACCAATGAGAGACTAGCTCTAGGTGTTGGGACAGGCACAGGTCACTCTATTTTCCCATCAGGAAGAAGAATTAAGCACAAGCTCAGCCTGCCCCCCAGAACCAGAAGAGGGCCTGAAGCAATCCTGCGTTTTTGCGGCCAGCTCCCAAAAAAGCGAGTTGAAAAATGGAGCTCAGGGGCACTGCAATTCACAAACCTGCAGAGTTTTAAATGATACCTCTCGTCCACAAATATATTAAGGGAAGGGAACGAAGAGGCTTTGAAAGCAAGGCAGAATTGCAGGAAACAGATTTCAGGAGGTAGATTCGAATCGCCTTGAAAGCACATGAAAAGCGGCAAAACGTGGACAATGATGCCCTTGGCCAAAAAGGGCGTATATATTCAGGAAAAAACGCATACGCCCTTTTTGGCCAACCAAGCAACCTGGAAAGGCCAATCAGCGCTCCAAAGAAGTCTCGCTTCCCAGCGGGCAAAAGGGCCATGCGGAAAAAAGTGTCCAAACCAGAATTGCAGGACCGGCCATCGAGAAATGAGAGCCTTGCTACGCTGATGGGTGGGATGTAAATTGCCAGCAGCCACTCTGGAGAAGTGTACGGTGTGTTCTGAAACATCTAAAAAACACAGCTTGGAGAGCATAGGGCACTTCCACTCATGGGCGTATAAATTGGGAAAACTAAAAATCAGCAAGACACAGGCACCCCAAAGTTTAGGGCTGCTCTGTTGACAAGAACCCCCACTTCATTACACCTTAAATATCCTAGGAAAGAGAAAAATGGATAAAGAAGTTGGGGTCCTCATGTACAATGGAATATCACTCAGCCATGAAATCAACGTCATAAGGCTAGTAGCAGCACGATGAGTGGATTTAGGTACGACGATTCTAAGTGAAATAAGTCACACAGAAAAAGACACTTATCATAAGATATCACTTCTAGAGGGAATGTAAAAACCGCTACACTTGAACTGAATTACAAAACAGAACAGAGTCACACGTTTAGGAAACACACTACGGCTGCTGAACGGGAAAGGTGAGGTGGGGTGATGCATAAAACAAGGGTTTCAAATTAGCTCCGATACCGTTCCATAAACCCAATATGTAAGAGACAAGACCTATTCCTTGCTCAGTGAACTGGACTCAACACCCCCTATTCACCGCACAAGAATATATCTGACTAGTAAGAATCTTCAAACCTATGCATTGATATCTCTCTGTAAGTGAGTCAAGGGGGTGTAAAGCGGCATAAACACAGCCGTGAAAAGCAGCTAAACCCCATTATAAAAATAAATTACTTTTCAAAACCCGTGAAACAAAGACCGTGAAAGAGAGAGAAATTCTTACAAAATTCGTTCAGGGGCTGTGATGCAACCTGGATTGACCATATCTAGACCCACAGCTGATTGAGACATAAGGGTGGACACTCTTGGGGCTGAGAGGTTCGGTGAGGTTGGGTGAGCCAACGCAGACCCTTTCAAGTAATACTGCATGGTACCCATCCCATGGGTCCCAAATCTCCAGGTTCAAGGGCATCTTCCTACGTCGAAAACAGGCATGAGAAACCCAGAAGATGGTACACCGTGTGATCGGGAACGGTTTCTAAAACGCACCTCATTTCTCATCTCCTTTGCTCCGGTTCGCCATTCCAGCCGATTTACTAGCCATCTCCCTCCTTGGAGAATCAGCACCTTTACCCTCCTGTTCCGTACAGGTTGCAATTTGTCCTGAGGATGAACGGGAAGAGGGGGAACCAATGAGAGACTAGCTCCAGGGGTTGGGACAGGCACAGGTCACTCTATTTTCCCATCAGGAAGAAGAATTAAGCACAAGCTCAGCCTGCCCCCCAGAACCAGAAGAGGGCCTGAAGCAATCCTGCGTTTTTGCGGCCAGCTCCCAAAAAAGCGAGTTGAAAAATGGAGCTCAGGGGCACTGCAATTCACAAACCTGCAGAGTTTTAAATGATACCTCTCGTCCACAAATATATTAAGGGAAGGCAACGAAGAGGCTTTGAAAGCAAGGCAGAATTGCAGGAAACAGATTTCAGGAGGTAGATTCGAATCGCCTTGAAAGCACATGAAAAGCGGCAAAACGTGGACAATGATGCCCTTGGCCAAAAAGGGCGTATGCGTTTTTTCCTGAATATATTCAGGAAAAAACGCATACGCCCTTTTTGGCCAACCAAGCAACCTGGAAAGGCCAATCAGCGCTCCAAAGAAGTCTCGCTTCCCAGCGGGCAAAAGGGCCATGCGGAAAAAAGTGTCCAAACCAGAAATGCAGGACCGGCCATGGAGAAATGGGAGCCTTGCTACGCTGATGGGTGGGATGTAAATTGCCAGCAGCCACTCTGGAGAAGTGTACGGTGTGTTCTGAAACATCTAAAAAACACAGCTTGGAGAGCATAGGGCACTTCCACTCATGGGCGTATAAATTGGGAAAACTAAAAATCAGCAAGACACAGGCACCCCAAAGTTTAGGGCTGCTCTGTTGACAAGAACCCCCACTTCATTACACCTTAAATATCCTAGGAAAGAGAAAAATGGATAAAGAAGTTGGGGTCCTCATGTACAATGGAATATCACTCAGCCATGAAATCAACGTCATAAGGCTAGTAGCAGCACGATGAGTGGATTTAGGTACGACGATTCTAAGTGAAATAAGTCACACAGAAAAAGACACTTATCATAAGATATCACTTCTAGAGGGAATGTAAAAACCGCTACACTTGAACTGAATTACAAAACAGAACAGAGTCACACGTTTAGGAAACACACTACGGCTGCTGAACGGGAAAGGTGAGGTGGGGTGATGCATAAAACAAGGGTTTCAAATTAGCTCCGATACCGTTCCATAAACCCAATATGTAAGAGACAAGACCTATTCCTTTTTCAGTGAACTGGACTCAACACCCCCTATTCACCGCACAAGAATATATCTGACTAGTAAGAATCTTCAAACCTATGTATTGATATCTCTCTGTAAGTGAGTCAAGGGGGTGTAAAGTGGCATAAACACAGCCGTGAAAAGCAGCTAAACCCCATTATAAAAATAAATTACTTTTCAAAACCCGTGAAACAAAGACAGTGAAAGAGAGAGAAATTCTTACAAAATTCGTTCAGGGGCTGTGATGCAACCTGGATTGACCATATCTAGACCCACAGCTGATTGAGACATAAGGGTGGACACTCTTGGGGCTGAGAGGTTCGGTGAGGTTGGGTGAGCCAACGCAGACCCTTTCAAGTAATACTGCATGGTACCCATCCCATGGGTCCCAAATCTCCAGGTTCAAGGGCATCTTCCTACGTCAAAAACAGGCATGAGAAACCCAGAAGATGGTACACCGTGTGATCGGGAAAGGTTTCTAAAACGCACCTCATTTCTCATCTCCTTTGCTCGGGTTCGCCATTCCAGCCGATTTACTAGCCATCTCCCTCCTTGGAGAATCAGCACCTTTACCCTCCTGTTCCGTACAGGTTGCAATTTGTCCTGAGGATGAACGGGAAGAGGGGGAACCAATGAGAGACTAGCTCCAGGGGTTGGGACAGGCACAGGTCACTCTATTTTCCCATCAGGAAGAAGAATTAAGCACAAGCTCAGCCTGCCCCCCAGAACCAGAAGAGGGCCTGAAGCAATCCTGCGCTTTTGCGGCCAGCTCCCAAAAAAGCGAGTTGAAAAATGGAGCTCAGGGGCACTGCAATTCACAAACCTGCAGAGTTTTAAATGATACCTCTCGTCCACAAATATATTAAGGGAAGGCAACGAAGAGGCTTTGAAAGCAAGGCAGAATTGCAGGAAACAGATTTCAGGAGGTAGATTCGAATCGCCTTGAAAGCACATGAAAAGCGGCAAAACGTGGACAATGATGCCCTTGGCCAAAAAGGGCGTATGCGTTTTTTCCTGAATATATTCAGGAAAAAACGCATACGCCCTTTTTGGCCAACCAAGCAACCTGGAAAGGCCAATCAGCGCTCCAAAGAAGTCTCGCTTCCCAGCGGGCAAAAGGGCCATGCGGAAAAAAGTGTCCAAACCAGAAATGCAGGACCGGCCATGGAGAAATGGGAGCCTTGCTACGCTGATGGGTGGGATGTAAATTGCCAACAGCCACTCTGGAGAAGTGTACGGTGTGTTCTGAAACATCTAAAAAACACAGCTTGGAGAGCATAGGGCACTTCCACTCATGGGCGTATAAATTGGGAAAACTAAAAATCAGCAAGACACAGGCACCCCAAAGTTTAGGGCTGCTCTGTTGACAAGAACCCCCACTTCATTACACCTTAAATATCCTAGGAAAGAGAAAAATGGATAAAGAAGTTGGGGTCCTCATGTACAATGGAATATCACTCAGCCATGAAATCAACGTCATAAGGCTAGTAGCAGCACGATGAGTGGATTTAGGTACGACGATTCTAAGTGAAATAAGTCACACAGAAAAAGACACTTATCATAAGATATCACTTCTAGAGGGAATGTAAAAACCGCTACACTTGAACTGAATTACAAAACAGAACAGAGTCACACGTTTAGGAAACACACTACGGCTGCTGAACGGGAAAGGTGAGGTGGGGTGATGCATAAAACAAGGGTTTCAAATTAGCTCCGATACCGTTCCATAAACCCAATATGTAAGAGACAAGACCTATTCCTTGCTCAGTGAACTGGACTCAACACCCCCTATTCACCACACAAGAATATATCTGACTAGTAAGAATCTTCAAACCTATGCATTGATATCTCTCTGGAAGTGAGTCAAGGGGGTGTAAAGCGGCATAAACACAGCCGTGAAAAGCAGCTAAACCCCATTATAAAAATAAATTACTTTTCAAAACCCGTGAAACAAAGACCGTGAAAGAGAGAGAAATTCTTACAAAATTCGTTCAGGGGCTGTGATGCAACCTGGATTGACCATATCTAGACCCACAGCTGATTGAGACATAAGGGTGGACACTCTTGGGGCTGAGAGGTTCGGTGAGGTTGGGTGAGCCAACGCAGACCCTTTCAAGTAATACTGCATGGTACCCATCCCATGGGTCCCAAATCTCCAGGTTCAAGGGCATCTTCCTACGTCGAAAACAGGCATGAGAAACCCAGAAGATGGTACACCGTGTGATCGGGAAAGGTTTCTAAAACGCACCTCATTTCTCATCTCCTTTGCTCGGGTTCGCCATTCCAGCCGATTTACTAGCCATCTCCCTCCTTGGAGAATCAGCACCTTTACCCTCCTGTTCCGTACAGGTTGCAATTTGTCCTGAGGATGAACGGGAAGAGGGGGAACCAATGAGAGACTAGCTCCAGGGGTTGGGACAGGCACAGGTCACTCTATTTTCCCATCAGGAAGAAGAATTAAGCACAAGCTCAGCCTGCCCCCCAGAACCAGAAGAGGGCCTGAAGCAATCCTGCGCTTTTGCGGCCAGCTCCCAAAAAAGCGAGTTGAAAAATGGAGCTCAGGGGCACTGCAATTCACAAACCTGCAGAGTTTTAAATGATACCTCTCGTCCACAAATATATTAAGGGAAGGCAACGAAGAGGCTTTGAAAGCAAGGCAGAATTGCAGGAAACAGATTTCAGGAGGTAGATTCGAATCGCCTTGAAAGCACATGAAAAGCGGCAAAACGTGGACAATGATGCCCTTGGCCAAAAAGGGCGTATGCGTTTTTTCCTGAATATATTCAGGAAAAAACGCATACGCCCTTTTTGGCCAACCAAGCAACCTGGAAAGGCCAATCAGCGCTCCAAAGAAGTCTCGCTTCCCAGCGGGCAAAAGGGCCATGCGGAAAAAAGTGTCCAAACCAGAAATGCAGGACCGGCCATGGAGAAATGGGAGCCTTGCTACGCTGATGGGTGGGATGTAAATTGCCAACAGCCACTCTGGAGAAGTGTACGGTGTGTTCTGAAACATCTAAAAAACACAGCTTGGAGAGCATAGGGCACTTCCACTCATGGGCGTATAAATTGGGAAAACTAAAAATCAGCAAGACACAGGCACCCCAAAGTTTAGGGCTGCTCTGTTGACAAGAACCCCCACTTCATTACACCTTAAATATCCTAGGAAAGAGAAAAATGGATAAAGAAGTTGGGGTCCTCATGTACAATGGAATATCACTCAGCCATGAAATCAACGTCATAAGGCTAGTAGCAGCACGATGAGTGGATTTAGGTACGACGATTCTAAGTGAAATAAGTCACACAGAAAAAGACACTTATCATAAGATATCACTTCTAGAGGGAATGTAAAAACCGCTACACTTGAACTGAATTACAAAACAGAACAGAGTCACACGTTTAGGAAACACACTACGGCTGCTGAACGGGAAAGGTGAGGTGGGGTGATGCATAAAACAAGGGTTTCAAATTAGCTCCGATACCGTTCCATAAACCCAATATGTAAGAGACAAGACCTATTCCTTGCTCAGTGAACTGGACTCAACACCCCCTATTCACCGCACAAGAATATATCTGACTAGTAAGAATCTTCAAACCTATGCATTGATATCTCTCTGTAAGTGAGTCAAGGGGGTGTAAAGCGGCATAAACACAGCCGTGAAAAGCAGCTAAACCCCATTATAAAAATAAATTACTTTTCAAAACCCGTGAAACAAAGACAGTGAAAGAGAGAGAAATTCTTACAAAATTCGTTCAGGGGCTGTGATGCAACCTGGATTGACCATATCTAGACCCACAGCTGATTGAGACATAAGGGTGGACACTCTTGGGGCTGAGAGGTTCGGTGAGGTTGGGTGAGCCAACGCAGACCCTTTCAAGTAATACTGCATGGTACCCATCCCATGGGTCCCAAATCTCCAGGTTCAAGGGCATCTTCCTACGTCGAAAACAGGCATGAGAAACCCAGAAGATGGTACACCGTGTGATCGGGAAAGGTTTCTAAAACGCACCTCATTTCTCATCTCCTTTGCTCGGGTTCGCCATTCCAGCCGATTTAATAGCCATCTCCCTCCTTGGAGAATCAGCACCTTTACCCTCCTGTTCCGTACAGGTTGCAATTTGTCCTGAGGATGAACGGGAAGAGGGGGAACCAATGAGAGACTAGCTCCAGGGGTTGGGACAGGCACAGGTCACTCTATTTTCCCATCAGGAAGAAGAATTAAGCACAAGCTCAGCCTGCCCCCCAGAACCAGAAGAGGGCCTGAAGCAATCCTGCGCTTTTGCGGCCAGCTCCCAAAAAAGCGAGTTGAAAAATGGAGCTCAGGGGCACTGCAATTCACAAACCTGCAGAGTTTTAAATGATACCTCTCGTCCACAAATATATTAAGGGAAGGCAACGAAGAGGCTTTGAAAGCAAGGCAGAATTGCAGGAAACAGATTTCAGGAGGTAGATTCGAATCGCCTTGAAAGCACATGAAAAGCGGCAAAACGTGGACAATGATGCCCTTGGCCAAAAAGGGCGTATGCGTTTTTTCCTGAATATATTCAGGAAAAAACGCATACGCCCTTTTTGGCCAACCAAGCAACCTGGAAAGGCCAATCAGCGCTCCAAAGAAGTCTCGCTTCCCAGCGGGCAAAAGGGCCATGCGGAAAAAAGTGTCCAAACCAGAAATGCAGGACCGGCCATGGAGAAATGGGAGCCTTGCTACGCTGATGGGTGGGATGTAAATTGCCAACAGCCACTCTGGAGAAGTGTACGGTGTGTTCTGAAACATCTAAAAAACACAGCTTGGAGAGCATAGGGCACTTCCACTCATGGGCGTATAAATTGGGAAAACTAAAAATCAGCAAGACACAGGCACCCCAAAGTTTAGGGCTGCTCTGTTGACAAGAACCCCCACTTCATTACACCTTAAATATCCTAGGAAAGAGAAAAATGGATAAAGAAGTTGGGGTCCTCATGTACAATGGAATATCACTCAGCCATGAAATCAACGTCATAAGGCTAGTAGCAGCACGATGAGTGGATTTAGGTACGACGATTCTAAGTGAAATAAGTCACACAGAAAAAGACACTTATCATAAGATATCACTTCTAGAGGGAATGTAAAAACCGCTACACTTGAACTGAATTACAAAACAGAACAGAGTCACACGTTTAGGAAACACACTACGGCTGCTGAACGGGAAAGGTGAGGTGGGGTGATGCATAAAACAAGGGTTTCAAATTAGCTCCGATACCGTTCCATAAACCCAATATGTAAGAGACAAGACCTATTCCTTGCTCAGTGAACTGGACTCAACACCCCCTATTCACCACACAAGAATATATCTGACTAGTAAGAATCTTCAAACCTATGCATTGATATCTCTCTGTAAGTGAGTCAAGGGGGTGTAAAGCGGCATAAACACAGCCGTGAAAAGCAGCTAAACCCCATTATAAAAATAAATTACTTTTCAAAACCCGTGAAACAAAGACCGTGAAAGAGAGAGAAATTCTTACAAAATTCGTTCAGGGGCTGTGATGCAACCTGGATTGACCATATCTAGACCCACAGCTGATTGAGACATAAGGGTGGACACTCTTGGGGCTGAGAGGTTCGGTGAGGTTGGGTGAGCCAACGCAGACCCTTTCAAGTAATACTGCATGGTACCCATCCCATGGGTCCCAAATCTCCAGGTTCAAGGGCATCTTCCTACGTCGAAAACAGGCATGAGAAACCCAGAAGATGGTACACCGTGTGATCGGGAAAGGTTTCTAAAACGCACCTCATTTCTCATCTCCTTTGCTCGGGTTCGCCATTCCAGCTGATTTACTAGCCATCTCCCTCCTTGGAGAATCAGCACCTTTACCCTCCTGTTCCGTACAGGTTGCAATTTGTCCTGAGGATGAACGGGAAGAGGGGGAACCAATGAGAGACTAGCTCCAGGGGTTGGGACAGGCACAGGTCACTCTATTTTCCCATCAGGAAGAAGAATTAAGCACAAGCTCAGCCTGCCCCCCAGAACCAGAAGAGGGCCTGAAGCAATCCTGCGCTTTTGCGGCCAGCTCCCAAAAAAGCGAGTTGAAAAATGGAGCTCAGGGGCACTGCAATTCACAAACCTGCAGAGTTTTAAATGATACCTCTCGTCCACAAATATATTAAGGGAAGGCAACGAAGAGGCTTTGAAAGCAAGGCAGAATTGCAGGAAACAGATTTCAGGAGGTAGATTCGAATCGCCTTGAAAGCACATGAAAAGCGGCAAAACGTGGACAATGATGCCCTTGGCCAAAAAGGGCGTATGCGTTTTTTCCTGAATATATTCAGGAAAAAACGCATACGCCCTTTTTGGCCAACCAAGCAACCTGGAAAGGCCAATCAGCGCTCCAAAGAAGTCTCGCTTCCCAGCGGGCAAAAGGGCCATGCGGAAAAAAGTGTCCAAACCAGAAATGCAGGACCGGCCATGGAGAAATGGGAGCCTTGCTACGCTGATGGGTGGGATGTAAATTGCCAACAGCCACTCTGGAGAAGTGTACGGTGTGTTCTGAAACATCTAAAAAACACAGCTTGGAGAGCATAGGGCACTTCCACTCATGGGCGTATAAATTGGGAAAACTAAAAATCAGCAAGACACAGGCACCCCAAAGTTTAGGGCTGCTCTGTTGACAAGAACCCCCACTTCATTACACCTTAAATATCCTAGGAAAGAGAAAAATGGATAAAGAAGTTGGGGTCCTCATGTACAATGGAATATCACTCAGCCATGAAATCAACGTCATAAGGCTAGTAGCAGCACGATGAGTGGATTTAGGTACGACGATTCTAAGTGAAATAAGTCACACAGAAAAAGACACTTATCATAAGATATCACTTCTAGAGGGAATGTAAAAACCGCTACACTTGAACTGAATTACAAAACAGAACAGAGTCACACGTTTAGGAAACACACTACGGCTGCTGAACGGGAAAGGTGAGGTGGGGTGATGCATAAAACAAGGGTTTCAAATTAGCTCCGATACCGTTCCATAAACCCAATATGTAAGAGACAAGACCTATTCCTTGCTCAGTGAACTGGACTCAACACCCCCTATTCACCGCACAAGAATATATCTGACTAGTAAGAATCTTCAAACCTATGCATTGATATCTCTCTGTAAGTGAGTCAAGGGGGTGTAAAGCGGCATAAACACAGCCGTGAAAAGCAGCTAAACCCCATTATAAAAATAAATTACTTTTCAAAACCCGTGAAACAAAGACAGTGAAAGAGAGAGAAATTCTTACAAAATTCGTTCAGGGGCTGTGATGCAACCTGGATTGACCATATCTAGACCCACAGCTGATTGAGACATAAGGGTGGACACTCTTGGGGCTGAGAGGTTCGGTGAGGTTGGGTGAGCCAACGCAGACCCTTTCAAGTAATACTGCATGGTACCCATCCCATGGGTCCCAAATCTCCAGGTTCAAGGGCATCTTCCTACGTCGAAAACAGGCATGAGAAACCCAGAAGATGGTACACCGTGTGATCGGGAAAGGTTTCTAAAACGCACCTCATTTCTCATCTCCTTTGCTCGGGTTCGCCATTCCAGCCGATTTACTAGCCATCTCCCTCCTTGGAGAATCAGCACCTTTACCCTCCTGTTCCGTACAGGTTGCAATTTGTCCTGAGGATGAACGGGAAGAGGGGGAACCAATGAGAGACTAGCTCCAGGGGTTGGGACAGGCACAGGTCACTCTATTTTCCCATCAGGAAGAAGAATTAAGCACAAGCTCAGCCTGCCCCCCAGAACCAGAAGAGGGCCTGAAGCAATCCTGCGCTTTTGCGGCCAGCTCCCAAAAAAGCGAGTTGAAAAATGGAGCTCAGGGGCACTGCAATTCACAAACCTGCAGAGTTTTAAATGATACCTCTCGTCCACAAATATATTAAGGGAAGGCAACGAAGAGGCTTTGAAAGCAAGGCAGAATTGCAGGAAACAGATTTCAGGAGGTAGATTCGAATCGCCTTGAAAGCACATGAAAAGCGGCAAAACGTGGACAATGATGCCCTTGGCCAAAAAGGGCGTATGCGTTTTTTCCTGAATATATTCAGGAAAAAACGCATACGCCCTTTTTGGCCAACCAAGCAACCTGGAAAGGCCAATCAGCGCTCCAAAGAAGTCTCGCTTCCCAGCGGGCAAAAGGGCCATGCGGAAAAAAGTGTCCAAACCAGAAATGCAGGACCGGCCATGGAGAAATGGGAGCCTTGCTACGCTGATGGGTGGGATGTAAATTGCCAACAGCCACTCTGGAGAAGTGTACGGTGTGTTCTGAAACATCTAAAAAACACAGCTTGGAGAGCATAGGGCACTTCCACTCATGGGCGTATAAATTGGGAAAACTAAAAATCAGCAAGACACAGGCACCCCAAAGTTTAGGGCTGCTCTGTTGACAAGAACCCCCACTTCATTACACCTTAAATATCCTAGGAAAGAGAAAAATGGATAAAGAAGTTGGGGTCCTCATGTACAATGGAATATCACTCAGCCATGAAATCAACGTCATAAGGCTAGTAGCAGCACGATGAGTGGATTTAGGTACGACGATTCTAAGTGAAATAAGTCACACAGAAAAAGACACTTATCATAAGATATCACTTCTAGAGGGAATGTAAAAACCGCTACACTTGAACTGAATTACAAAACAGAACAGAGTCACACGTTTAGGAAACACACTACGGCTGCTGAACGGGAAAGGTGAGGTGGGGTGATGCATAAAACAAGGGTTTCAAATTAGCTCCGATACCGTTCCATAAACCCAATATGTAAGAGACAAGACCTATTCCTTGCTCAGTGAACTGGACTCAACACCCCCTATTCACCGCACAAGAATATATCTGACTAGTAAGAATCTTCAAACCTATGCATTGATATCTCTCTGTAAGTGAGTCAAGGGGGTGTAAAGCGGCATAAACACAGCCGTGAAAAGCAGCTAAACCCCATTATAAAAATAAATTACTTTTCAAAACCCGTGAAACAAAGACCGTGAAAGAGAGAGAAATTCTTACAAAATTCGTTCAGGGGCTGTGATGCAACCTGGATTGACCATATCTAGACCCACAGCTGATTGAGACATAAGGGTGGACACTCTTGGGGCTGAGAGGTTCGGTGAGGTTGGGTGAGCCAACGCAGACCCTTTCAAGTAATACTGCATGGTACCCATCCCATGGGTCCCAAATCTCCAGGTTCAAGGGCATCTTCCTACGTCGAAAACAGGCATGAGAAACCCAGAAGATGGTACACCGTGTGATCGGGAAAGGTTTCTAAAACGCACCTCATTTCTCATCTCCTTTGCTCGGGTTCGCCATTCCAGCCGATTTACTAGCCATCTCCCTCCTTGGAGAATCAGCACCTTTACCCTCCTGTTCCGTACAGGTTGCAATTTGTCCTGAGGATGAACGGGAAGAGGGGGAACCAATGAGAGACTAGCTCCAGGGGTTGGGACAGGCACAGGTCACTCTATTTTCCCATCAGGAAGAAGAATTAAGCACAAGCTCAGCCTGCCCCCCAGAACCAGAAGAGGGCCTGAAGCAATCCTGCGCTTTTGCGGCCAGCTCCCAAAAAAGCGAGTTGAAAAATGGAGCTCAGGGGCACTGCAATTCACAGACCTGCAGAGTTTTAAATGATACCTCTCGTCCACAAATATATTAAGGGAAGGCAACGAAGAGGCTTTGAAAGCAAGGCAGAATTGCAGGAAACAGATTTCAGGAGGTAGATTCGAATCGCCTTGAAAGCACATGAAAAGCGGCAAAACGTGGACAATGATGCCCTTGGCCAAAAAGGGCGTATGCGTTTTTTCCTGAATATATTCAGGAAAAAACGCATACGCCCTTTTTGGCCAACCAAGCAACCTGGAAAGGCCAATCAGCGCTCCAAAGAAGTCTCGCTTCCCAGCGGGCAAAAGGGCCATGCGGAAAAAAGTGTCCAAACCAGAAATGCAGGACCGGCCATGGAGAAATGGGAGCCTTGCTACGCTGATGGGTGGGATGTAAATTGCCAACAGCCACTCTGGAGAAGTGTACGGTGTGTTCTGAAACATCTAAAAAACACAGCTTGGAGAGCATAGGGCACTTCCACTCATGGGCGTATAAATTGGGAAAACTAAAAATCAGCAAGACACAGGCACCCCAAAGTTTAGGGCTGCTCTGTTGACAAGAACCCCCACTTCATTACACCTTAAATATCCTAGGAAAGAGAAAAATGGATAAAGAAGTTGGGGTCCTCATGTAAAATGGAATATCACTCAGCCATGAAATCAACGTCATAAGGCTAGTAGCAGCACGATGAGTGGATTTAGGTACGACGATTCTAAGTGAAATAAGTCACACAGAAAAAGACACTTATCATAAGATATCACTTCTAGAGGGAATGTAAAAACCGCTACACTTGAACTGAATTACAAAACAGAACAGAGTCACACGTTTAGGAAACACACTACGGCTGCTGAACGGGAAAGGTGAGGTGGGGTGATGCATAAAACAAGGGTTTCAAATTAGCTCAGATACCGTTCCATAAACCCAATATGTAAGAGACAAGACCTATTCCTTGCTCAGTGAACTGGACTCAACACCCCCTATTCACCGCACAAGAATATATCTGACTAGTAAGAATCTTCAAACCTATGCATTGATATCTCTCTGTAAGTGAGTCAAGGGGGTGTAAAGCGGCATAAACACAGCTGTGAAAAGCAGCTAAACCCCATTATAAAAATAAATTACTTTTCAAAACCCGTGAAACAAAGACAGTGAAAGAGAGAGAAATTCTTACAAAATTCGTTCAGGGGCTGTGATGCAACCTGGATTGACCATATCTAGACCCACAGCTGATTGAGACATAAGGGTGGACACTCTTGGGGCTGAGAGGTTCGGTGAGGTTGGGTGAGCCAACGCAGACCCTTTCAAGTAATACTGCATGGTACCCATCCCATGGGTCCCAAATCTCCAGGTTCAAGGGCATCTTCCTACGTCGAAAACAGGCATGAGAAACCCAGAAGATGGTACACCGTGTGATCGGGAAAGGTTTCTAAAACGCACCTCATTTCTCATCTCCTTTGCTCGGGTTCGCCATTCCAGCCGATTTACTAGCCATCTCCCTCCTTGGAGAATCAGCACCTTTACCCTCCTGTTCCGTACAGGTTGCAATTTGTCCTGAGGATGAACGGGAAGAGGGGGAACCAATGAGAGACTAGCTCCAGGGGTTGGGACAGGCACAGGTCACTCTATTTTCCCATCAGGAAGAAGAATTAAGCACAAGCTCAGCCTGCCCCCCAGAACCAGAAGAGGGCCTGAAGCAATCCTGCGCTTTTGCGGCCAGCTCCCAAAAAAGCGAGTTGAAAAATGGAGCTCAGGGGCACTGCAATTCACAAACCTGCAGAGTTTTAAATGATACCTCTCGTCCACAAATATATTAAGGGAAGGCAACGAAGAGGCTTTGAAAGCAAGGCAGAATTGCAGGAAACAGATTTCAGGAGGTAGATTCGAATCGCCTTGAAAGCACATGAAAAGCGGCAAAACGTGGACAATGATGCCCTTGGCCAAAAAGGGCGTATGCGTTTTTTCCTGAATATATTCAGGAAAAAACGCATACGCCCTTTTTGGCCAACCAAGCAACCTGGAAAGGCCAATCAGCGCTCCAAAGAAGTCTCGCTTCCCAGCGGGCAAAAGGGCCATGCGGAAAAAAGTGTCCAAACCAGAAATGCAGGACCGGCCATGGAGAAATGGGAGCCTTGCTACGCTGATGGGTGGGATGTAAATTGCCAACAGCCACTCTGGAGAAGTGTACGGTGTGTTCTGAAACATCTAAAAAACACAGCTTGGAGAGCATAGGGCACTTCCACTCATGGGCGTATAAATTGGGAAAACTAAAAATCAGCAAGACACAGGCACCCCAAAGTTTAGGGCTGCTCTGTTGACAAGAACCCCCACTTCATTACACCTTAAATATCCTAGGAAAGAGAAAAATGGATAAAGAAGTTGGGGTCTTCATGTACAATGGAATATCACTCAGCCATGAAATCAACGTCATAAGGCTAGTAGCAGCACGATGAGTGGATTTAGGTACGACGATTCTAAGTGAAATAAGTCACACAGAAAAAGACACTTATCATAAGATATCACTTCTAGAGGGAATGTAAAAACCGCTACACTTGAACTGAATTACAAAACAGAACAGAGTCACACGTTTAGGAAACACACTACGGCTGCTGAACGGGAAAGGTGAGGTGGGGTGATGCATAAAACAAGGGTTTCAAATTAGCTCAGATACCGTTCCATAAACCCAATATGTAAGAGACAAGACCTATTCCTTTTTCAGTGAACTGGACTCAACACCCCCTATTCACCGCACAAGAATATATCTGACTAGTAAGAATCTTCAAACCTATGTATTGATATCTCTCTGTAAGTGAGTCAAGGGGGTGTAAAGCGGCATAAACACAGCCGTGAAAAGCAGCTAAACCCCATTATAAAAATAAATTACTTTTCAAAACCCGTGAAACAAAGACAGTGAAAGAGAGAGAAATTCTTACAAAATTCGTTCAGGGGCTGTGATGCAACCTGGATTGACCATATCTAGACCCACAGCTGATTGAGACATAAGGGTGGACACTCTTGGGGCTGAGAGGTTCGGTGAGGTTGGGTGAGCCAACGCAGACCCTTTCAAGTAATACTGCATGGTACCCATCCCATGGGTCCCAAATCTCCAGGTTCAAGGGCATCTTCCTACGTCGAAAACAGGCATGAGAAACCCAGAAGATGGTACACCGTGTGATCGGGAAAGGTTTCAAAAACGCACCTCATTTCTCATCTCCTTTGCTCGGGTTCGCCATTCCAGCCGATTTACTAGCCATCTCCCTCCTTGGAGAATCAGCACCTTTACCCTCCTGTTCCGTACAGGTTGCAATTTGTCCTGAGGATGAACGGGAAGAGGGGGAACCAATGAGAGACTAGCTCCAGGGGTTGGGACAGGCACAGGTCACTCTATTTTCCCATCAGGAAGAAGAATTAAGCACAAGCTCAGCCTGCCCCCCAGAACCAGAAGAGGGCCTGAAGCAATCCTGCGCTTTTGCGGCCAGCTCCCAAAAAAGCGAGTTGAAAAATGGAGCTCAGGGGCACTGCAATTCACAGACCTGCAGAGTTTTAAATGATACCTCTCGTCCACAAATATATTAAGGGAAGGCAACGAAGAGGCTTTGAAAGCAAGGCAGAATTGCAGGAAACAGATTTCAGGAGGTAGATTCGAATCGCCTTGAAAGCACATGAAAAGCGGCAAAACGTGGACAATGATGCCCTTGGCCAAAAAGGGCGTATGCGTTTTTTCCTGAATATATTCAGGAAAAAACGCATACGCCCTTTTTGGCCAACCAAGCAACCTGGAAAGGCCAATCAGCGCTCCAAAGAAGTCTCGCTTCCCAGCGGGCAAAAGGGCCATGCGGAAAAAAGTGTCCAAACCAGAAATGCAGGACCGGCCATGGAGAAATGGGAGCCTTGCTACGCTGATGGGTGGGATGTAAATTGCCAACAGCCACTCTGGAGAAGTGTACGGTGTGTTCTGAAACATCTAAAAAACACAGCTTGGAGAGCATAGGGCACTTCCACTCATGGGCGTATAAATTGGGAAAACTAAAAATCAGCAAGACACAGGCACCCCAAAGTTTAGGGCTGCTCTGTTGACAAGAACCCCCACTTCATTACACCTTAAATATCCTAGGAAAGAGAAAAATGGATAAAGAAGTTGGGGTCCTCATGTACAATGGAATATCACTCAGCCATGAAATCAACGTCATAAGGCTAGTAGCAGCACGATGAGTGGATTTAGGTACGACGATTCTAAGTGAAATAAGTCACACAGAAAAAGACACTTATCATAAGATATCACTTCTAGAGGGAATGTAAAAACCGCTACACTTGAACTGAATTACAAAACAGAACAGAGTCACACGTTTAGGAAACACACTACGGCTGCTGAACGGGAAAGGTGAGGTGGGGTGATGCATAAAACAAGGGTTTCAAATTAGCTCCGATACCGTTCCATAAACCCAATATGTAAGAGACAAGACCTATTCCTTGCTCAGTGAACTGGACTCAACACCCCCTATTCACCGCACAAGAATATATCTGACTAGTAAGAATCTTCAAACCTATGCATTGATATCTCTCTGTAAGTGAGTCAAGGGGGTGTAAAGCGGCATAAACACAGCCGTGAAAAGCAGCTAAACCCCATTATAAAAATAAATTACTTTTCAAAACCCGTGAAACAAAGACAGTGAAAGAGAGAGAAATTCTTACAAAATTCGTTCAGGGGCTGTGATGCAACCTGGATTGACCATATCTAGACCCACAGCTGATTGAGACATAAGGGTGGACACTCTTGGGGCTGAGAGGTTCGGTGAGGTTGGGTGAGCCAACGCAGACCCTTTCAAGTAATACTGCATGGTACCCATCCCATGGGTCCCAAATCTCCAGGTTCAAGGGCATCTTCCTACGTCGAAAACAGGCATGAGAAACCCAGAAGATGGTACACCGTGTGATCGGGAAAGGTTTCTAAAACGCACCTCATTTCTCATCTCCTTTGCTCGGGTTCGCCATTCCAGCCGATTTACTAGCCATCTCCCTCCTTGGAGAATCAGCACCTTTACCCTCCTGTTCCGTACAGGTTGCAATTTGTCCTGAGGATGAACGGGAAGAGGGGGAACCAATGAGAGACTAGCTCCAGGGGTTGGGACAGGCACAGGTCACTCTATTTTCCCATCAGGAAGAAGAATTAAGCACAAGCTCAGCCTGCCCCCCAGAACCAGAAGAGGGCCTGAAGCAATCCTGCGCTTTTGCGGCCAGCTCCCAAAAAAGCGAGTTGAAAAATGGAGCTCAGGGGCACTGCAATTCACAAACCTGCAGAGTTTTAAATGATACCTCTCGTCCACAAATATATTAAGGGAAGGCAACGAAGAGGCTTTGAAAGCAAGGCAGAATTGCAGAAAACAGATTTCAGGAGGTAGATTCGAATCGCCTTGAAAGCACATGAAAAGCGGCAAAACGTGGACAATGATGCCCTTGGCCAAAAAGGGCGTATGCGTTTTTTCCTGAATATATTCAGGAAAAAACGCATACGCCCTTTTTGGCCAACCAAGCAACCTGGAAAGGCCAATCAGCGCTCCAAAGAAGTCTCGCTTCCCAGCGGGCAAAAGGGCCATGCGGAAAAAAGTGTCCAAACCAGAAATGCAGGACCGGCCATGGAGAAATGGGAGCCTTGCTACGCTGATGGGTGGGATGTAAATTGCCAACAGCCACTCTGGAGAAGTGTACGGTGTGTTCTGAAACATCTAAAAAACACAGCTTGGAGAGCATAGGGCACTTCCACTCATGGGCGTATAAATTGGGAAAACTAAAAATCAGCAAGACACAGGCACCCCAAAGTTTAGGGCTGCTCTGTTGACAAGAACCCCCACTTCATTACACCTTAAATATCCTAGGAAAGAGAAAAATGGATAAAGAAGTTGGGGTCCTCATGTAAAATGGAATATCACTCAGCCATGAAATCAACGTCATAAGGCTAGTAGCAGCACGATGAGTGGATTTAGGTACGACGATTCTAAGTGAAATAAGTCACACAGAAAAAGACACTTATCATAAGATATCACTTCTAGAGGGAATGTAAAAACCGCTACACTTGAACTGAATTACAAAACAGAACAGAGTCACACGTTTAGGAAACACACTACGGCTGCTTAACGGGAAAGGTGAGGTGGGGTGATGCATAAAACAAGGGTTTCAAATTAGCTCAGATACCGTTCCATAAACCCAATATGTAAGAGACAAGACCTATTCCTTGCTCAGTGAACTGGACTCAACACCCCCTATTCACCGCACAAGACTATATCTGACTAGTAAGAATCTTAAAACCTATGTATTGATATCTCTCTGTAAGTGAGTCAAGGGGGTGTAAAGCGGCATAAACACAGCCGTGAAAAGCAGCTACACCCCATTATAAAAATAAATTACTTTTCAAAACCCGTGAAACAAAGACAGTGAAAGAGAGAGAAATTCTTACAAAATTCGTTCAGGGGCTGTGATGCAACCTGGATTGACCATATCTAGACCCACAGCTGATTGAGACATAAGGGTGGACACTCTTGGGGCTGAGAGGTTTGGTGAGGTTGGGTGAGCCAACGCAGACCCTTTCAAGTAATACTGCATGGTACCCATCCCATGGGTCCCAAATCTCCAGGTTCAAGGGCAACTTCCTACCTCGAAAACATGCATGAGAAACCCAGAAGATGGTACACCGTGTGATCAGGAAAGGTTTCTAAAACGCACCTCATTTCTCATTTCCTTGTGCTCGGGTTCGCCATTCCAGCCGCTTTACTAGCCCTCTCCCTCCTTGGAGAATCAGCACCTTTAACCTCCTGTTCCATACAGGTTGCAATTTGTCCTTAGGATGAACGGGAAGAGGGGGAACCAATGAGAGACTAGCTCTAGGTGTTGGGACAGGCACAGGTCACTCTAGTTTCCCATCAGGAAGAAGAATTAACCACAGGCTCATCCTGCCCCCCAGAACTAGAAGAGGGCCTGAAGCAATCCTGCACTTATGCGGCCAGCTCCCAAAAAAGCGAGTTGAAAAATGGAGCTCAGGGGCACTGCAATTCACAAACCTGCAGAGTTATAAATGATAACTCTCGTCCACAAATATATTGAGGGAAGGCAACGAAGAGGCTTTGAAAGCAAGGCAGAATTGCAGGAAACAGATTTCAGGAGGTAGATTCGAATCGCCTTGAAAGCACATGAAAAGCGGCAAAATGTGGACAATGATGCCCTTGGCCAAAAAGGGCGTATGCGTTTTTCCCTGAATATATTCAGGAAAAAACGCATACGCCCTTTGTGGCCAACCAAGCCACCTGGAAAGGCACATCAGCGCTCCAAAGAAGTCTCGGTTCCCAGCGGGCAAAAGGGCCATGCGGAAAAAAGTGTCCAAACCAGAAATGCAGGACCGGCCATGGAGAAATGGGAGCCTTGCTATGCTGATGGGCGGGATGTAAATTGCCAACAGCCACTCTGGAGATGTGTACGGTGTGTCCTGAAACATTTAAAAAACACAGCTTGGAGATCATAGAGCACTTCCACTCATGGGCCTATAAATTGGGAAAACTAAAAATCAGCAAGACACAGGCACCCCAAAGTTTAGGGCTGCTCTGTTGACAAGAACCCCCACTTCATTACACCTTAAATATCCTAGGAAAGAGAAAAATGGATAAAGAAGTTGGGGTCCGCATGTACAATGGAATATCACTCAGCCATGAAATCAACGCCATAAGGCTTGTAGCAGCACGATGAGTGGATTTAGGTACGACGATTCTAAGTGAAATAAGTCACACAGAAAAAGACACTTATCATAAGATATCACTTCTAGAGGGAATGTAAAAACCGCTACACTTGAACTGAATTACAAAACAGAACAGAGTCACACGTTTAGAAAACACACTATGGCTGCTGAACGGGAAAGGTGAGGTGGGGTGATGCATAAAACAAGGGTTTCAAATTAGCTCCGATTCCGTTTCATAAACCCAATAGGTAATAGAAAAGACCTACTCCTTGCTCAGTGACCTGGACTCAACACCCCCTATTCACCGCACAAGAATATATCTGACAAGTAAGAATCTTCAAACCTATATATGGATATCTCTCTGTAAGTGAGTCAAGGGGGTGTAAAGCGGCATAAACACAGCCGTGAAAAGCAGCTACACCCCATTATAAAAATAAATTACTTTTCAAAACCCGTGAAACAAAGACAGTGAAAGAGAGAGAAATTCTTACAAAATTCGTTCAGGGGCTGTGATGCAACCTGGATTGACCATATCTAGACCCACAGCTCATTGAGACATAAGGGTGGACACTCTTGGGGCTGAGAGTTTTGATGAGGTTGGGTGAGCCAACGCAGACCCTTTAAAGTAATACTGCATGGTACCCATCCCATGGGTCCCAAATCTCCAGGTTCAAGGGCATCTTCCTACGTCGGAAATGAGCAAGAGAAACCAAGAAGATGGTACACCGTGTGGTCGGGAAAGGATTCTAAAACGCACCTCATTTCTCATCTCCTTGTGCTCGGGTTCGCCATTCCAGCCGCTTTACTAGCCATCTCCCTTCTTGCAGAATCAGCACCTTTAACCTCCTGTTCCATACAGGTTGCAATTTGTCCTGAGGATGAACGGGAAGAGGGGGAACCAATGAGAGACTAGCTCTAGGTGTTGGGACAGGCACAGGTCACTCTAGTTTCCCATCAGGAAGAAGAATTAACCACAGGCTCATCCTGCCCCCCAGAACTAGAAGAGGGCCTGAAGCAATCCTGCACTTATGCGGCCAGCTCCCAAAAAAGCGAGTTGAAAAATGGAGCTCAGGGGCACTGCAATTCACAAACCTGCAGAGTTATAAATGATAACTCTCGTCCACAAATATATTGAGGGAAGGCAACGAAGAGGCTTTGAAAGCAAGGCAGAATTGCAGGAAACAGATTTCAGGAGGTAGATTCGAATCGCCTTGAAAGCACATGAAAAGCGGCAAAATGTGGACAATGATGCCCTTGGCCAAAAAGGGCGTATGCGTTTTTCCCTGAATATATTCAGGAAAAAACGCATACGCCCTTTGTGGCCAACCAAGCCACCTGGAAAGGCACATCAGCGCTCCAAAGAAGTCTCGGTTCCCAGCGGGCAAAAGGGCCATGCGGAAAAAAGTGTCCAAACCAGAAATGCAGGACCGGCCATGGAGAAATGGGAGCCTTGCTATGCTGATGGGCGGGATGTAAATTGCCAACAGCCACTCTGGAGAAGTGTACGGTGTGTCCTGAAACATTTAAAAAACACAGCTTGGAGATCATAGAGCACTTCCACTCATGGGCCTATAAATTGGGAAAACTAAAAATCAGCAAGACACAGGCACCCCAAAGTTTAGGGCTGCTCTGTTGACAAGAACCCCCACTTCATTACACCTTAAATATCCTAGGAAAGAGAAAAATGGATAAAGAAGTTGGGGTCCGCATGTACAATGGAATATCACTCAGCCATGAAATCAACGCCATAAGGCTTGTAGCAGCACGATGAGTGGATTTAGGTACGACGATTCTAAGTGAAATAAGTCACACAGAAAAAGACACTTATCATAAGATATCACTTCTAGAGGGAATGTAAAAACCGCTACACTTGAACTGAATTACAAAACAGAACAGAGTCACACGTTTAGAAAACACACTATGGCTGCTGAACGGGAAAGGTGAGGTGGGGTGATGCATAAAACAAGGGTTTCAAATTAGCTCCGATTCCGTTTCATAAACCCAATAGGTAATAGAAAAGACCTACTCCTTGCTCAGTGACCTGGACTCAACACCCCCTATTCACCGCACAAGAATATATCTGACAAGTAAGAATCTTCAAACCTATATATGGATATCTCTCTGTAAGTGAGTCAAGGGGGTGTAAAGCGGCATAAACACAGCCGTGAAAAGCAGCTACACCCCATTATAAAAATAAATTACTTTTCAAAACCCGTGAAACAAAGACAGTGAAAGAGAGAGAAATTCTTACAAAATTCGTTCAGGGGCTGTGATGCAACCTGGATTGACCATATCTAGACCCACAGCTCATTGAGACATAAGGGTGGACACTCTTGGGGCTGAGAGTTTTGATGAGGTTGGGTGAGCCAACGCAGACCCTTTAAAGTAATACTGCATGGTACCCATCCCATGGGTCCCAAATCTCCAGGTTCAAGGGCATCTTCCTACGTCGGAAATGAGCAAGAGAAACCAAGAAGATGGTACACCGTGTGGTCGGGAAAGGATTCTAAAACGCACCTCATTTCTCATCTCCTTGTGCTCGGGTTCGCCATTCCAGCCGCTTTACTAGCCATCTCCCTTCTTGCAGAATCAGCACCTTTAACCTCCTGTTCCATACAGGTTGCAATTTGTCCTGAGGATGAACGGGAAGAGGGGGAACCAATGAGAGACTAGCTCTAGGTGTTGGGACAGGCACAGGTCACTCTATTTTCCCATCAGGAAGAAGAATTAACCACAAGCTCAGCCTGCCCCCCAGAAGCAGAAGAGGGCCTGAAGCAATCCTGCACTTATGCGGCCAGCTCCCAAAAAAGCGAGTTGAAAAATGGAGCTTAGGGGCCCTGCAATTCACAAAACTGCAGAGTTATAAATGATAACTCTCGTCCATAAATGTATTGAGGGAAGGCAACGAAGAGGATTTGAAAGTAAGGCAGAATTGCAGGAAACAGATTTCAGGAGGTAGATTCGAATCGCCTTGAAAGCACATGAAAAGCGGCAAAACGTGGACAATGATGCCCTTGGCCAAAAAGGGCGTATGCGTTTTTTCCTGAATATATTCAGGAAAAAACGCATACGCCCTTTTTGGCCAACCAAGCCACGTAGAAAGGCAAATCAGCGCTCCAAAGAAGTCTCGCTTCCCAGCGGGCAAAAGGGCCATGCGGAAAAAAGTGTCAAAACCAGAAATGCAGGACCGGCCATGGAGAAATGGGAGCCTTGCTACGCTGATGGGCGGGATGTAAATTGCCCACAGCCGCTCTGGAGAAGTGTACGGTGTGTCCTGAAACATCTAAAAAACACAGCTTGGAGAGCATAGGGCACTTCCACTCATGGGCCTATAAATTGGGAAAACTAAAAATCAGCAAGACACAGGCACCCCAAAGTTTAGGGCTGCTCTGTTGACAAGAACCCCCACTTCATTACACCTTAAATATCCTAGGAAAGAGAAAAATGGATAAAGAAGTTCGGGTCCGCATGTACAATGGAATATCACTCAGCCATGAAATCAACGTCATAAGGCTAGTAGCAGCACGATGAGTGGATTTAGGTACGACGATTCTAAGTGAAATAAGTCACACAGAAAAAGACACTTATCATAAGATATCACTTATAGAGGGAATGTAAAAACCGCTACACTTGAACTGAATTACAAAACAGAACAGAGTCACACGTTTAGAAAGCACACTATGGCTGCTGAACGGGAAAGGTGAGGTGGGGTGATGCATAAAACAAGGGTTTCAAATTAGCTCCGATTCCGTTCCATAAACCCAATAGGTAATAGACAAGACCTATTCCTTTTTCAGTGAACTGGACTCAACACCCCCTATTCACCGCACAAGCATATATCTGACTAGTAAGAATCTTCAAACCTATGTATTGATATCTCTCTGTAAGTGAGTCAAGGGGGTGTAAAGCGGCATAAACACAGCCGTGAAAAGCAGCTACACCCCATTATAAAAATAAATTACTTTTCAAAACCCGTGAAACAAAGACAGTGAAAGAGAGAGAAATTCTTACAAAATTCGTTCAGGGGCTGTGATGCAACCTGGATTGACCATATCTAGACCCACAGCTCATTGAGACATAAGGGTGGACACTCTTGGGGCTGAGAGGTTTGGTGAGGTTGGGTGAGCCAACGCAGACCCTTTAAAGTAATACTGCATGGTACCCATCCCATGGGTCCCAAATCTCCAGGTTCAAGGGCATCTTCCTACGTCGGAAACGAGCAAGAGAAACCAAGAAGATGGTACACCGTGTGGTCGGGAAAGGATTCTAAAACGCACCTCATTTCTCATCTCCTTGTGCTCGGGTTCGCCATTCCAGCCGCTTTACTAGCCATCTCCCTTCTTGCAGATTCAGCACCTTTAACCTCCTGTTCCATACAGGTTGCAATTTGTCCTGAGTATGAACGGGAAGAGGGGGAACCAATGAGAGACTAGCTCTAGGTGTTGGGACAGGCACAGGTCACTCTATTTTCCCATCAGGAAGAAGAATTAACCACAAGCTCAGCCTGCCTCCCAGAAGCAGAAGAGGGCCTGAAGCAATCCTGCACTTATGCGGCCAGCTCCCAAAAAAGTGAGTTGAAAAATGGAGCTTAGGGGCACTGCAATTCACAAAACTGCAGAGTTATAAATGATAACTCTCGTCCATAAATGTATTGAGGGAAGGCAACGAAGAGGATTTGAAAGTAAGGCAGAATTGCAGGAAACAGATTTCAGGAGTTAGATTCGAATCGCCTTGAAAGCACATGAAAAGCGGCAAAACGTGGACAATGATGCCCTTGGCCAAAAAGGGCGTATGCGTTTTATCCTGAATATATTCAGGAAAAAACGCATACGCCCTTTTTGGCCAACCAAGCCACCAGGAAAGGCAAATCAGCGCTCCAAAGAACTCTCGCTTCCCAGCGGGCAAAAGGGCCATGCGGAAAAAAGTGTCCAAACCAGAAATGCAGGACCTGCCATGGAGAAATGGGAGCCTTGCTACGCTGATGGGCGGGATGTAAAATGTCAACAGCCACTCTGGAGAAGTGTACGGTGTGTCCTGAAACATCTAAAAAACACAGCTTGGAGAGCATAGGGCACTTCCACTCATGGGGGTATAAATTGGGAAAAATAAAAATCAGCAGACACAGACACCCCAAAGTTTAGGGCTGCTCTGTTGACAAGAACCCCCACTTCATTACACCTTAAATATCCTAGGAAAGAGAAAAATGGATAAAGAAGTTGGAGTCATCATGTACAACGGAATATCACTCAGCCATGAAATCAACGTCATAAGGCTAGTAGCAGCACGATGAGTGGATTTAGGTACGACGAGTCTAAGTGAAATAAGTCACACAGAAAGAGACACTTATAATAAGATATCACTTATAGAGGGAATGTAAAAACCGCTACACTTGAACTGAATTACAAAACAGAACAGAGTCACACGTTTAGAAAACACACTATGGCTGCTTAACGGGAAAGGTGAGGTGGGGTGATGCATCAAACGAGGGTTTGAAATTAGCTCCGATTCCGTTCCATAAACCCAATAGGTAATAGACAAGACCTACTCCTTGCTCAGTGAACTGGACTCAACACCCCCTATTCACCGCACAAGAATATATCTGACAAGTAAGAATCTTCAAACCTATATATGGATATCTCTCTGTAAGTGAGTCAAGGGGGTGTAAAGCGGCATAAACACAGCCGTGAAAAGCAGCTACACCCCATTAGAAAAATAAATTACTTTTCAAAACCCGTGAAACAAAGACAGTGAAAGAGAGAGAAATTTTTTACAAAATTCGTTCAGGGGCTGTGATGCAACCTGGATTGACCATATCTAGACACACAGCTGATTGAGACATAAGGGTGGACACTCTTGGGGCTGAGAGGTTCGGTGAGGTTGGGTGAGCCAACGCAGACCCTTTAAAGTAATACTGCACGGTACCCATACCATGGGTCCCAAATCCCCAGGTTCAAGGGCATCTTCCTACGTCGAAAATGAGCATGAGATACCCAGAAGATGGTATACCGTGTGGTCGGGAAAGGATTCTAAAACGCACATCATTTCTCATCTCCTTGTGCTCGGGTTCGCCATTCCAGCCGCTTTACTAGCCATCTCCCTCCTTGCAGAATCAGCACCTTTAACCTCCTGTTCCATACAGGTTGCAATTTGTCCTGAGGATGAACGGAAAGAGGGGGAACCAATGAGAGACTAGCTCTAGGTGTTGGGACAGGCACAGGTCACTCTATTTTCCCATCAGGAAGAAGAATTAACCACAAGCTCAGCCGGCCCCCCAGAACCAGAAGAGGGCCTGAAGCAATCCTGCACTTTTTCAGCCAGCTCCCAAAAAAGCGAGTTGTAAAATGGAGATCAGGGGCACTGCAATTCACAAACCTGCAGAGTTATAAATGATAACTCTCGTCCACAAATATATTGAGGGAAGGCAAAGAAGAGGATTTGAAAGCAAGGCAGAATTGCAGGAAACAGATTTCAGGAGGTAGATTCGAATCGCCGTGAAAGCATATGAAAAGCGGCAAAACGTGGACAATGATGCCCTTGGCCAAAAAGGGCGTATGCGTTTTTTCCTGAATATATTCAGGAAAAAACGCATACGCCCTTTTGGGCCAACCAAGCAACCTGGAAAGGCAAATCAGCGCTCCAAAGAAGTCTCGCTTCCCAGCGGGCAAAAGGGCCATGCGGAAAAAAGTGTCCAAACCAGAAATGCAGGACCGGCCATGGAGAAATGGGAGCCTTGCTACGCTGATGGGCGGGATGTAAAATGCCAACAGCCACTCTGTAGAAGTGTACGGTGTGTCCTGAAACATCTAAAAAACACAGCTTGGAGAGCATAGGGCACTTCCACTCATGGGGGTATAAATTGGGAAAACTAAAAATCAGCAAGACACAGGCACCCCAAAGTTTAGGGCTGCTCTGTTGACAAGAACCCCCACTTCATTACACCTTAAATATCCTAGGAAAGAGAAAAGTGGATAAAGAAGTTGTGGTCCTCATGTACAATGGAATATCACTCAGCCATGAAATCAACGTCATAAGGCTAGTAGCAGCACGATGAGTGGATTTAGGTATGACGAGTCTAAGTGAAATAAGTCGCACAGAAAAAGACACTTATCATAAGATATCACTTATAGAGGGAATGTAAAAACCGCTACACTTGAAGGGAATTACAAAACAGAACAGAGTCACACGTTTAGAAAACACACTATGGTTGCTAAACGGGAAAGGTGAGGTGGGGTGATGCATAAAACAAGGGTTTCAAAATAGCTCCGATACCGTTCCATAAACCCAATACGTAATAGACAAGACCTACTCCTTGCTCAGTGAACTGGACTCAACACCCCGTATTCACCACACAAGCATATATCTGACTAGTAAGAATCTTCAAACCTATGTATTGATATCTCTCTGTAAGTGAGTCAAGGGGATGTAACACGGCATAAACACAGCCGTGAAAAGCAGATAAACCCCATTATAAAAATCAATTTCTTTTCAAAACCCGTGAAACAAAGACAGTGAAAGAGACAGAAATTCTTACAAAATTCGTTCAGGGGCTGTGATGCAACCTGGATTGACCATATCTAGACCCACAGATGATTGAGACATAAGGGTGGACACTCTTGGGGCTGAGAGGATTGGTGAGGTTGGGTGAGCCAATGCAGACCCTTTAAAGTAATACTGCATGGTACCCATCCAATGGGTCCCAAATCTCCAGGTTCAAGGGCATCTTCCTACGTCGAAAACATGCATGAGAAACCCAGAAGATGGTACACCGTGTGATCGGAAATGTTTCTAAAACGCACATCATTTCTCATCTCCTTGTGCTCGGGTTCGCCATTTCAGCCACTTTACTAGCCATCTCCCTCCTTGGAGAATCAGCACCTTTAACCTCCTGTTCCGTACAGGTTGCTATTTGTCCTGAGGATGAACGGGAAGAGGGGGAACCAATGAGAGACTAGCTCTAGGTGTTGGGACAGGCACAGGTCACTCTATTTTCCCATCAGGAAGAAGAATTAACCACAAGCTCATCCTGCCCCCCAGAACCAGAAGAGGGCCTGAAGCAATCATGCACTTTTGCGGCCAGCTCCCATAAAAGCGACTTGAAAACTGGAGCTCAGGGGCACTGCAATTCACAAACCTGCAGAGTTATAAATGACAACTCTCATCCACAAATATATTGAGGGAAGGCAACGAAGAGGATTTCAAAGCAAGGCAGAATTGCAGGAAACAGATTTCAGGAGGTAGATTCGAATCGCCTTGAAAGCACATGAAAAGCGGCAAAACGTGGACAATGATGCCCTTGGCCAAAAAGGGCGTATGCGTTTTTTCCTGAATATATTCAGCAAAAAACGCATACGCCCTTTTTGGCCCACCAAGCAACCTGGAAAGCAAATCAGCGCTACAAAGTAGTCTCGCTTCCCATCGGTCAAAAGGGCCATGCTGAAAAATGTGTCAAAACCAGAAATGCAGGACAGGCCATGGAGAAATGGGAGCCTTGCTACGCTGATGGGCGGGATGTAAATTGCCAACAGCCACTCTGGAGAAGTGTACGGTGTGTCCTGAAACATCTAAAAAACACAGCTTAGAGAGCATAGGGCACTTCCACTCATGGGTGTATACATTGGGAAAATTAAAAATCAGCAAGACCCAGGCACCCCAAAGTTTAGGGCTGCTCTGTTGAGAAGAACCTCCACTTCATTACACCTTAAATATCCCAGGAAAGAGAAAAAGGGATAAAGAAATTTTGGTCCTTATGTACAATGGAATATCACTCAGCCATGAAATCAATGTCATAAGACTAGTAGCAGCATGATGAGTGGATTTAGGTACGAAGATCTAAGAGAAATAAGTCACACAGAAAAAGACACTTATCATAAGATATCACTTATAGAGGGAATGTAAAAACCGCTACACTTGAACTGAATTACAAAACAGAACAGAGTCACACGTTTAGTTAACACAGTATGGCTGCTGAACGGGAAAGGTGAGGTGGGGTGATGCATAAAACAGGGGTTTCAAATTAGCTCCGATACCGTTCCATAAACCCAATAGGTAATAGACAAGACCTACTCCTTGCTCAGTGAACTGGACTCAACACCCCCTATTCACCGCACAAGACTATATCTGACTAGTAAGAATCTTAAAACCTATGTATTGATATCTCTCTGTAAGTGAGTCAAGTGGGTGTAAAGCGGCATAGACACAGCAGTGAAAAGCAGCTAAACCCCATTATAAAAATAAACTACTTTTAAATACCCATGAAACAAAGACTTTGAAAGAGAGAGAAATTCTCACACAATTCATTCAGGGGCTGTGATGCAACCTAGATTGACCATATGTAGATCCACAGCTGGATGAGACATAAGGGTGGACACCTTTGGGGCTGAAGGCTCCTTCCCTAGTTACCAGATTGGGGAACGTGGTAAGGCTGCCGCCCTCTGGCCGTTACCTGCCAAAGCAGCTTTTAAACCTGTGCTAAAGGTCACTTCATATGAACAAGTACTTCAGGGCTGTAAATGAAACCTGCCTTCAAAATGTCTTGAGGGAGATAATGGCCAAAAATTTTCAAAATGTGACACTTACTTTAAGAAAACACTTTGAAGAACTAAGCTATAATCACAGTTTGATAAATAGAAAGGGCATGCTTTAAAGCTCAATTTCAACAGATTTTGGGACACATGCAAATTCAACCACAGAGAGGTATCAGCTCGCACCTGTTAGAATAACCATCAGCAAGAAAACTACAAACAATAAATATTGAAGGTGTTTTGGAGAAATGCATACCCTCAATTTTAAGTGGGACGTAATCTGGAAAGAGCCACTAATGAGAACTGAATGGTGGTGCCTTTAAAACGTACACACTGAGCTACCATATGATACAGCAAGCCCACTCCTTGGCCTATAACATAAGAAGATAGAACTGGAAAGACACAGGCAAGAAAATATGCATTGCAGCAGTATTACAATAGCCAAGACATGGAGGCAACCAGAAAGTCCATCAAGAGGTGCGTGGCCAAAGAAGAACTGGTACACGTACAGATGGAATATTAGCCAGGGAAAAAAATGAAACAATGCCATTTGCAGCACCATGTATGATTCTTGAGGTAATCAGGCAAATTGTACTAAGTCAGAAAGCCAAAGACACATATTCTATAATATCACTTATAGGTCTTAGCTAAAAATTGATACCAATGAAGATATTTCCACAGAGAAATGCAATCACAGATTCATTAAACAAACTTATGGTTCAGCAAATGGATAGGTGTGAGGATTGGATACATTCGGATATTGGGGTTAAGATAGATATAGAAACACATGTGAAATATGTAATCACCAAAGACCTATGTAATACCAAGACAAGACTGCTCAACATTGTGTCATAACCTACATGGGAAAATGATGCAAAGAAGAATAGATATATGTATATGTTTAAAAGAACCACATCTTGCACACCTAGAAGAAACAAAACATTTTAATCAAATTTGCTCTGACAAAAAATAAAAATTAAATTAAAAAAAGAACAAGAAGTAATGAGACATAAACTTAAGGGGCTTTTTGCTGGCACATTGCATTCTAATTTACAACCAGAACATGACTTCCATTAAGGCTCTGTCATCACTAATAAAGCAGCTTTATAAGCAATGTTGAAGGTAGCTTAAAAGAAGTCTCACTAATTATTGATAGTAACAAGGAAACAAAGAAAAGTAAAAATCTCACTGCAAAAAGTATACATAGGGTAAGGATAGTAGATCAAACACTTATTAAACTTCTGTAAAGAATAAAAGACAACAGTAGTATGTTTTTTTAAAAAGAGAGGGCCCAAATAAATCTGAAATGAAAGAGATGATGTTACAACAGACAGACACCACAGAAATACAAAGTATCCTAAGATACACACAGGGTAACTCAGGGCTCAGACTGGACAGAGCCCACTCTCCAGTCCCCTGTACATGACTTACAGGAGCCTCAGGAACTGAGGAGGGGGTCCCTGAGGAGAGGCTCAAGATAGAATATGGTAGGCATTAACATGACTGCATTCATCTTAAACATGCCTGAACTACATTCACACGAGATGATTTTGTCCTGTATGTACATCGGCACCTCTAGTCGGAACTGCAGATCTTTGGCTTCAACACCTCTACTGACAACATTAGCTTCACCTGCTGTGGACCGTCTCCTGTAGGATTTCTAGAACCACAAAACATCGAAGCTTCACAGGACCCAGAGTCTGTGTGACTCCACGCAGAGTCTCAGAGTCTCAAGTCCACTCAGATACTCCACTCTTGGACGGCACACACAAAGTAGTGTGCACATCAGGACCCAGGGGAAGGAGCAGTGACCCTGTAGGAGAATGACCAGAACTACCTGCTACTTTTAGAGGGTCTCCTGCAGAGGCAGGTGGTGGCTGTGGCTGTGGCTCACCGTGAGGACAACGACACTAGCAGCAGAAGTTCTGGGAAATAGTCCTTGGTGTGAGCCCTCCCAGAGTCCGCCATTAGCCCCACCAAGAGCAAGGTAGGCTCCAGTGCTGGGTCGCCTCAGGCCAAACAACCAACAGGGAGGGAACCCAGCCCCATGCATCAGCAGACAAGCGGATTAAACTTTTTATTAAAGTTTTATTTAATCCGCAGACAAGCGGATTAAAGCTCTGCCCACCAAAGCAACACCCAGCTCTACCCACCACCAGTCCCTCCCATCAGGAAACTTGCACAAGCCTCTAAGATAGACTCATCCACCAGAGAGCAGACAGCAGAAGAAGAACTACAATTCTGCAGCCTGTGGAAGGAAAACCACATTCACAGAAAGATAGACAAAATGAAAAGGCAGAGGACTTTATACCAGATCAAGGAACAAGATAAAACCCCAGAAAAAAAAAAAATAACGAAACGACGTGGAGATAGGGAACCTTCCAGAAAAAGAATTCAGAATAATGATAGTGAAGTTGAGCCAAGACCTTGGAAAAAGAAAGGAGGCAAAGATCGAGAAGACGCAAGAAATGCTTAACAAAGACGTAGAAGAATTAAGGAACAAACACCTAGAAGAATTAAAGAACAAACAAACAGAGGTGAACAATGTAATAACTGAAATGAAAAATATACTAGAAGGAATCAGTAGCAGAATAACTGTGGCAGAAGAACGGATAAGTGACCTGGAAGACAGAAAGGTGGAAATCACTGCCATGGAACAGAATAAAGAAAAAGAATGAAAATAAATGAAGACACCCCAAGAGTCCTCTGGGACAACATTAAACACAACAACATTCACATGATAGGGGTCCCAGAAGGAGAAGAGAGAGAAAGGACCCGAGAATATATTTGAAGAGATTATGGTCAAAAACTTCCCTAGCATGGGAAAAGAAATAGCCACCCAAGTCCAGAAGCACAGAGAGTCCCAGGCAGGATAAACCAAAGGAGAAAAATGACAAGACACATAGTAATCAAATTGACAAAAATTAACGACAAAGAAAAATTATTGAAAGCAGCAAGGGAAAAATGACAAATAACATACAAGGGAACTCCCATAAGGATAACAGCTGATTTCTCAGCAGAAAATCTCCAAGCCAGAAGGGAGTGGCATGATCAATTTAAAGTGATGAAAGGGCAGAACCTACAACCAAGAGTACTCCACCCTGCAAAGATCTCATTCAGATTTGATGGAGAAATCAAAAGCCCTACAGACAAGCAAAAGCTAAGAGAATTCAGCAGCATGAAACCAGCTCTACACCAAATGCTAAAGGAACTTCTCTAAGTGGGAAACACAAGAGAAGAAAAGGACCCACCAAGACAACCCCATAACAATTAAGAAAATAGTAATAGGAACATACATATCGATAATTACCTTAAACGTGAATGCACTAAATGTCCCAACCAAAAGACACAGGCTCGCTGAATGGATACAAAAACAAGACCCATATATATGCTGTCTACAAGAGACCCATTTCAGACCTAGGGACACATACAGACTGAAAGTGAGGCGATGGAAAAATATACTCTATGCAAATGAAAATAAAAAGAAAGCTGGAGTAGCAATACTCATATCAGATAAAATAGACTTTAAAATAAAGAATGTTACAAGAGACAAGGAAAGACACTACATAATGGTCAAGGGATCAATCCAAGAAGAAGATATAACAATTATAAATATATATGTACCCAACATAGGAGCACCTCAATGTATAAGGCAACAGCTAACAGCTATAAAAGAGGAAATCAACAGTAACACAATAATAGTGGGGGACTTTAACAGCTCACTTACACCAGTGGAGATCAGCCAGACAGAAAATTAATAAGGAAACACAAGCTTTAAATGACACAATAGACCAGATAGAGTTAATTGATATTTATAGGACATTCCATCCAAAAACAGCAGATTACACGTTCTTCTTAACTGCACACGGAACATTCTCCAGGATAGATCACATCTTGGGTCACAAAGCCTCAGTAAATTTAAGAAAACTGAAATCATGTCAAGCAGCTGTTCCGACCACAATGCTATGAGATTAGAAATCAATTACACGGAAAAAAACCGTAAAAAACACAAACACATGGAGGCTAAACAATACGTTACTAAATAACCAAGAGATCACTGAAGAAATCAAAGAGGAAATCAAAAACTACCTAGAGACAAATGACAACAAAAACACGATGATCCAAAACCTATGGGATGCAGCAAAAGCAGTTCTAAGAGGGAAGTTTATAGCAATACAAGCCTACCTCAAGAAACAAGAAAAATCTCAAATAAACAATCTAACCTTACACCTAGAGGAACTAGAGAAAGAAGAACAAAACCCAAAGTTAGTAGAAGGAAAGAAATCTTAAAGATCAGAGCAGAAATAAATGAAATAGAAACAAAGAAAACGAAAGCAAAGATCAATAAACCTAAAAGCTGGGTCTTTGAGAAGATAAGCAATAATGATCAACCTTTAGCCAGACTCAAGAAAAAGAGGGAGAGGACTCAAATCAACAAAATTAGAAGTGAAAAAGGAGAAGTTACAACAGACACCACAGGAATACAAAGCATCCTAAGAGACTACTACACGCAACTCTATGCCAATAAAATGGACAACCTGGAAGAAATGGACAAATTCTTAGAAAGGGATAACCTTCCAAGACTGAACCAGGAAGAAATAGAAAATATGAACAAACCTATGACAAGCAAGGAAATTGAAACTGTGATTAAAAATCTTCCAACAAACAAAAGTCCAGAACCAGATGGCATCACAGGTGAATTCTATCAAACATTAGGGAAGAGCTAACACCCAACCTTCTCAAATTCTTCAAAACAATTGCAGGGGAAGGAACACTCCCAAACTCATTCTATGAGACCACCATCACCCTGATACCAAAATCAGACAGAGATACTACAAGGAAAGAAAATTATAGACCAATATCACTGATGAATATAGATGTAAAAATCCTCAACCAAATACTAGCAAACAGAATCGAACAACACATTAAAAGGATCATACACCATGATCAAGTGGGGTGTATCCCAGGGATGCAAGGATTCTTCAATATACACAAATCAATGTGATACACCATATTAACAAATTGTAGAATAAAACCATATGATCATCTCAATAGATGAAGGAAAAGATTTTGTGAAAATTCAACACCCATTTACGATAAAAACTCTGCAGAGTGTGGGCATAGAGGGAAACTACCTCAACATAATAAAGGTCATATATGACAAACCCGCAGCAAACACCATTCTCAATGGTGAAAAACTGCAAGCGTTTCCTCTAAGATCAGGAACAAGACGAGGATGTCCACTCTCACCACTGCTATTCAACATAGTTTTGGAAGTCCTAGCCATGGCAATCAGAGAAGAAAAAGAAATAAAAGGAATACAAAAAGGAAAAGAAGGAGTACAATTGTCACTGTTTGCAGATGACATGATATCATAGATAGAGAATCCTAAAGATGCCACCAGAAAACCACTGGAGCTAATCAATGAATCTGGTAAAGTTGCAGGATACAAAATTAATGCACAGAAATTGCTTGCATTCCTATACACTAACAATGAAAGATCAGAAAGAGAAATTAAGGAAACAATCCCATTACCACTGCAACAAAAAGAATAAAATACCTAGGAATAAACCTACCTAAGGAAGTAAAAGACCTGTACTCAGAAAACTATAAGACGCTGATGAAAGAAATCAGAGATGATATAAACAGATGGAGACATATACCATGTTCTTGGATTAGAAGAATCAATATTGTGAAAATGACTATACTACCCAAAGCAATCTACAGATTTAATGCAATCCCGATCAAAATACCTTTGGCATTTTCTACAGAACAAGAAAAAAAAAATCTTAAAATTTGTAGGGAGACACAAAAGACCCTGGATAGCCAAAGCAGTCTTGAGGGGGCAAAAAAGAGCTAGAGGAATCAGACTTCCAGACTTCAGACTATATTACAAAGCTACAGTAATCAAGATAATATGGTACTGACACAAAAACAGAAATATAGGTCAATAGAACAGGATAGAAAGCACAGAGATAAACCCACGTACCTATGGTTAACTAATCTATGACAAAGGAGGCAAGGGTATACAACGGAGAAAAGACAGTGTCTTCAGTAAGTGGTGCTGGGAAAACTGGACAGCTACATGTAAAAGAATGAAATTAGAACACTCCCTAACACCATACACAAAAATAAACTCAAAATGGATTAGAGACCTAAATATAAGACCAGCCACTATAAAACTCTTAGAGGAAAACATAAGCAGAACAGTCTATGACATAAATCACAGCAAGATCCTTTTTGACCCACCTCCTAGAGAAATGGAAATAAAAACAAAAATTAAAAAATGGGACCTAATGAAACATAAATTCTTTTGCACAGCAAAGGAAAACATAAGCAAGATGAAAAGACAACCATCAGAATGGGAGAAAATATTTTCAAATGAAGCAAATGGCAAAGGATTAATCTCCAAAAAGCAGCTCATGTAGCTCAATATCACAAAACCAAACAACCCAATCCAAAAATGGGCAGAAGACCTAAATAGACATTTCTCCAAAGAAGATATACAGGTTGCCAACAAACACATGAAAGGATGCTGAACATCACTAATCATTAGAGAAATGCAAATCAAAACTACAGCGAGGTATCACCTCACACCAGTCAGAATGGCCATCATCAAAAAATCTACCAACAATAAATGCTGGAGAGGCATTAATTGGAGAAAAGGGAACCCTCTTGCACTGTTGGTGGGAATGTAAATTGATATAGCCACTAGGGAGAACGGTATGAAGGTTCCTTGAATACTAAAAATAGAACTACCATACAACCCAGCAAACCCACTCCTGGACATTTACCCTGAGAAAACCATCATTCAAAAAGAGTCATGTACCACAATGTTCACTGTAGCTCTATTTACAATAGCCAGGACATGGAAGCAACCTAAGTGTCCATCAACAGATAAATGGATAAAGAAGATGTGGCACATATATACAATGGAACATGATTCAGCCATAAAAAGAAACGAAATTGAGTTATTTTTAGTGAGGTGGATGGATCTAGAGTCTGTCCTACAGAGTGAAGTAAGTCAGAAAGGGAAAAACAAACACTGTATGCTAACACATATATATGGAATCTAAAAAAAAAAAGTTTATGTAGAACCTAGGGGCAGGAAAGGATTAAGGACACAGACGTAGAGAAAGGACTTGAGGACATGGGGAGGGGGAAGGGTAAGCTGGGACAAAGTGAGAGAGTGGTATGGACATATATACACTACCAAATGTAAAATTGATAGCTACTGGGAAGCAGCCACATAGCACAGGGAGATCAGCTCTGTGCTTTGTGACCACCTAAAAGGGTGGGATAAGGGAGTGAGAGGGAGGTGCAAGAGGGAGGGGATATGGTGTTATATGTATACGCATAGCTGATTCACTTTTTTATACAGCAGAAACTAACACACAATTGTAAAGCAATTATACTCCAATAAAGATGTAAAAGAAAAAAAAAAAAAAAGAAAGCCCAGAGATAAACCTACACACCTATGACCCACTAATCTATGACAAAGGAGGCAAGGATATACAATGGAGAAAAGACAGTCTCTTCAATAAGTGGTGCTGGGAAAAATGGACAGCTACATGTAAAAGAATGAAATTAGAACACTCCCTAACACCATACACAAAAAATAAACTCAAAATGCATTAGAGACCAAAATGTAAGACCGGACACTAGAAAACTCTTAGAGGAAAACATAGGAAGAATACTCTTTGACATAAATCACAGCAAGGTCTTTTTTGATCCACCTCCTAGAGTAATGGAATAAAAAACAATAATAAACAAATGGGAGCAAATGAAACCTAAAAGCTTTTGCAAAGCAAAGGAAACTACAAACAAGACGAAAAGACAACCCTCAGAATGGGAGAAAATATTTGCAAACGAATCAATGGACAAAGGATTAATCTCCAATGTATATAAACAGCGCATGCAGCTCAACAGTAAAAAAACAAACAACCCAATCCAAAAATGGGCAGATGACGTAAATAGACATTTGTCCCAAGAAGACATACAGATGACCAAGAAGCACATGAAAAGCTGCTCAACATCACTAATTATTAGAGAAATATAAACCAAAACTACAATGAGTTATCACCTCACACGAGTTAGAATGGGCATCATCAGAAAATCTACAAACAACAAATGCTGGAGAGGGTGTGGAGAAAAGGGAACCCTCTTACACTATTTGTGGGAATGTAAGTTGATACAGTCACTATGGAGAACAGTATGGAGGTTCCTTAAAAAACTAAATATAGAATTACCATATGACCCAGCAATCCCACTACTGGCCATATACCCAGAGAAAACCATAATTCAAAAAGACATATTCAAAAAAAAAAAAAAAAAGACATATTCACCACAATGTTCACTGCAGCACTATTTACAATAGCCAGGTCATGGAAGCAACCTAAGTGCCCGTAGACAGACGAACGGAAAAGATGTGCTACATATATAAAATGCAATATTTCTCAGCCATAAAAAGGAATGAAATTGGGTCATTTGTAGAGACGTGGATAGATCTAGAGACTGTCATACAGAGTGAAGTTAGTCAGAAAGAGAAAAACAAATATCGTATATTAACGCATACATGTGGAACCTAGAAAAAATGGTACAGATGAACCGGTTTGCAAGGCATAAATAGAGACACAGATGTATAGAACAAATGTATGGACACCAAGGGGGGAAAGTGGCAGGGTGGTGGTGGTGGGATGAATTGCGAGCCTGGGATTGACATATATACACTTATATGTATAAAATAGATAACCAATAAGAACCTGCTGTATAAAAAAATGAATAAAATAAATTCAAAAATTAAAAAATAATTAATACTTAAAAAAATAAAACAGAAAAAAAGTTCTGTCCTTCCCATAGACGTATTTGTATGAATGAATTATTTCCATGCTTATATCCATAAATACAAAAAGAGGAATAAAACTTACCTTGAACCAAAAAAGAAAAAAACAAAAACAGAACCCACTGGTCATACAGAGGAAAACCCTATCAGGGCACTTGCTCCACTGGTAAACAATTCTGAAGTTGGTCACAGGTGGGGAATCATTTCCCATGCAGCCAGCAGCCCCAACACAAGGAGCGTCCTCATTGCAAAGCTGGGGGACCGTGAGGAGGCGTCTCTGAGTAAATGTGAGCTGAGCCCCAGGCCAGTTGCTGCTGAACTTTTCCCACCCTTCCCAGGTAAAACACCTGAATGTGTGCAAAGACTTTAAAAGCTAGAGGAAGGGGCTTGGACACGCAGGCCGACTTGGTGCCTGCAGGCCAGCCAGGATGGTCCTGGCCCCGGGCACTCGTCTGGAAGCTTTCCATTTCCCTGCCTGAGGTACCCCTCCTGTCCCGGTCCCCACTGCTTTTTTCCTTCCTCACCTCTGCCCGGGGAGAAATTCCAGCAGCAAGTATGGGTGACACATCCTCCTCTTTAGCAGGTGGCAGCCCGGCAACTCCTGCAGGAAGTCCAGCAGAGCCCCAGTCACACCGGGCCACTCATAGAGCCGTGGGCCCTACTCCCTCCCACCATCCCAACCCCGAGACTGCTGACGGGGCAGAGAATATGGCGTCAGGCACAGCTGCAGAGGCTTTTGCTGCCTGGAGGGGTGTTTATATTGACCTCAACCCAGGCACACCTGGGAAGGGCTGGCTGGCCGGGTCAGGCTGCCCAGGCCAGCCAATCCTCGCCCCTCAGGGGCTCAGAGTTGCAGAAAATGTGCCTTGCTGCACCGGCCAGATCCAAGGAACAGGTGTAGGGTTCCGAGAGTCAGGATAGATAAGGGGCGGCAGCCCTGGCTTGTTTTCTAATCATTTTATCTGGTTCATGAGTGGGAGACAACTTCAAGAAGACCCTCTGCTAATGAGAGGAACCCAGGAGTCAGGGAGAGGAGGGGTGGTGGGTGGAGACAGAGGCCTGGTGCCCCGGCTGCAGTGGAAGCCCCTGGAAGACCAGGCAGAGGGAGGCCGCACAGAGTGAAGCCTAGGGTCACAGACCTGTTGGAGCTGCTGTTTGTTAGTTCAAGCTCTGCTCTGAGGTGCTCTGTGTCAGCTCTGAGCTACAGTTGTGCTGGGGGTGCTCTGCAATGAGGGCTATGTGCACGGTTCCTGTGTGCCCAGCCCTGCCAGGGTACCTGTCCAGGGGAGCTCCATATCCAGGGAGGGGCCTGCCCACGAGAGCCCTGTGGGCTGCTGCACACCTGCCCAGGTGAGCTCCATATCCTGGGAGGGGCTTGACCACAAGAGCCCCGTGGGCTGCTGGGTACCTGGTAGAGGACGACAGGACAGTCAGTGAAGCCACAGAGGATATACATCTAGTAGTTCCAAATTCCTACACCCTGCTGGTCATTCTACCATCCACCAGGACATGGTATTCTGTATTAGACTTCAATGATGCCTTCTTCTGTATTCCATTAGTCCCAGAGTCACAAGAAATTTTGGCTGTGAGTGGCAGGACTCAACATACAACAAAAACAATGCTGCCGGGCCGTCCTGCCCCAGGGGTTCAAAAATCCCCACACCATCTTTTGGGAAACGTTAGCTAAAGACCTAAAAGATCTACCTCTGGAGAAGGGAACCCTCCTTCAATATGCAGATGACATTCTGATCACCAGCCCGACTAAGGAGGCCTCTGAACTACCTAGCCAATAAAAGATAGAAGGTGTCCAAGAAAAAGGCTCAAATATCACAAACTAAGGTGACCTTCCTGGGTTTCATTCACACAGAAGGTCGGAGAAGCCCACCCCAGGAAAGGGAAGAAGCCATTTGCAGCCTCACCCTTCCTAAAACTAGAAGACAGCTTAGGGGTTCCTGGGGAGACCGGGGTTTGCTGCATCTGGATCCCTAACTACAATCCAATAACTGAGCCTTTATATGAAACACTGAAAGGAAAAGATGATGATCCTTTTGAATAGAATCCAGAAGCGGCCTTTCAAGAAGGGAAAGTGCAGTCAATTCAGACCCTTGCCCTGGACCTCCTTAAGTTAGCTAAACCCTTTGACCTTTACATTCCTGGTCCAAGGCGAATCGCCCTTGGAGTATTTGTGCAAAAACTGGGACCACTTGAAATGGAACAATGCAAGAATGCCCTCCAGGCATTGGCCAGCCACCCCATTTGACCAGGATACTGGGGGTATCTAAAAACCTGGAAATCAGCAGCCCACAAGTCCAGCTCCCTCGTAAGGGTAAAGGATGCCACTTGGTGATCCTAACCACCCACCATGCCCTGAAGTTGCAGGGATTGCTCTGTGGGCACAATGACCTCGAGTGAGGAGGCCGTCCAACACCAACCTCCAGAGAGACAACCGGGGGCAATGGGCCCCCATGACGACTCGTGTGACCGTCACTTGACCTGGAGTTTCTCTCAGAAAACAACAAGAGTGTGCCCCAAAAGAGCAGACTATTGCTTACAGGACTTACTGCACCCAGAGCGGAGCTAATAAACTTGGCAGGGGAACCGTAAATAACGCTGCCACCATAGAAAAGCCTACAGACACTGCGGTGACGGAGGCCAATGAGACCGGCTGTACTCCTGGCTACTTCAAAAGGCCGTTGACTGAGTGGCCGTCATGGTCCTGGATCACCACCAGCCCTGGACTGTCTGGGAGTTGAGCAAGCAGGGCTCTGATACCTGGTGCTGTTTGTACGTTAATTCAGTGGCCTAACTGAAGAAAGTGCAGACTACTGGTCAGAGCATCTAGGCTGGCAGAAACCGTCAGCCTAAGGGGGTCGAACCAATGTGGAGCAGGGTAAAACCGCCCACCCCCCCGCAACGTCTCTGAACATCTCTTTCCTGGACCCTTAAAGGTCATTAGAATCTATGAAACTTCCAATGCTGGTGCTCAGGCAGACGAGCAGTGAGGGAGGAGGCCTGGGGACAATCCACCTCACATGGAGGCTGCTGGAGAGAAGTCCTGCCCCTCCCCCCAGGTATGAGGACACCCAACTCAGCACGAAGCATTTACAGAAGAGGTGTCTGCACCCTCAGTGCCCCACGAATGAGGAATGGGACAAAAGGCAGAGGAGGGCTTTGTCACTGGCAAAGCCCATTAAAAATTCCTGGGAGATAAAAATAGAATCTGGGCAATAAAATAAAGTCTAACCATTTTGTCCTTTGTACTTTGTCTAATTTCACTTGCTCCTAGGTTTCCACATGCAGAGGTCCCACACCCGGCACTTCAGACCCGATTTCCTAGTGCAAGATGGCTGGGCCGACACCTCAGCTCGTGGGGCCCTGTGCAGACTCTGCGACATAGAGCCTGAGCTCCAGCCAACCCGGCCCTCGAGAGCTCTGCCCCCTCCCTCTGGCTGATGCTGACAGGATCCCTACACAGCAGCCCGGCCCACAACCCGCAGGGGAGCACACACTCTCACCTCTCCATTCTCTGATTAAAATATAAAGTTTTCCTTTGCTTCTGAACCAAAGTCAGTCTCGATCTGTTGGCTCCAATGACACTGGGCAGGGAGACCCTTGTTGGGGCCCACTCTGCAGGATCAGTAACAGAATTTGAGAACATTGTAACTTCAATGAACAGATGTGTGAGCCAAACTGTAATTAACATAGAGCAGTGTATAAGGCTTGTGTAAAATAAGATGTTTCTAACACTTCCATTTGATATTTCCATCACTTTATTATAAGCAAGTTCAGTGGAGGGGTTTGTCTTATTTGTCAGGTCAACAGTAGTGAAATGCAGTGATTTCTTTCCAAGGATGTACATCTAATAATCTTGGTTGAAGTTTCAACCTTGTTTTGAATGATTTTCCATTGAAAATGATACCTCTCTTTCAGCTCCTAGATTTCTGAGAAGTATAAAATCTTATATTTTTTTATTACCAAAGGGGAAAGGTGGGAGGAGGGATAAATTAACAGTTTCGGATTAACATATACACACTGCTATGTATAAAATATATCATCAACAAGGATCTACTGTATAGCACAGGGAACTATACTCAATATTTTTTAATGACCCCTAAGGGGAAATAATCTGAAAAACAATAGATATCTCTATTGACATCATCTATCAACTACAGATAAAATGGAAACTAAAGGAGGCCGATGGTGAGCGTTTCTGAACCTGAAGACTTCAATCATCTAAAGTTCGGACTCTGCCTACAGCCCAAGTCCCTTAATGAACACACATGTACCAGTAGCTTAAAAATTCCCCAGATTGGAGCTTGGGGAGACACTGATTTGGAAAAATCCCTGGTGTTCGCCTTACATACACGGGACCTTTCCTACAGCTAAAACATGCCTGTGACACCCAGAAGATGGAACACGGTTGGATCAGGAAGATTTTGGAAAAGGAACCAAAACTCCTAATTTCCTGGTTGTTGGATTCACCCCTCCAGCCTTTTTCCTTAAAATCTCCCCACTTGAGGATGTCAGCACCTTCAACATCCAGTTGCACAGAATTTGGAATTTGTCCAAAGGAAAAAGGGGAAGGAGGAGAAACAAGGAGAGCCAAGCCCTAGATGCTCGGACAGGCACATGTCACTCTAATTTCCAATCAGGAAGAAGAATTAAGCAAAGGCGTAGCCTGCCACTGAGAACCAGAGCAGGGCCAGAAGCAAACCAGCGGCTCTGCGGGAAGCTCCCAAAAAGCGAGTTGAAAAATGGAGCTCAGGGGCACTGCAATTCACAAACATGCACAGTTTTAAATTATAATTATCGTCCAAAACTATATTGAGGGAAGACAAAGAAAAGGATTGGAAAGCAAGGCAGAATTGCAGGAAACAAATTTCAGGAGTTAGATTCGAATAGCCACTAAAGCACATGAAAAGCGGCCAAACGTCGACAAGGATGCACTTGGCCAAAAAGGGCGTATGCGTTTTTTCCTGAATAAATTCAGAAAAAAACGCATAGGCCCTTGTAGGCAAACCAAGCAAGCCGGAAATGCAAATCAGCACTACAAAGAGGTCTCACTTCCCATCGGTCAAAAGGAACTTCCTGAAAAAGTGTAAAACCAGGAAATCCAGGAGAGGCCAAGGAGGAAAGGGAGCCTTGTTACACTGATGGGCGGGATGTAAATTGCCAATGGCGAGTCTGGAGAAGGGTATGGTGTTTCCTAAAACATCTAAAAAACAGAGCTAGAGAGAATAGGGCACTTCCACTCATGGGCGTATAAATTGGGAAAACTAAAAATCAGCAAGACACAGGCACCCCAAAGTTTAGGGCTGCTCTGTTGACAAGAACCCCCACTTCATTACACCTTAAATATCCTAGGAAAGAGAAAAATGGATAAAGAAGTTGGGGTCCTCATGTAAAATGGAATATCACTCAGCCATGAAATCAACGTCATAAGGCTAGTAGCAGCACGATGAGTGGATTTAGGTACGACGATTCTAAGTGAAATAAGTCACACAGAAAAAGACACTTATCATAAGATATCACTTCTAGAGGGAATGTAAAAACCGCTACACTTGAACTGAATTACAAAACAGAACAGAGTCACACGTTTAGGAAACACACTACGGCTGCTGAACGGGAAAGGTGAGGTGGGGTGATGCATAAAACAAGGGTTTCAAATTAGCTCAGATACCGTTCCATAAACCCAATATGTAAGAGACAAGACCTATTCCTTGCTCAGTGAACTGGACTCAACACCCCCTATTCACCGCACAAGAATATATCTGACTAGTAAGAATCTTCAAACCTATGCATTGATATCTCTCTGTAAGTGAGTCAAGGGGGTGTAAAGCGGCATAAACACAGCTGTGAAAAGCAGCTAAACCCCATTATAAAAATAAATTACTTTTCAAAACCCGTGAAACAAAGACAGTGAAAGAGAGAGAAATTCTTACAAAATTCGTTCAGGGGCTGTGATGCAACCTGGATTGACCATATCTAGACCCACAGCTGATTGAGACATAAGGGTGGACACTCTTGGGGCTGAGAGGTTCGGTGAGGTTGGGTGAGCCAACGCAGACCCTTTCAAGTAATACTGCATGGTACCCATCCCATGGGTCCCAAATCTCCAGGTTCAAGGGCATCTTCCTACGTCGAAAACAGGCATGAGAAACCCAGAAGATGGTACACCGTGTGATCGGGAAAGGTTTCTAAAACGCACCTCATTTCTCATCTCCTTTGCTCGGGTTCGCCATTCCAGCCGATTTACTAGCCATCTCCCTCCTTGGAGAATCAGCACCTTTACCCTCCTGTTCCGTACAGGTTGCAATTTGTCCTGAGGATGAACGGGAAGAGGGGGAACCAATGAGAGACTAGCTCCAGGGGTTGGGACAGGCACAGGTCACTCTATTTTCCCATCAGGAAGAAGAATTAAGCACAAGCTCAGCCTGCCCCCCAGAACCAGAAGAGGGCCTGAAGCAATCCTGCGCTTTTGCGGCCAGCTCCCAAAAAAGCGAGTTGAAAAATGGAGCTCAGGGGCACTGCAATTCACAAACCTGCAGAGTTTTAAATGATACCTCTCGTCCACAAATATATTAAGGGAAGGCAACGAAGAGGCTTTGAAAGCAAGGCAGAATTGCAGGAAACAGATTTCAGGAGGTAGATTCGAATCGCCTTGAAAGCACATGAAAAGCGGCAAAACGTGGACAATGATGCCCTTGGCCAAAAAGGGCGTATGCGTTTTTTCCTGAATATATTCAGGAAAAAACGCATACGCCCTTTTTGGCCAACCAAGCAACCTGGAAAGGCCAATCAGCGCTCCAAAGAAGTCTCGCTTCCCAGCGGGCAAAAGGGCCATGCGGAAAAAAGTGTCCAAACCAGAAATGCAGGACCGGCCATGGAGAAATGGGAGCCTTGCTACGCTGATGGGTGGGATGTAAATTGCCAACAGCCACTCTGGAGAAGTGTACGGTGTGTTCTGAAACATCTAAAAAACACAGCTTGGAGAGCATAGGGCACTTCCACTCATGGGCGTATAAATTGGGAAAACTAAAAATCGGCAAGACACAGGCACCCCAAAGTTTAGGGCTGCTCTGTTGACAAGAACCCCCACTTCATTACACCTTAAATATCCTAGGAAAGAGAAAAATGGATAAAGAAGTTGGGGTCCTCATGTAAAATGGAATATCACTCAGCCATGAAATCAACGTCATAAGGCTAGTAGCAGCACGATGAGTGGATTTAGGTACGACGATTCTAAGTGAAATAAGTCACACAGAAAAAGACACTTATCATAAGATATCACTTCTAGAGGGAATGTAAAAACCGCTACACTTGAACTGAATTACAAAACAGAACAGAGTCACACGTTTAGGAAACACACTACGGCTGCTGAACGGGAAAGGTGAGGTGGGGTGATGCATAAAACAAGGGTTTCAAATTAGCTCCGATACCGTTCCATAAACCCAATATGTAAGAGACAAGACCTATTCCTTGCTCAGTGAACTGGACTCAACACCCCCTATTCACCGCACAAGAATATATCTGACTAGTAAGAATCTTCAAACCTATGCATTGATATCTCTCTGTAAGTGAGTCAAGGGGGTGTAAAGCGGCATAAACACAGCTGTGAAAAGCAGCTAAACCCCATTATAAAAATAAATTACTTTTCAAAACCCGTGAAACAAAGACCGTGAAAGAGAGAGAAATTCTTACAAAATTCGTTCAGGGGCTGTGATGCAACCTGGATTGACCATATCTAGACCCACAGCTGATTGAGACATAAGGGTGGACACTCTTGGGGCTGAGAGGTTCGGTGAGGTTGGGTGAGCCAACGCAGACCCTTTCAAGTAATACTGCATGGTACCCATCCCATGGGTCCCAAATCTCCAGGTTCAAGGGCATCTTCCTACGTCGAAAACAGGCATGAGAAACCCAGAAGATGGTACACCGTGTGATCGGGAAAGGTTTCTAAAACGCACCTCATTTCTCATCTCCTTTGCTCGGGTTCGCCATTCCAGCCGATTTACTAGCCATCTCCCTCCTTGGAGAATCAGCACCTTTACCCTCCTGTTCCGTACAGGTTGCAATTTGTCCTGAGGATGAACGGGAAGAGGGGGAACCAATGAGAGACTAGCTCCAGGGGTTGGGACAGGCACAGGTCACTCTATTTTCCCATCAGGAAGAAGAATTAAGCACAAGCTCAGCCTGCCCCCCAGAACCAGAAGAGGGCCTGAAGCAATCCTGCGCTTTTGCGGCCAGCTCCCAAAAAAGCGAGTTGAAAAATGGAGCTCAGGGGCACTGCAATTCACAAACCTGCAGAGTTTTAAATGATACCTCTCGTCCACAAATATATTAAGGGAAGGCAACGAAGAGGCTTTGAAAGCAAGGCAGAATTGCAGGAAACAGATTTCAGGAGGTAGATTCGAATCGCCTTGAAAGCACATGAAAAGCGGCAAAACGTGGACAATGATGCCCTTGGCCAAAAAGGGCGTATGCGTTTTTTCCTGAATATATTCAGGAAAAAACGCATACGCCCTTTTTGGCCAACCAAGCAACCTGGAAAGGCCAATCAGCGCTCCAAAGAAGTCTCGCTTCCCAGCGGGCAAAAGGGCCATGCGGAAAAAAGTGTCCAAACCAGAAATGCAGGACCGGCCATGGAGAAATGGGAGCCTTGCTACGCTGATGGGTGGGATGTAAATTGCCAACAGCCACTCTGGAGAAGTGTACGGTGTGTTCTGAAACATCTAAAAAACACAGCTTGGAGAGCATAGGGCACTTCCACTCATGGGCGTATAAATTGGGAAAACTAAAAATCAGCAAGACACAGGCACCCCAAAGTTTAGGGCTGCTCTGTTGACAAGAACCCCCACTTCATTACACCTTAAATATCCTAGGAAAGAGAAAAATGGATAAAGAAGTTGGGGTCCTCATGTACAATGGAATATCACTCAGCCATGAAATCAACGTCATAAGGCTAGTAGCAGCACGATGAGTGGATTTAGGTACGACGATTCTAAGTGAAATAAGTCACACAGAAAAAGACACTTATCATAAGATATCACTTCTAGAGGGAATGTAAAAACCGCTACACTTGAACTGAATTACAAAACAGAACAGAGTCACACGTTTAGGAAACACACTACGGCTGCTGAACGGGAAAGGTGAGGTGGGGTGATGCATAAAACAAGGGTTTCAAATTAGCTCCGATACCGTTCCATAAACCCAATATGTAAGAGACAAGACCTATTCCTTGCTCAGTGAACTGGACTCAACACCCCCTATTCACCGCACAAGAATATATCTGACTAGTAAGAATCTTCAAACCTATGCATTGATATCTCTCTGTAAGTGAGTCAAGGGGGTGTAAAGCGGCATAAACACAGCTGTGAAAAGCAGCTAAACCCCATTATAAAAATAAATTACTTTTCAAAACCCGTGAAACAAAGACAGTGAAAGAGAGAGAAATTCTTACAAAATTCGTTCAGGGGCTGTGATGCAACCTGGATTGACCATATCTAGACCCACAGCTGATTGAGACATAAGGGTGGACACTCTTGGGGCTGAGAGGTTCGGTGAGGTTGGGTGAGCCAACGCAGACCCTTTCAAGTAATACTGCATGGTACCCATCCCATGGGTCCCAAATCTCCAGGTTCAAGGGCATCTTCCTACGTCGAAAACAGGCATGAGAAACCCAGAAGATGGTACACCGTGTGATCGGGAAAGGTTTCTAAAACGCACCTCATTTCTCATCTCCTTGTGCTCGGGTTCGCCATTCCAGCCGCTTTACTAGCCATCTCCCTTCTTGCAGAATCAGCACCTTTAACCTCCTGTTCCATACAGGTTGCAATTTGTCCTGAGTATGAACGGAAAGAGGGGGAACCAATGAGAGACTAGCTCTAGGTGTTGGGACAGGCACAGGTCACTCTATTTTCCCATCAGGAAGAAGAATTAACCACAAGCTCAGCCTGCCCCCCAGAAGCAGAAGAGGGCCTGAAGCAATCCTGCACTTATGCGGCCAGCTCCCAAAAAAGCGAGTTGAAAAATGGAGCTTAGGGGCCCTGCAATTCACAAAACTGCAGAGTTATAAATGATAACTCTCGTCCATAAATGTATTGAGGGAAGGCAACGAAGAGGATTTGAAAGTAAGGCAGAATTGCAGGAAACAGATTTCAGGAGGTAGATTCGAATCGCCTTGAAAGCACATGAAAAGCGGCAAAACGTGGACAATGATGCCCTTGGCCAAAAAGGGCGTATGCGTTTTTTCCTGAATATATTCAGGAAAAAACGCATACGCCCTTTTTGGCCAACCAAGCCACGTAGAAAGGCAAATCAGCGCTCCAAAGAAGTCTCGCTTCCCAGCGGGCAAAAGGGCCATGCGGAAAAAAGTGTCAAAACCAGAAATGCAGGACCGGCCATGGAGAAATGGGAGCCTTGCTACGCTGATGGGCGGGATGTAAATTGCCCACAGCCGCTCTGGAGAAGTGTACGGTGTGTCCTGAAACATCTAAAAAACACAGCTTGGAGAGCATAGGGCACTTCCACTCATGGGCCTATAAATTGGGAAAACTAAAAATCAGCAAGACACAGGCACCCCAAAGTTTAGGGCTGCTCTGTTGACAAGAACCCCCACTTCATTACACCTTAAATATCCTAGGAAAGAGAAAAATGGATAAAGAAGTTCGGGTCCGCATGTACAATGGAATATCACTCAGCCATGAAATCAACGTCATAAGGCTAGTAGCAGCACGATGAGTGGATTTAGGTACGACGATTCTAAGTGAAATAAGTCACACAGAAAAAGACACTTATCATAAGATATCACTTATAGAGGGAATGTAAAAACCGCTACACTTGAACTGAATTACAAAACAGAACAGAGTCACACGTTTAGAAAGCACACTATGGCTGCTGAACGGGAAAGGTGAGGTGGGGTGATGCATAAAACAAGGGTTTCAAATTAGCTCCGATTCCGTTCCATAAACCCAATAGGTAATAGACAAGACCTATTCCTTTTTCAGTGAACTGGACTCAACACCCCCTATTCACTGCACAAGCATATATCTGACTAGTAAGAATCTTCAAACCTATGTATTGATATCTCTCTGTAAGTGAGTCAAGGGGGTGTAAAGCGGCATAAACACAGCCGTGAAAAGCAGCTACACCCCATTATAAAAATAAATTACTTTTCAAAACCCGTGAAACAAAGACAGTGAAAGAGAGAGAAATTCTTACAAAATTCGTTCAGGGGCTGTGATGCAACCTGGATTGACCATATCTAGACCCACAGCTGATTGAGACATAAGGGTGGACACTCTTGGGGCTAAGAGGTTTGGTGAGGTTGGGTGAGCCAACGCAGACCCTTTCAAGTAATACTGCATGGTACCCATCCCATGGGTCCCAAATCTCCAGGTTCAAGGGCAACTTCCTACCTCGAAAACATGCATGAGAAACCCAGAAGATGGTACACCGTGTGATCAGGAAAGGTTTCTAAAACGCACCTCATTTCTCATTTCCTTGTGCTCGGGTTCGCCATTCCAGCCGCTTTACTAGCCCTCTCCCTCCTTGGAGAATCAGCACCTTTATCCTCCTGTTCCATACAGGTTGCAATTTGTCCTGAGGATGAACGGGAAGAGGGGGAAACAATGAGAGACTAGCTCTAGGTGTTGGGACAGGCACAGGTCACTCTATTTTCCCATCAGGAAGAAGAATTAACCACAGGCTCATCCTGCACCCCAGAACTAGAAGAGGGCCTGAAGCAATCCTGCACTTATGCGGCCAGCTCCCAAAAAAGCGAGTTGAAAAATGGAGCTCAGGGGCACTGCAATTCACAAACCTGCAGAGTTATAAATGATAACTCTCGTCCACAAATATATTGAGGGAAGGCAACGAAGAGGCTTTGAAAGCAAGGCAGAATTGCAGGAAACAGATTTCAGGAGGTAGATTCGAATCGCCTTGAAAGCACATGAAAAGCGGCAAAATGTGGACAATGATGCCCTTGGCCAAAAAGGGCGTATGCGTTTTTTCCTGAATATATTCAGGAAAAAACGCATACGCCCTTTGTGGCCAACCAAGCCACCTGGAAAGGCACATCAGCGCTCCAAAGAAGTCTCGGTTCCCAGCGGGCAAAAGGGCCATGCGGAAAAAAGTGTCCAAACCAGAAATGCAGGACCGGCCATGGAGAAATGGGAGCCTTGCTATGCTGATGGGCGGGATGTAAATTGCCAACAGCCACTCTGGAGAAGTGTACGGTGTGTCCTGAAACATTTAAAAAACACAGCTTGGAGATCATAGAGCACTTCCACTCATGGGCCTATAAATTGGGAAAACTAAAAATCAGCAAGACACAGGCACCCCAAAGTTTAGGGCTGCTCTGTTGACAAGAACCCCCACTTCATTACACCTTAAATATCCTAGGAAAGAGAAAAATGGATAAAGAAGTTGGGGTCCGAATGTACAATGGAATATCACTCAGCCATGAAATCAACGCCATAAGGCTTGTAGCAGCACGATGAGTGGATTTAGGTACGACGATTCTAAGTGAAATAAGTCACACAGAAAAAGACACTAATCATAAGATATCACTTCTAGAGGGAATGTAAAAACCGCTACACTTGAACTGAATTACAAAACAGAACAGAGTCACACGTTTAGAAAACACACTATGGCTGCTGAACGGGAAAGGTGAGGTGGGGTGATGCATAAAACAAGGGTTTCAAATTAGCTCCGATTCCGTTTCATAAACCCAATAGGTAATAGAAAAGACCTACTCCTTGCTCAGTGACCTGGACTCAACACCCCCTATTCACCGCACAAGAATATATCTGACAAGTAAGAATCTTCAAACCTATATATGGATATCTCTCTGTAAGTGAGTCAAGGGGGTGTAAAGCGGCATAAACACAGCCGTGAAAAGCAGCTACACCCCATTATAAAAATAAATTACTTTTCAAAACCCGTGAAACAAAGACAGTGAAAGAGAGAGAAATTCTTACAAAATTCGTTCAGGGGCTGTGATGCAACCTGGATTGACCATATCTAGACCCACAGCTCATTGAGACATAAGGGTGGACACTCTTGGGGCTGAGAGGTTTGGTGAGGTTGGGTGAGCCAACGCAGACCCTTTAAAGTAATACTGCATGGTACCCATCCCATGGGTCCCAAATCTCCAGGTTCAAGGGCAACTTCCTACGTCGGAAACGAGCAAGAGAAACCAAGAAGATGGTACACCGTGTGGTCGGGAAAGGATTCTAAAACGCACCTCATTTCTCATCTCCTTGTGCTCGGGTTCGCCATTCCAGCCGCTTTACTAGCCATCTCCCTTCTTGCAGATTCAGCACCTTTAACCTCCTGTTCCATACAGGTTGCAATTTGTCCTGAGTATGAACGGGAAGAGGGGGAACCAATGAGAGACTAGCTCTAGGTGTTGGGACAGGCACAGGTCACTCTATTTTCCCATCAGGAAGAAGAATTAACCACAAGCTCAGCCTGCCTCCCAGAAGCAGAAGAGGGCCTGAAGCAATCCTGCACTTATGCGGCCAGCTCCCAAAAAAGTGAGTTGAAAAATGGAGCTTAGGGGCACTGCAATTCACAAAACTGCAGAGTTATAAATGATAACTCTCGTCCATAAATGTATTGAGGGAAGGCAACGAAGAGGATTTGAAAGTAAGGCAGAATTGCAGGAAACAGATTTCAGGAGTTAGATTCGAATCGCCTTGAAAGCACATGAAAAGCGGCAAAACGTGGACAATGATGCCCTTGGCCAAAAAGGGCGTATGCGTTTTATCCTGAATATATTCAGGAAAAAACGCATACGCCCTTTTTGGCCAACCAAGCCACCAGGAAAGGCAAATCAGCGCTCCAAAGAACTCTCGCTTCCCAGCGGGCAAAAGGGCCATGCGGAAAAAAGTGTCCAAACCAGAAATGCAGGACCTGCCATGGAGAAATGGGAGCCTTGCTACGCTGATGGGCGGGATGTAAAATGTCAACAGCCACTCTGGAGAAGTGTACGGTGTGTCCTGAAACATCTAAAAAACACAGCTTGGAGAGCATAGGGCACTTCCACTCATGGGGGTATAAATTGGGAAAAATAAAAATCAGCAGACACAGACACCCCAAAGTTTAGGGCTGCTCTGTTGACAAGAACCCCCACTTCATTACACCTTAAATATCCTAGGAAAGAGAAAAATGGATAAAGAAGTTGGAGTCATCATGTACAACGGAATATCACTCAGCCATGAAATCAACGTCATAAGGCTAGTAGCAGCACGATGAGTGGATTTAGGTACGACGAGTCTAAGTGAAATAAGTCACACAGAAAGAGACACTTATAATAAGATATCACTTATAGAGGGAATGTAAAAACCGCTACACTTGAACTGAATTACAAAACAGAACAGAGTCACACGTTTAGAAAACACACTATGGCTGCTTAACGGGAAAGGTGAGGTGGGGTGATGCATCAAACGAGGGTTTGAAATTAGCTCCGATTCCGTTCCATAAACCCAATAGGTAATAGACAAGACCTACTCCTTGCTCAGTGAACTGGACTCAACACCCCCTATTCACCGCACAAGAATATATCTGACAAGTAAGAATCTTCAAACCTATATATGGATATCTCTCTGTAAGTGAGTCAAGGGGGTGTAAAGCGGCATAAACACAGCCGTGAAAAGCAGCTACACCCCATTAGAAAAATAAATTACTTTTCAAAACCCGTGAAACAAAGACAGTGAAAGAGAGAGAAATTTTTTACAAAATTCGTTCAGGGGCTGTGATGCAACCTGGATTGACCATATCTAGACACACAGCTGATTGAGACATAAGGGTGGACACTCTTGGGGCTGAGAGGTTCGGTGAGGTTGGGTGAGCCAACGCAGACCCTTTAAAGTAATACTGCACGGTACCCATACCATGGGTCCCAAATCCCCAGGTTCAAGGGCATCTTCCTACGTCGAAAATGAGCATGAGATACCCAGAAGATGGTATACCGTGTGGTCGGGAAAGGATTCTAAAACGCACCTCATTTCTCATCTCCTTGTGCTCGGGTTCGCCATTCCAGCCGCTTTACTAGCCATCTCCCTCCTTGCAGAATCAGCACCTTTAACCTCCTGTTCCATACAGGTTGCAATTTGTCCTGAGGATGAACGGAAAGAGGGGGAACCAATGAGAGACTAGCTCTAGGTGTTGGGACAGGCACAGGTCACTCTATTTTCCCATCAGGAAGAAGAATTAACCACAAGCTCAGCCGGCCCCCCAGAACCAGAAGAGGGCCTGAAGCAATCCTGCACTTTTTCAGCCAGCTCCCTAAAAAGCGAGTTGTAAAATGGAGATCAGGGGCACTGCAATTCACAAACCTGCAGAGTTATAAATGATAACTCTCGTCCACAAATATATTGAGGGAAGGCAAAGAAGAGGATTTGAAAGCAAGGCAGAATTGCAGGAAACAGATTTCAGGAGGTAGATTCGAATCGCCGTGAAAGCATATGAAAAGCGGCAAAACGTGGACAATGATGCCCTTGGCCAAAAAGGGCGTATGCGTTTTTTCCTGAATATATTCAGGAAAAAACGCATACGCCCTTTTTGGCCAACCAAGCAACCTGGAAAGGCCAATCAGCGCTCCAAAGAAGTCTCGCTTCCCAGCGGGCAAAAGGGCCATGCGGAAAAAAGTGTCCAAACCAGAAATGCAGGACCGGCCATGGAGAAATGGGAGCCTTGCTACGCTGATGGGCGGGATGTAAAATGCCAACAGCCACTCTGTAGAAGTGTACGGTGTGTCCTGAAACATCTAAAAAACACAGCTTGGAGAGCATAGGGCACTTCCACTCATGGGGGTATAAATTGGGAAAACTAAAAATCAGCAAGACACAGGCACCCCAAAGTTTAGGGCTGCTCTGTTGACAAGAACCCCCACTTCATTACACCTTAAATATCCTAGGAAAGAGAAAAGTGGATAAAGAAGTTGGGGTCCTCATGTACAATGGAATATCACTCAGCCATGAAATCAACGTCATAAGGCTAGTAGCAGCACGATGAGTGGATTTAGGTATGACGAGTCTAAGTGAAATAAGTCGCACAGAAAAAGACACTTATCATAAGATATCACTTATAGAGGGAATGTAAAAACCGCTACACTTGAAGGGAATTACAAAACAGAACAGAGTCACACGTTTAGAAAACACACTATGGTTGCTAAACGGGAAAGGTGAGGTGGGGTGATGCATAAAACAAGGGTTTCAAAATAGCTCCGATACCGTTCCATAAACCCAATACGTAATAGACAAGACCTACTCCTTGCTCAGTGAACTGGACTCAACACCCCGTATTCACCACACAAGCATATATCTGACTAGTAAGAATCTTCAAACCTATGTATTGATATCTCTCTGTAAGTGAGTCAAGGGGATGTAACACGGCATAAACACAGCCGTGAAAAGCAGATAAACCCCATTATAAAAATCAATTTCTTTTCAAAACCCGTGAAACAAAGACAGTGAAAGAGACAGAAATTCTTACAAAATTCGTTCAGGGGCTGTGATGCAACCTGGATTGACCATATCTAGACCCACAGATGATTGAGACATAAGGGTGGACACTCTTGGGGCTGAGAGGATTGGTGAGGTTGGGTGAGCCAATGCAGACCCTTTAAAGTAATACTGCATGGTACCCATCCAATGGGTCCCAAATCTCCAGGTTCAAGGGCATCTTCCTACGTCGAAAACATGCATGAGAAACCCAGAAGATGGTACACCGTGTGATCGGAAATGTTTCTAAAACGCACATCATTTCTCATCTCCTTGTGCTCGGGTTCGCCATTTCAGCCACTTTACTAGCCATCTCCCTCCTTGGAGAATCAGCACCTTTAACCTCCTGTTCCGTACAGGTTGCTATTTGTCCTGAGGATGAACGGGAAGAGGGGGAACCAATGAGAGACTAGCTCTAGGTGTTGGGACAGGCACAGGTCACTCTATTTTCCCATCAGGAAGAAGAATTAACCACAAGCTCATCCTGCCCCCCAGAACCAGAAGAGGGCCTGAAGCAATCATGCACTTTTGCGGCCAGCTCCCATAAAAGCGACTTGAAAACTGGAGCTCAGGGGCACTGCAATTCACAAACCTGCAGAGTTATAAATGACAACTCTCATCCACAAATATATTGAGGGAAGGCAACGAAGAGGATTTCAAAGCAAGGCAGAATTGCAGGAAACAGATTTCAGGAGGTAGATTCGAATCGCCTTGAAAGCACATGAAAAGCGGCAAAACGTGGACAATGATGCCCTTGGCCAAAAAGGGCGTATGCGTTTTTTCCTGAATATATTCAGCAAAAAACGCATACGCCCTTTTTGGCCCACCAAGCAACCTGGAAAGCAAATCAGCGCTACAAAGTAGTCTCGCTTCCCATCGGTCAAAAGGGCCATGCTGAAAAATGTGTCAAAACCAGAAATGCAGGACAGGCCATGGAGAAATGGGAGCCTTGCTACGCTGATGGGCGGGATGTAAATTGCCAACAGCCACTCTGGAGAAGTGTACGGTGTGTCCTGAAACATCTAAAAAACACAGCTTAGAGAGCATAGGGCACTTCCACTCATGGGTGTATACATTGGGAAAATTAAAAATCAGCAAGACCCAGGCACCCCAAAGTTTAGGGCTGCTCTGTTGAGAAGAACCTCCACTTCATTACACCTTAAATATCCCAGGAAAGAGAAAAAGGGATAAAGAAATTTTGGTCCTTATGTACAATGGAATATCACTCAGCCATGAAATCAATGTCATAAGACTAGTAGCAGCATGATGAGTGGATTTAGGTACGAAGATCTAAGAGAAATAAGTCACACAGAAAAAGACACTTATCATAAGATATCACTTATAGAGGGAATGTAAAAACCGCTACACTTGAACTGAATTACAAAACAGAACAGAGTCACACGTTTAGTTAACACAGTATGGCTGCTGAACGGGAAAGGTGAGGTGGGGTGATGCATAAAACAGGGGTTTCAAATTAGCTCCGATACCGTTCCATAAACCCAATAGGTAATAGACAAGACCTACTCCTTGCTCAGTGAACTGGACTCAACACCCCCTATTCACCGCACAAGACTATATCTGACTAGTAAGAATCTTAAAACCTATGTATTGATATCTCTCTGTAAGTGAGTCAAGTGGGTGTAAAGCGGCATAGACACAGCAGTGAAAAGCAGCTAAACCCCATTATAAAAATAAACTACTTTTAAATACCCATGAAACAAAGACTTTGAAAGAGAGAGAAATTCTCACACAATTCATTCAGGGGCTGTGATGCAACCTAGATTGACCATATGTAGATCCACAGCTGGATGAGACATAAGGGTGGACACCTTTGGGGCTGAAGGCTCCTTCCCTAGTTACCAGATTGGGGAACGTGGTAAGGCTGCCGCCCTCTGGCCGTTACCTGCCAAAGCAGCTTTTAAACCTGTGCTAAAGGTCACTTCATATGAACAAGTACTTCAGGGCTGTAAATGAAACCTGCCTTCAAAATGTCTTGAGGGAGATAATGGCCAAAAATTTTCAAAATGTGACACTTACTTTAAGAAAACACTTTGAAGAACTAAGCTATAATCACAGTTTGATAAATAGAAAGGGCATGCTTTAAAGCTCAATTTCAACAGATTTTGGGACACATGCAAATTCAACCACAGAGAGGTATCAGCTCGCACCTGTTAGAATAACCATCAGCAAGAAAACTACAAACAATAAATATTGAAGGTGTTTTGGAGAAATGCATACCCTCAATTTTAAGTGGGACGTAATCTGGAAAGAGCCACTAATGAGAACTGAATGGTGGTGCCTTTAAAACGTACACACTGAGCTACCATATGATACAGCAAGCCCACTCCTTGGCCTATAACATAAGAAGATAGAACTGGAAAGACACAGGCAAGAAAATATGCATTGCAGCAGTATTACAATAGCCAAGACATGGAGGCAACCAGAAAGTCCATCAAGAGGTGCGTGGCCAAAGAAGAACTGGTACACGTACAGATGGAATATTAGCCAGGGAAAAAAATGAAACAATGCCATTTGCAGCACCATGTATGATTCTTGAGGTAATCAGGCAAATTGTACTAAGTCAGAAAGCCAAAGACACATATCCTATAATATCACTTATAGGTCTTAGCTAAAAATTGATACCAATGAAGATATTTCCACAGAGAAATGCAATCACAGATTCATTAAACAAACTTATGGTTCAGCAAATGGATAGGTGTGAGGATTGGATACATTCGGATATTGGGGTTAAGATAGATATAGAAACACATGTGAAATATGTAATCACCAAAGACCTATGTAATACCAAGACAAGACTGCTCAACATTGTGTCATAACCTACATGGGAAAATGATGCAAAGAAGAATAGATATATGTATATGTTTAAAAGAACCACATCTTGCACACCTAGAAGAAACAAAACATTTTAATCAAATTTGCTCTGACAAAAAATAAAAATTAAATTAAAAAAAGAACAAGAAGTAATGAGACATAAACTTAAGGGGCTTTTTGCTGGCACATTGCATTCTAATTTACAACCAGAACATGACTTCCATTAAGGCTCTGTCATCACTAATAAAGCAGCTTTATAAGCAATGTTGAAGGTAGCTTAAAAGAAGTCTCACTAATTATTGATAGTAACAAGGAAACAAAGAAAAGTAAAAATCTCACTGCAAAAAGTATACATAGGGTAAGGATAGTAGATCAAACACTTATTAAACTTCTGTAAAGAATAAAAGACAACAGTAGTATGTTTTTTTAAAAAGAGAGGGCCCAAATAAATCTGAAATGAAAGAGATGATGTTACAACAGACAGACACCACAGAAATACAAAGTATCCTAAGATACACACAGGGTAACTCAGGGCTCAGACTGGACAGAGCCCACTCTCCAGTCCCCTGTACATGACTTACAGGAGCCTCAGGAACTGAGGAGGGGGTCCCTGAGGAGAGGCTCAAGATAGAATATGGTAGGCATTAACATGACTGCATTCATCTTAAACATGCCTGAACTACATTCACACGAGATGATTTTGTCCTGTATGTACATCGGCACCTCTAGTCGGAACTGCAGATCTTTGGCTTCAACACCTCTACTGACAACATTAGCTTCACCTGCTGTGGACCGTCTCCTGTAGGATTTCTAGAACCACAAAACATCGAAGCTTCACAGGACCCAGAGTCTGTGTGACTCCACGCAGAGTCTCAGAGTCTCAAGTCCACTCAGATACTCCACTCTTGGACGGCACACACAAAGTAGTGTGCACATCAGGACCCAGGGGAAGGAGCAGTGACCCTGTAGGAGAATGACCAGAACTACCTGCTACTTTTAGAGGGTCTCCTGCAGAGGCAGGTGGTGGCTGTGGCTGTGGCTCACCGTGAGGACAACGACACTAGCAGCAGAAGTTCTGGGAAATAGTCCTTGGTGTGAGCCCTCCCAGAGTCCGCCATTAGCCCCACCAAGAGCAAGGTAGGCTCCAGTGCTGGGTCGCCTCAGGCCAAACAACCAACAGGGAGGGAACCCAGCCCCATGCATCAGCAGACAAGCGGATTAAACTTTTTATTAAAGTTTTATTTAATCCGCAGACAAGCGGATTAAAGCTCTGCCCACCAAAGCAACACCCAGCTCTACCCACCACCAGTCCCTCCCATCAGGAAACTTGCACAAGCCTCTAAGATAGACTCATCCACCAGAGAGCAGACAGCAGAAGAAGAACTACAATTCTGCAGCCTGTGGAAGGAAAACCACATTCACAGAAAGATAGACAAAATGAAAAGGCAGAGGACTTTATACCAGATCAAGGAACAAGATAAAACCCCAGAAAAAAAAAAAATAACGAAACGACGTGGAGATAGGGAACCTTCCAGAAAAAGAATTCAGAATAATGATAGTGAAGTTGAGCCAAGACCTTGGAAAAAGAAAGGAGGCAAAGATCGAGAAGACGCAAGAAATGCTTAACAAAGACGTAGAAGAATTAAGGAACAAACACCTAGAAGAATTAAAGAACAAACAAACAGAGGTGAACAATGTAATAACTGAAATGAAAAATATACTAGAAGGAATCAGTAGCAGAATAACTGTGGCAGAAGAACGGATAAGTGACCTGGAAGACAGAAAGGTGGAAATCACTGCCATGGAACAGAATAAAGAAAAAGAATGAAAATAAATGAAGACACCCCAAGAGTCCTCTGGGACAACATTAAACACAACAACATTCACATGATAGGGGTCCCAGAAGGAGAAGAGAGAGAAAGGACCCGAGAATATATTTGAAGAGATTATGGTCAAAAACTTCCCTAGCATGGGAAAAGAAATAGCCACCCAAGTCCAGAAGCACAGAGAGTCCCAGGCAGGATAAACCAAAGGAGAAAAATGACAAGACACATAGTAATCAAATTGACAAAAATTAACGACAAAGAAAAATTATTGAAAGCAGCAAGGGAAAAATGACAAATAACATACAAGGGAACTCCCATAAGGATAACAGCTGATTTCTCAGCAGAAAATCTCCAAGCCAGAAGGGAGTGGCATGATCAATTTAAAGTGATGAAAGGGCAGAACCTACAACCAAGAGTACTCCACCCTGCAAAGATCTCATTCAGATTTGATGGAGAAATCAAAAGCCCTACAGACAAGCAAAAGCTAAGAGAATTCAGCAGCATGAAACCAGCTCTACACCAAATGCTAAAGGAACTTCTCTAAGTGGGAAACACAAGAGAAGAAAAGGACCCACCAAGACAACCCCATAACAATTAAGAAAATAGTAATAGGAACATACATATCGATAATTACCTTAAACGTGAATGCACTAAATGTCCCAACCAAAAGACACAGGCTCGCTGAATGGATACAAAAACAAGACCCATATATATGCTGTCTACAAGAGACCCATTTCAGACCTAGGGACACATACAGACTGAAAGTGAGGCGATGGAAAAATATACTCTATGCAAATGAAAATAAAAAGAAAGCTGGAGTAGCAATACTCATATCAGATAAAATAGACTTTAAAATAAAGAATGTTACAAGAGACAAGGAAAGACACTACATAATGGTCAAGGGATCAATCCAAGAAGAAGATATAACAATTATAAATATATATGTACCCAACATAGGAGCACCTCAATGTATAAGGCAACAGCTAACAGCTATAAAAGAGGAAATCAACAGTAACACAATAATAGTGGGGGACTTTAACAGCTCACTTACACCAGTGGAGATCAGCCAGACAGAAAATTAATAAGGAAACACAAGCTTTAAATGACACAATAGACCAGATAGAGTTAATTGATATTTATAGGACATTCCATCCAAAAACAGCAGATTACACGTTCTTCTTAACTGCACACGGAACATTCTCCAGGATAGATCACATCTTGGGTCACAAAGCCTCAGTAAATTTAAGAAAACTGAAATCATGTCAAGCAGCTGTTCCGACCACAATGCTATGAGATTAGAAATCAATTACACGGAAAAAAACCGTAAAAAACACAAACACATGGAGGCTAAACAATACGTTACTAAATAACCAAGAGATCACTGAAGAAATCAAAGAGGAAATCAAAAACTACCTAGAGACAAATGACAACAAAAACACGATGATCCAAAACCTATGGGATGCAGCAAAAGCAGTTCTAAGAGGGAAGTTTATAGCAATACAAGCCTACCTCAAGAAACAAGAAAAATCTCAAATAAACAATCTAACCTTACACCTAGAGGAACTAGAGAAAGAAGAACAAAACCCAAAGTTAGTAGAAGGAAAGAAATCTTAAAGATCAGAGCAGAAATAAATGAAATAGAAACAAAGAAAACGAAAGCAAAGATCAATAAACCTAAAAGCTGGGTCTTTGAGAAGATAAGCAATAATGATCAACCTTTAGCCAGACTCAAGAAAAAGAGGGAGAGGACTCAAATCAACAAAATTAGAAGTGAAAAAGGAGAAGTTACAACAGACACCACAGGAATACAAAGCATCCTAAGAGACTACTACACGCAACTCTATGCCAATAAAATGGACAACCTGGAAGAAATGGACAAATTCTTAGAAAGGGATAACCTTCCAAGACTGAACCAGGAAGAAATAGAAAATATGAACAAACCTATGACAAGCAAGGAAATTGAAACTGTGATTAAAAATCTTCCAACAAACAAAAGTCCAGAACCAGATGGCATCACAGGTGAATTCTATCAAACATTAGGGAAGAGCTAACACCCAACCTTCTCAAATTCTTCAAAACAATTGCAGGGGAAGGAACACTCCCAAACTCATTCTATGAGACCACCATCACCCTGATACCAAAATCAGACAGAGATACTACAAGGAAAGAAAATTATAGACCAATATCACTGATGAATATAGATGTAAAAATCCTCAACCAAATACTAGCAAACAGAATCGAACAACACATTAAAAGGATCATACACCATGATCAAGTGGGGTGTATCCCAGGGATGCAAGGATTCTTCAATATACACAAATCAATGTGATACACCATATTAACAAATTGTAGAATAAAACCATATGATCATCTCAATAGATGAAGGAAAAGATTTTGTGAAAATTCAACACCCATTTACGATAAAAACTCTGCAGAGTGTGGGCATAGAGGGAAACTACCTCAACATAATAAAGGTCATATATGACAAACCCGCAGCAAACACCATTCTCAATGGTGAAAAACTGCAAGCGTTTCCTCTAAGATCAGGAACAAGACGAGGATGTCCACTCTCACCACTGCTATTCAACATAGTTTTGGAAGTCCTAGCCATGGCAATCAGAGAAGAAAAAGAAATAAAAGGAATACAAAAAGGAAAAGAAGGAGTACAATTGTCACTGTTTGCAGATGACATGATATCATAGATAGAGAATCCTAAAGATGCCACCAGAAAACCACTGGAGCTAATCAATGAATCTGGTAAAGTTGCAGGATACAAAATTAATGCACAGAAATTGCTTGCATTCCTATACACTAACAATGAAAGATCAGAAAGAGAAATTAAGGAAACAATCCCATTACCACTGCAACAAAAAGAATAAAATACCTAGGAATAAACCTACCTAAGGAAGTAAAAGACCTGTACTCAGAAAACTATAAGACGCTGATGAAAGAAATCAGAGATGATATAAACAGATGGAGACATATACCATGTTCTTGGATTAGAAGAATCAATATTGTGAAAATGACTATACTACCCAAAGCAATCTACAGATTTAATGCAATCCCGATCAAAATACCTTTGGCATTTTCTACAGAACAAGAAAAAAAAAATCTTAAAATTTGTAGGGAGACACAAAAGACCCTGGATAGCCAAAGCAGTCTTGAGGGGGCAAAAAAGAGCTAGAGGAATCAGACTTCCAGACTTCAGACTATATTACAAAGCTACAGTAATCAAGATAATATGGTACTGACACAAAAACAGAAATATAGGTCAATAGAACAGGATAGAAAGCACAGAGATAAACCCACGTACCTATGGTTAACTAATCTATGACAAAGGAGGCAAGGGTATACAACGGAGAAAAGACAGTGTCTTCAGTAAGTGGTGCTGGGAAAACTGGACAGCTACATGTAAAAGAATGAAATTAGAACACTCCCTAACACCATACACAAAAATAAACTCAAAATGGATTAGAGACCTAAATATAAGACCAGCCACTATAAAACTCTTAGAGGAAAACATAAGCAGAACAGTCTATGACATAAATCACAGCAAGATCCTTTTTGACCCACCTCCTAGAGAAATGGAAATAAAAACAAAAATTAAAAAATGGGACCTAATGAAACATAAATTCTTTTGCACAGCAAAGGAAAACATAAGCAAGATGAAAAGACAACCATCAGAATGGGAGAAAATATTTTCAAATGAAGCAAATGGCAAAGGATTAATCTCCAAAAAGCAGCTCATGTAGCTCAATATCACAAAACCAAACAACCCAATCCAAAAATGGGCAGAAGACCTAAATAGACATTTCTCCAAAGAAGATATACAGGTTGCCAACAAACACATGAAAGGATGCTGAACATCACTAATCATTAGAGAAATGCAAATCAAAACTACAGCGAGGTATCACCTCACACCAGTCAGAATGGCCATCATCAAAAAATCTACCAACAATAAATGCTGGAGAGGCATTAATTGGAGAAAAGGGAACCCTCTTGCACTGTTGGTGGGAATGTAAATTGATATAGCCACTAGGGAGAACGGTATGAAGGTTCCTTGAATACTAAAAATAGAACTACCATACAACCCAGCAAACCCACTCCTGGACATTTACCCTGAGAAAACCATCATTCAAAAAGAGTCATGTACCACAATGTTCACTGTAGCTCTATTTACAATAGCCAGGACATGGAAGCAACCTAAGTGTCCATCAACAGATAAATGGATAAAGAAGATGTGGCACATATATACAATGGAACATGATTCAGCCATAAAAAGAAACGAAATTGAGTTATTTTTAGTGAGGTGGATGGATCTAGAGTCTGTCCTACAGAGTGAAGTAAGTCAGAAAGGGAAAAACAAACACTGTATGCTAACACATATATATGGAATCTAAAAAAAAAAAGTTTATGTAGAACCTAGGGGCAGGAAAGGATTAAGGACACAGACGTAGAGAAAGGACTTGAGGACATGGGGAGGGGGAAGGGTAAGCTGGGACAAAGTGAGAGAGTGGTATGGACATATATACACTACCAAATGTAAAATTGATAGCTACTGGGAAGCAGCCACATAGCACAGGGAGATCAGCTCTGTGCTTTGTGACCACCTAAAAGGGTGGGATAAGGGAGTGAGAGGGAGGTGCAAGAGGGAGGGGATATGGTGTTATATGTATACGCATAGCTGATTCACTTTTTTATACAGCAGAAACTAACACACAATTGTAAAGCAATTATACTCCAATAAAGATGTAAAAGAAAAAAAAAAAAAAAGAAAGCCCAGAGATAAACCTACACACCTATGACCCACTAATCTATGACAAAGGAGGCAAGGATATACAATGGAGAAAAGACAGTCTCTTCAATAAGTGGTGCTGGGAAAAATGGACAGCTACATGTAAAAGAATGAAATTAGAACACTCCCTAACACCATACACAAAAAATAAACTCAAAATGCATTAGAGACCAAAATGTAAGACCGGACACTAGAAAACTCTTAGAGGAAAACATAGGAAGAATACTCTTTGACATAAATCACAGCAAGGTCTTTTTTGATCCACCTCCTAGAGTAATGGAATAAAAAACAATAATAAACAAATGGGAGCAAATGAAACCTAAAAGCTTTTGCAAAGCAAAGGAAACTACAAACAAGACGAAAAGACAACCCTCAGAATGGGAGAAAATATTTGCAAACGAATCAATGGACAAAGGATTAATCTCCAATGTATATAAACAGCGCATGCAGCTCAACAGTAAAAAAACAAACAACCCAATCCAAAAATGGGCAGATGACGTAAATAGACATTTGTCCCAAGAAGACATACAGATGACCAAGAAGCACATGAAAAGCTGCTCAACATCACTAATTATTAGAGAAATATAAACCAAAACTACAATGAGTTATCACCTCACACGAGTTAGAATGGGCATCATCAGAAAATCTACAAACAACAAATGCTGGAGAGGGTGTGGAGAAAAGGGAACCCTCTTACACTATTTGTGGGAATGTAAGTTGATACAGTCACTATGGAGAACAGTATGGAGGTTCCTTAAAAAACTAAATATAGAATTACCATATGACCCAGCAATCCCACTACTGGCCATATACCCAGAGAAAACCATAATTCAAAAAGACATATTCAAAAAAAAAAAAAAAAAGACATATTCACCACAATGTTCACTGCAGCACTATTTACAATAGCCAGGTCATGGAAGCAACCTAAGTGCCCGTAGACAGACGAACGGAAAAGATGTGCTACATATATAAAATGCAATATTTCTCAGCCATAAAAAGGAATGAAATTGGGTCATTTGTAGAGACGTGGATAGATCTAGAGACTGTCATACAGAGTGAAGTTAGTCAGAAAGAGAAAAACAAATATCGTATATTAACGCATACATGTGGAACCTAGAAAAAATGGTACAGATGAACCGGTTTGCAAGGCATAAATAGAGACACAGATGTATAGAACAAATGTATGGACACCAAGGGGGGAAAGTGGCAGGGTGGTGGTGGTGGGATGAATTGCGAGCCTGGGATTGACATATATACACTTATATGTATAAAATAGATAACCAATAAGAACCTGCTGTATAAAAAAATGAATAAAATAAATTCAAAAATTAAAAAATAATTAATACTTAAAAAAATAAAACAGAAAAAAAGTTCTGTCCTTCCCATAGACGTATTTGTATGAATGAATTATTTCCATGCTTATATCCATAAATACAAAAAGAGGAATAAAACTTACCTTGAACCAAAAAAGAAAAAAACAAAAACAGAACCCACTGGTCATACAGAGGAAAACCCTATCAGGGCACTTGCTCCACTGGTAAACAATTCTGAAGTTGGTCACAGGTGGGGAATCATTTCCCATGCAGCCAGCAGCCCCAACACAAGGAGCGTCCTCATTGCAAAGCTGGGGGACCGTGAGGAGGCGTCTCTGAGTAAATGTGAGCTGAGCCCCAGGCCAGTTGCTGCTGAACTTTTCCCACCCTTCCCAGGTAAAACACCTGAATGTGTGCAAAGACTTTAAAAGCTAGAGGAAGGGGCTTGGACACGCAGGCCGACTTGGTGCCTGCAGGCCAGCCAGGATGGTCCTGGCCCCGGGCACTCGTCTGGAAGCTTTCCATTTCCCTGCCTGAGGTACCCCTCCTGTCCCGGTCCCCACTGCTTTTTTCCTTCCTCACCTCTGCCCGGGGAGAAATTCCAGCAGCAAGTATGGGTGACACATCCTCCTCTTTAGCAGGTGGCAGCCCGGCAACTCCTGCAGGAAGTCCAGCAGAGCCCCAGTCACACCGGGCCACTCATAGAGCCGTGGGCCCTACTCCCTCCCACCATCCCAACCCCGAGACTGCTGACGGGGCAGAGAATATGGCGTCAGGCACAGCTGCAGAGGCTTTTGCTGCCTGGAGGGGTGTTTATATTGACCTCAACCCAGGCACACCTGGGAAGGGCTGGCTGGCCGGGTCAGGCTGCCCAGGCCAGCCAATCCTCGCCCCTCAGGGGCTCAGAGTTGCAGAAAATGTGCCTTGCTGCACCGGCCAGATCCAAGGAACAGGTGTAGGGTTCCGAGAGTCAGGATAGATAAGGGGCGGCAGCCCTGGCTTGTTTTCTAATCATTTTATCTGGTTCATGAGTGGGAGACAACTTCAAGAAGACCCTCTGCTAATGAGAGGAACCCAGGAGTCAGGGAGAGGAGGGGTGGTGGGTGGAGACAGAGGCCTGGTGCCCCGGCTGCAGTGGAAGCCCCTGGAAGACCAGGCAGAGGGAGGCCGCACAGAGTGAAGCCTAGGGTCACAGACCTGTTGGAGCTGCTGTTTGTTAGTTCAAGCTCTGCTCTGAGGTGCTCTGTGTCAGCTCTGAGCTACAGTTGTGCTGGGGGTGCTCTGCAATGAGGGCTATGTGCACGGTTCCTGTGTGCCCAGCCCTGCCAGGGTACCTGTCCAGGGGAGCTCCATATCCAGGGAGGGGCCTGCCCACGAGAGCCCTGTGGGCTGCTGCACACCTGCCCAGGTGAGCTCCATATCCTGGGAGGGGCTTGACCACAAGAGCCCCGTGGGCTGCTGGGTACCTGGTAGAGGACGACAGGACAGTCAGTGAAGCCACAGAGGATATACATCTAGTAGTTCCAAATTCCTACACCCTGCTGGTCATTCTACCATCCACCAGGACATGGTATTCTGTATTAGACTTCAATGATGCCTTCTTCTGTATTCCATTAGTCCCAGAGTCACAAGAAATTTTGGCTGTGAGTGGCAGGACTCAACATACAACAAAAACAATGCTGCCGGGCCGTCCTGCCCCAGGGGTTCAAAAATCCCCACACCATCTTTTGGGAAACGTTAGCTAAAGACCTAAAAGATCTACCTCTGGAGAAGGGAACCCTCCTTCAATATGCAGATGACATTCTGATCACCAGCCCGACTAAGGAGGCCTCTGAACTACCTAGCCAATAAAAGATAGAAGGTGTCCAAGAAAAAGGCTCAAATATCACAAACTAAGGTGACCTTCCTGGGTTTCATTCACACAGAAGGTCGGAGAAGCCCACCCCAGGAAAGGGAAGAAGCCATTTGCAGCCTCACCCTTCCTAAAACTAGAAGACAGCTTAGGGGTTCCTGGGGAGACCGGGGTTTGCTGCATCTGGATCCCTAACTACAATCCAATAACTGAGCCTTTATATGAAACACTGAAAGGAAAAGATGATGATCCTTTTGAATAGAATCCAGAAGCGGCCTTTCAAGAAGGGAAAGTGCAGTCAATTCAGACCCTTGCCCTGGACCTCCTTAAGTTAGCTAAACCCTTTGACCTTTACATTCCTGGTCCAAGGCGAATCGCCCTTGGAGTATTTGTGCAAAAACTGGGACCACTTGAAATGGAACAATGCAAGAATGCCCTCCAGGCATTGGCCAGCCACCCCATTTGACCAGGATACTGGGGGTATCTAAAAACCTGGAAATCAGCAGCCCACAAGTCCAGCTCCCTCGTAAGGGTAAAGGATGCCACTTGGTGATCCTAACCACCCACCATGCCCTGAAGTTGCAGGGATTGCTCTGTGGGCACAATGACCTCGAGTGAGGAGGCCGTCCAACACCAACCTCCAGAGAGACAACCGGGGGCAATGGGCCCCCATGACGACTCGTGTGACCGTCACTTGACCTGGAGTTTCTCTCAGAAAACAACAAGAGTGTGCCCCAAAAGAGCAGACTATTGCTTACAGGACTTACTGCACCCAGAGCGGAGCTAATAAACTTGGCAGGGGAACCGTAAATAACGCTGCCACCATAGAAAAGCCTACAGACACTGCGGTGACGGAGGCCAATGAGACCGGCTGTACTCCTGGCTACTTCAAAAGGCCGTTGACTGAGTGGCCGTCATGGTCCTGGATCACCACCAGCCCTGGACTGTCTGGGAGTTGAGCAAGCAGGGCTCTGATACCTGGTGCTGTTTGTACGTTAATTCAGTGGCCTAACTGAAGAAAGTGCAGACTACTGGTCAGAGCATCTAGGCTGGCAGAAACCGTCAGCCTAAGGGGGTCGAACCAATGTGGAGCAGGGTAAAACCGCCCACCCCCCCGCAACGTCTCTGAACATCTCTTTCCTGGACCCTTAAAGGTCATTAGAATCTATGAAACTTCCAATGCTGGTGCTCAGGCAGACGAGCAGTGAGGGAGGAGGCCTGGGGACAATCCACCTCACATGGAGGCTGCTGGAGAGAAGTCCTGCCCCTCCCCCCAGGTATGAGGACACCCAACTCAGCACGAAGCATTTACAGAAGAGGTGTCTGCACCCTCAGTGCCCCACGAATGAGGAATGGGACAAAAGGCAGAGGAGGGCTTTGTCACTGGCAAAGCCCATTAAAAATTCCTGGGAGATAAAAATAGAATCTGGGCAATAAAATAAAGTCTAACCATTTTGTCCTTTGTACTTTGTCTAATTTCACTTGCTCCTAGGTTTCCACATGCAGAGGTCCCACACCCGGCACTTCAGACCCGATTTCCTAGTGCAAGATGGCTGGGCCGACACCTCAGCTCGTGGGGCCCTGTGCAGACTCTGCGACATAGAGCCTGAGCTCCAGCCAACCCGGCCCTCGAGAGCTCTGCCCCCTCCCTCTGGCTGATGCTGACAGGATCCCTACACAGCAGCCCGGCCCACAACCCGCAGGGGAGCACACACTCTCACCTCTCCATTCTCTGATTAAAATATAAAGTTTTCCTTTGCTTCTGAACCAAAGTCAGTCTCGATCTGTTGGCTCCAATGACACTGGGCAGGGAGACCCTTGTTGGGGCCCACTCTGCAGGATCAGTAACAGAATTTGAGAACATTGTAACTTCAATGAACAGATGTGTGAGCCAAACTGTAATTAACATAGAGCAGTGTATAAGGCTTGTGTAAAATAAGATGTTTCTAACACTTCCATTTGATATTTCCATCACTTTATTATAAGCAAGTTCAGTGGAGGGGTTTGTCTTATTTGTCAGGTCAACAGTAGTGAAATGCAGTGATTTCTTTCCAAGGATGTACATCTAATAATCTTGGTTGAAGTTTCAACCTTGTTTTGAATGATTTTCCATTGAAAATGATACCTCTCTTTCAGCTCCTAGATTTCTGAGAAGTATAAAATCTTATATTTTTTTATTACCAAAGGGGAAAGGTGGGAGGAGGGATAAATTAACAGTTTCGGATTAACATATACACACTGCTATGTATAAAATATATCATCAACAAGGATCTACTGTATAGCACAGGGAACTATACTCAATATTTTTTAATGACCCCTAAGGGGAAATAATCTGAAAAACAATAGATATCTCTATTGACATCATCTATCAACTACAGATAAAATGGAAACTAAAGGAGGCCGATGGTGAGCGTTTCTGAACCTGAAGACTTCAATCATCTAAAGTTCGGACTCTGCCTACAGCCCAAGTCCCTTAATGAACACACATGTACCAGTAGCTTAAAAATTCCCCAGATTGGAGCTTGGGGAGACACTGATTTGGAAAAATCCCTGGTGTTCGCCTTACATACACGGGACCTTTCCTACAGCTAAAACATGCCTGTGACACCCAGAAGATGGAACACGGTTGGATCAGGAAGATTTTGGAAAAGGAACCAAAACTCCTAATTTCCTGGTTGTTGGATTCACCCCTCCAGCCTTTTTCCTTAAAATCTCCCCACTTGAGGATGTCAGCACCTTCAACATCCAGTTGCACAGAATTTGGAATTTGTCCAAAGGAAAAAGGGGAAGGAGGAGAAACAAGGAGAGCCAAGCCCTAGATGCTCGGACAGGCACATGTCACTCTAATTTCCAATCAGGAAGAAGAATTAAGCAAAGGCGTAGCCTGCCACTGAGAACCAGAGCAGGGCCAGAAGCAAACCAGCGGCTCTGCGGGAAGCTCCCAAAAAGCGAGTTGAAAAATGGAGCTCAGGGGCACTGCAATTCACAAACATGCACAGTTTTAAATTATAATTATCGTCCAAAACTATATTGAGGGAAGACAAAGAAAAGGATTGGAAAGCAAGGCAGAATTGCAGGAAACAAATTTCAGGAGTTAGATTCGAATAGCCACTAAAGCACATGAAAAGCGGCCAAACGTCGACAAGGATGCACTTGGCCAAAAAGGGCGTATGCGTTTTTTCCTGAATAAATTCAGAAAAAAACGCATAGGCCCTTGTAGGCAAACCAAGCAAGCCGGAAATGCAAATCAGCACTACAAAGAGGTCTCACTTCCCATCGGTCAAAAGGAACTTCCTGAAAAAGTGTAAAACCAGGAAATCCAGGAGAGGCCAAGGAGGAAAGGGAGCCTTGTTACACTGATGGGCGGGATGTAAATTGCCAATGGCGAGTCTGGAGAAGGGTATGGTGTTTCCTAAAACATCTAAAAAACAGAGCTAGAGAGAATAGGGCACTTCCACTCATGGGCGTATAAATTGGGAAAACTAAAAATCAGCAAGACACAGGCACCCCAAAGTTTAGGGCTGCTCTGTTGACAAGAACCCCCACTTCATTACACCTTAAATATCCTAGGAAAGAGAAAAATGGATAAAGAAGTTGGGGTCCTCATGTAAAATGGAATATCACTCAGCCATGAAATCAACGTCATAAGGCTAGTAGCAGCACGATGAGTGGATTTAGGTACGACGATTCTAAGTGAAATAAGTCACACAGAAAAAGACACTTATCATAAGATATCACTTCTAGAGGGAATGTAAAAACCGCTACACTTGAACTGAATTACAAAACAGAATAGAGTCACACGTTTAGGAAACACACTACGGCTGCTGAACGGGAAAGGTGAGGTGGGGTGATGCATAAAACAAGGGTTTCAAATTAGCTCAGATACCGTTCCATAAACCCAATATGTAAGAGACAAGACCTATTCCTTGCTCAGTGAACTGGACTCAACACCCCCTATTCACCGCACAAGAATATATCTGACTAGTAAGAATCTTCAAACCTATGCATTGATATCTCTCTGTAAGTGAGTCAAGGGGGTGTAAAGCGGCATAAACACAGCTGTGAAAAGCAGCTAAACCCCATTATAAAAATAAATTACTTTTCAAAACCCGTGAAACAAAGACAGTGAAAGAGAGAGAAATTCTTACAAAATTCGTTCAGGGGCTGTGATGCAACCTGGATTGACCATATCTAGACCCACAGCTGATTGAGACATAAGGGTGGACACTCTTGGGGCTGAGAGGTTCGGTGAGGTTGGGTGAGCCAACGCAGACCCTTTCAAGTAATACTGCATGGTACCCATCCCATGGGTCCCAAATCTCCAGGTTCAAGGGCATCTTCCTACGTCGAAAACAGGCATGAGAAACCCAGAAGATGGTACACCGTGTGATCGGGAAAGGTTTCTAAAACGCACCTCATTTCTCATCTCCTTTGCTCGGGTTCGCCATTCCAGCCGATTTACTAGCCATCTCCCTCCTTGGAGAATCAGCACCTTTACCCTCCTGTTCCGTACAGGTTGCAATTTGTCCTGAGGATGAACGGGAAGAGGGGGAACCAATGAGAGACTAGCTCCAGGGGTTGGGACAGGCACAGGTCACTCTATTTTCCCATCAGGAAGAAGAATTAAGCACAAGCTCAGCCTGCCCCCCAGAACCAGAAGAGGGCCTGAAGCAATCCTGCGCTTTTGCGGCCAGCTCCCAAAAAAGCGAGTTGAAAAATGGAGCTCAGGGGCACTGCAATTCACAAACCTGCAGAGTTTTAAATGATACCTCTCGTCCACAAATATATTAAGGGAAGGCAACGAAGAGGCTTTGAAAGCAAGGCAGAATTGCAGGAAACAGATTTCAGGAGGTAGATTCGAATCGCCTTGAAAGCACATGAAAAGCGGCAAAACGTGGACAATGATGCCCTTGGCCAAAAAGGGCGTATGCGTTTTTTCCTGAATATATTCAGGAAAAAACGCATACGCCCTTTTTGGCCAACCAAGCAACCTGGAAAGGCCAATCAGCGCTCCAAAGAAGTCTCGCTTCCCAGCGGGCAAAAGGGCCATGCGGAAAAAAGTGTCCAAACCAGAAATGCAGGACCGGCCATGGAGAAATGGGAGCCTTGCTACGCTGATGGGTGGGATGTAAATTGCCAACAGCCACTCTGGAGAAGTGTACGGTGTGTTCTGAAACATCTAAAAAACACAGCTTGGAGAGCATAGGGCACTTCCACTCATGGGCGTATAAATTGGGAAAACTAAAAATCGGCAAGACACAGGCACCCCAAAGTTTAGGGCTGCTCTGTTGACAAGAACCCCCACTTCATTACACCTTAAATATCCTAGGAAAGAGAAAAATGGATAAAGAAGTTGGGGTCCTCATGTAAAATGGAATATCACTCAGCCATGAAATCAACGTCATAAGGCTAGTAGCAGCACGATGAGTGGATTTAGGTACGACGATTCTAAGTGAAATAAGTCACACAGAAAAAGACACTTATCATAAGATATCACTTCTAGAGGGAATGTAAAAACCGCTACACTTGAACTGAATTACAAAACAGAACAGAGTCACACGTTTAGGAAACACACTACGGCTGCTGAACGGGAAAGGTGAGGTGGGGTGATGCATAAAACAAGGGTTTCAAATTAGCTCCGATACCGTTCCATAAACCCAATATGTAAGAGACAAGACCTATTCCTTGCTCAGTGAACTGGACTCAACACCCCCTATTCACCGCACAAGAATATATCTGACTAGTAAGAATCTTCAAACCTATGCATTGATATCTCTCTGTAAGTGAGTCAAGGGGGTGTAAAGCGGCATAAACACAGCTGTGAAAAGCAGCTAAACCCCATTATAAAAATAAATTACTTTTCAAAACCCGTGAAACAAAGACCGTGAAAGAGAGAGAAATTCTTACAAAATTCGTTCAGGGGCTGTGATGCAACCTGGATTGACCATATCTAGACCCACAGCTGATTGAGACATAAGGGTGGACACTCTTGGGGCTGAGAGGTTCGGTGAGGTTGGGTGAGCCAACGCAGACCCTTTCAAGTAATACTGCATGGTACCCATCCCATGGGTCCCAAATCTCCAGGTTCAAGGGCATCTTCCTACGTCGAAAACAGGCATGAGAAACCCAGAAGATGGTACACCGTGTGATCGGGAAAGGTTTCTAAAACGCACCTCATTTCTCATCTCCTTTGCTCGGGTTCGCCATTCCAGCCGATTTACTAGCCATCTCCCTCCTTGGAGAATCAGCACCTTTACCCTCCTGTTCCGTACAGGTTGCAATTTGTCCTGAGGATGAACGGGAAGAGGGGGAACCAATGAGAGACTAGCTCCAGGGGTTGGGACAGGCACAGGTCACTCTATTTTCCCATCAGGAAGAAGAATTAAGCACAAGCTCAGCCTGCCCCCCAGAACCAGAAGAGGGCCTGAAGCAATCCTGCGCTTTTGCGGCCAGCTCCCAAAAAAGCGAGTTGAAAAATGGAGCTCAGGGGCACTGCAATTCACAAACCTGCAGAGTTTTAAATGATACCTCTCGTCCACAAATATATTAAGGGAAGGCAACGAAGAGGCTTTGAAAGCAAGGCAGAATTGCAGGAAACAGATTTCAGGAGGTAGATTCGAATCGCCTTGAAAGCACATGAAAAGCGGCAAAACGTGGACAATGATGCCCTTGGCCAAAAAGGGCGTATGCGTTTTTTCCTGAATATATTCAGGAAAAAACGCATACGCCCTTTTTGGCCAACCAAGCAACCTGGAAAGGCCAATCAGCGCTCCAAAGAAGTCTCGCTTCCCAGCGGGCAAAAGGGCCATGCGGAAAAAAGTGTCCAAACCAGAAATGCAGGACCGGCCATGGAGAAATGGGAGCCTTGCTACGCTGATGGGTGGGATGTAAATTGCCAACAGCCACTCTGGAGAAGTGTACGGTGTGTTCTGAAACATCTAAAAAACACAGCTTGGAGAGCATAGGGCACTTCCACTCATGGGCGTATAAATTGGGAAAACTAAAAATCAGCAAGACACAGGCACCCCAAAGTTTAGGGCTGCTCTGTTGACAAGAACCCCCACTTCATTACACCTTAAATATCCTAGGAAAGAGAAAAATGGATAAAGAAGTTGGGGTCCTCATGTACAATGGAATATCACTCAGCCATGAAATCAACGTCATAAGGCTAGTAGCAGCACGATGAGTGGATTTAGGTACGACGATTCTAAGTGAAATAAGTCACACAGAAAAAGACACTTATCATAAGATATCACTTCTAGAGGGAATGTAAAAACCGCTACACTTGAACTGAATTACAAAACAGAACAGAGTCACACGTTTAGGAAACACACTACGGCTGCTGAACGGGAAAGGTGAGGTGGGGTGATGCATAAAACAAGGGTTTCAAATTAGCTCCGATACCGTTCCATAAACCCAATATGTAAGAGACAAGACCTATTCCTTGCTCAGTGAACTGGACTCAACACCCCCTATTCACCGCACAAGAATATATCTGACTAGTAAGAATCTTCAAACCTATGCATTGATATCTCTCTGTAAGTGAGTCAAGGGGGTGTAAAGCGGCATAAACACAGCTGTGAAAAGCAGCTAAACCCCATTATAAAAATAAATTACTTTTCAAAACCCGTGAAACAAAGACAGTGAAAGAGAGAGAAATTCTTACAAAATTCGTTCAGGGGCTGTGATGCAACCTGGATTGACCATATCTAGACCCACAGCTGATTGAGACATAAGGGTGGACACTCTTGGGGCTGAGAGGTTCGGTGAGGTTGGGTGAGCCAACGCAGACCCTTTCAAGTAATACTGCATGGTACCCATCCCATGGGTCCCAAATCTCCAGGTTCAAGGGCATCTTCCTACGTCGAAAACAGGCATGAGAAACCCAGAAGATGGTACACCGTGTGATCGGGAAAGGTTTCTAAAACGCACCTCATTTCTCATCTCCTTTGCTCGGGTTCGCCATTCCAGCCGATTTACTAGCCATCTCCCTCCTTGGAGAATCAGCACCTTTACCCTCCTGTTCCGTACAGGTTGCAATTTGTCCTGAGGATGAACGGGAAGAGGGGGAACCAATGAGAGACTAGCTCCAGGGGTTGGGACAGGCACAGGTCACTCTATTTTCCCATCAGGAAGAAGAATTAAGCACAAGCTCAGCCTGCCCCCCAGAACCAGAAGAGGGCCTGAAGCAATCCTGCGCTTTTGCGGCCAGCTCCCAAAAAAGCGAGTTGAAAAATGGAGCTCAGGGGCACTGCAATTCACAAACCTGCAGAGTTTTAAATGATACCTCTCGTCCACAAATATATTAAGGGAAGGCAACGAAGAGGCTTTGAAAGCAAGGCAGAATTGCAGGAAACAGATTTCAGGAGGTAGATTCGAGTCGCCTTGAAAGCACATGAAAAGCGGCAAAACGTGGACAATGATGCCCTTGGCCAAAAAGGGCGTATGCGTTTTTTCCTGAATATATTCAGGAAAAAACGCATACGCCCTTTTTGGCCAACCAAGCAACCTGGAAAGGCCAATCAGCGCTCCAAAGAAGTCTCGCTTCCCAGCGGGCAAAAGGGCCATGCGGAAAAAAGTGTCCAAACCAGAAATGCAGGACCGGCCATGGAGAAATGGGAGCCTTGCTACGCTGATGGGTGGGATGTAAATTGCCAACAGCCACTCTGGAGAAGTGTACGGTGTGTTCTGAAACATCTAAAAAACACAGCTTGGAGAGCATAGGGCACTTCCACTCATGGGCGTATAAATTGGGAAAACTAAAAATCAGCAAGACACAGGCACCCCAAAGTTTAGGGCTGCTCTGTTGACAAGAACCCCCACTTCATTACACCTTAAATATCCTAGGAAAGAGAAAAATGGATAAAGAAGTTGGGGTCTTCATGTACAATGGAATATCACTCAGCCATGAAATCAACGTCATAAGGCTAGTAGCAGCACGATGAGTGGATTTAGGTACGACGATTCTAAGTGAAATAAGTCACACAGAAAAAGACACTTATCATAAGATATCACTTCTAGAGGGAATGTAAAAACCGCTACACTTGAACTGAATTACAAAACAGAACAGAGTCACACGTTTAGGAAACACACTACGGCTGCTGAACGGGAAAGGTGAGGTGGGGTGATGCATAAAACAAGGGTTTCAAATTAGCTCAGATACCGTTCCATAAACCCAATATGTAAGAGACAAGACCTATTCCTTTTTCAGTGAACTGGACTCAACACCCCCTATTCACCGCACAAGAATATATCTGACTAGTAAGAATCTTCAAACCTATGTATTGATATCTCTCTGTAAGTGAGTCAAGGGGGTGTAAAGTGGCATAAACACAGCCGTGAAAAGCAGCTAAACCCCATTATAAAAATAAATTACTTTTCAAAACCCGTGAAACAAAGACAGTGAAAGAGAGAGAAATTCTTACAAAATTCGTTCAGGGGCTGTGATGCAACCTGGATTGACCATATCTAGACCCACAGCTGATTGAGACATAAGGGTGGACACTCTTGGGGCTGAGAGGTTCGGTGAGGTTGGGTGAGCCAACGCAGACCCTTTCAAGTAATACTGCATGGTACCCATCCCATGGGTCCCAAATCTCCAGGTTCAAGGGCATCTTCCTACGTCGAAAACAGGCATGAGAAACCCAGAAGATGGTACACCGTGTGATCGGGAAAGGTTTCTAAAACGCACCTCATTTCTCATCTCCTTTGCTCGGGTTCGCCATTCCAGCCGATTTACTAGCCATCTCCCTCCTTGGAGAATCAGCACCTTTACCCTCCTGTTCCGTACAGGTTGCAATTTGTCCTGAGGATGAACGGGAAGAGGGGGAACCAATGAGAGACTAGCTCTAGGTGTTGGAACAGGCACAGGTCACTCTATTTTCCCATCAGGAAGAAGAATTAAGCACAAGCTCAGCCTGCCCCCCAGAACCAGAAGAGGGCCTGAAGCAATCCTGCGCTTTTGCGGCCAGCTCCCAAAAAAGCGAGTTGAAAAATGGAGCTCAGGGGCACTGCAATTCACAAACCTGCAGAGTTTTAAATGATACCTCTCGTCCACAAATATATTAAGGGAAGGCAACGAAGAGGCTTTGAAAGCAAGGCAGAATTGCAGGAAACAGATTTCAGGAGGTAGATTCGAATCGCCTTGAAAGCACATGAAAAGCGGCAAAACGTGGACAATGATGCCCTTGGCCAAAAAGGGCGTATGCGTTTTTTCCTGAATATATTCAGGAAAAAACGCATACGCCCTTTTTGGCCAACCAAGCAACCTGGAAAGGCCAATCAGCGCTCCAAAGAAGTCTCGCTTCCCAGCGGGCAAAAGGGCCATGCGGAAAAAAGTGTCCAAACCAGAAATGCAGGACCGGCCATGGAGAAATGGGAGCCTTGCTACGCTGATGGGTGGGATGTAAATTGCCAACAGCCACTCTGGAGAAGTGTACGGTGTGTTCTGAAACATCTAAAAAACACAGCTTGGAGAGCATAGGGCACTTCCACTCATGGGCGTATAAATTGGGAAAACTAAAAATCAGCAAGACACAGGCACCCCAAAGTTTAGGGCTGCTCTGTTGACAAGAACCCCCACTTCATTACACCTTAAATATCCTAGGAAAGAGAAAAATGGATAAAGAAGTTGGGGTCCTCATGTACAATGGAATATCACTCAGCCATGAAATCAACGTCATAAGGCTAGTAGCAGCACGATGAGTGGATTTAGGTACGACGATTCTAAGTGAAATAAGTCACACAGAAAAAGACACTTATCATAAGATATCACTTCTAGAGGGAATGTAAAAACCGCTACACTTGAACTGAATTACAAAACAGAACAGAGTCACACGTTTAGGAAACACACTACGGCTGCTGAACGGGAAAGGTGAGGTGGGGTGATGCATAAAACAAGGGTTTCAAATTAGCTCCGATACCGTTCCATAAACCCAATATGTAAGAGACAAGACCTATTCCTTGCTCAGTGAACTGGACTCAACACCCCCTATTCACCGCACAAGAATATATCTGACTAGTAAGAATCTTCAAACCTATGCATTGATATCTCTCTGTAAGTGAGTCAAGGGGGTGTAAAGCGGCATAAACACAGCCGTGAAAAGCAGCTAAACCCCATTATAAAAATAAATTACTTTTCAAAACCCGTGAAACAAAGACAGTGAAAGAGAGAGAAATTCTTACAAAATTCGTTCAGGGGCTGTGATGCAACCTGGATTGACCATATCTAGACCCACAGCTGATTGAGACATAAGGGTGGACACTCTTGGGGCTGAGAGGTTCGGTGAGGTTGGGTGAGCCAACGCAGACCCTTTCAAGTAATACTGCATGGTACCCATCCCATGGGTCCCAAATCTCCAGGTTCAAGGGCATCTTCCTACGTCGAAAACAGGCATGAGAAACCCAGAAGATGGTACACCGTGTGATCGGGAAAGGTTTCTAAAACGCACCTCATTTCTCATCTCCTTTGCTCGGGTTCGCCATTCCAGCCGATTTACTAGCCATCTCCCTCCTTGGAGAATCAGCACCTTTACCCTCCTGTTCCGTACAGGTTGCAATTTGTCCTGAGGATGAACGGGAAGAGGGGGAACCAATGAGAGACTAGCTCCAGGGGTTGGGACAGGCACAGGTCACTCTATTTTCCCATCAGGAAGAAGAATTAAGCACAAGCTCAGCCTGCCCCCCAGAACCAGAAGAGGGCCTGAAGCAATCCTGCGCTTTTGCGGCCAGCTCCCAAAAAAGCGAGTTGAAAAATGGAGCTCAGGGGCACTGCAATTCACAAACCTGCAGAGTTTTAAATGATACCTCTCGTCCACAAATATATTAAGGGAAGGCAACGAAGAGGCTTTGAAAGCAAGGCAGAATTGCAGGAAACAGATTTCAGGAGGTAGATTCGAATCGCCTTGAAAGCACATGAAAAGCGGCAAAACGTGGACAATGATGCCCTTGGCCAAAAAGGGCGTTTGCGTTTTTTCCTGAATATATTCAGGAAAAAACGCATACGCCCTTTTTGGCCAACCAAGCAACCTGGAAAGGCCAATCAGCGCTCCAAAGAAGTCTCGCTTCCCAGCGGGCAAAAGGGCCATGCGGAAAAAAGTGTCCAAACCAGAAATGCAGGACCGGCCATGGAGAAATGGGAGCCTTGCTACGCTGATGGGTGGGATGTAAATTGCCAACAGCCACTCTGGAGAAGTGTACGGTGTGTTCTGAAACATCTAAAAAACACAGCTTGGAGAGCATAGGGCACTTCCACTCATGGGCGTATAAATTGGGAAAACTAAAAATCAGCAAGACACAGGCACCCCAAAGTTTAGGGCTGCTCTGTTGACAAGAACCCCCACTTCATTACACCTTAAATATCCTAGGAAAGAGAAAAATGGATAAAGAAGTTGGGGTCCTCATGTACAATGGAATATCACTCAGCCATGAAATCAACGTCATAAGGCTAGTAGCAGCACGATGAGTGGATTTAGGTACGACGATTCTAAGTGAAATAAGTCACACAGAAAAAGACACTTATCATAAGATATCACTTCTAGAGGGAATGTAAAAACCGCTACACTTGAACTGAATTACAAAACAGAACAGAGTCACACGTTTAGGAAACACACTACGGCTGCTGAACGGGAAAGGTGAGGTGGGGTGATGCATAAAACAAGGGTTTCAAATTAGCTCCGATACCGTTCCATAAACCCAATATGTAAGAGACAAGACCTATTCCTTTTTCAGTGAACTGGACTCAACACCCCCTATTCACCGCACAAGAATATATCTGACTAGTAAGAATCTTCAAACCTATGTATTGATATCTCTCTGTAAGTGAGTCAAGGGGGTGTAAAGCGGCATAAACACAGCCGTGAAAAGCAGCTAAACCCCATTATAAAAATAAATTACTTTTCAAAACCCGTGAAACAAAGACAGTGAAAGAGAGAGAAATTCTTACAAAATTCGTTCAGGGGCTGTGATGCAACCTGGATTGACCATATCTAGACCCACAGCTGATTGAGACATAAGGGTGGACACTCTTGGGGCTGAGAGGTTCGGTGAGGTTGGGTGAGCCAACGCAGACCCTTTCAAGTAATACTGCATGGTACCCATCCCATGGGTCCCAAATCTCCAGGTTCAAGGGCATCTTCCTACGTCGAAAACAGGCATGAGAAACCCAGAAGATGGTACACCGTGTGATCGGGAAAGGTTTCTAAAACGCACCTCATTTCTCATCTCCTTTGCTCGGGTTCGCCATTCCAGCCGATTTACTAGCCATCTCCCTCCTTGGAGAATCAGCACCTTTACCCTCCTGTTCCGTACAGGTTGCAATTTGTCCTGAGGATGAACGGGAAGAGGGGGAACCAATGAGAGACTAGCTCCAGGGGTTGGGACAGGCACAGGTCACTCTATTTTCCCATCAGGAAGAAGAATTAAGCACAAGCTCAGCCTGCCCCCCAGAACCAGAAGAGGGCCTGAAGCAATCCTGCGCTTTTGCGGCCAGCTCCCAAAAAAGCGAGTTGAAAAATGGAGCTCAGGGGCACTGCAATTCACAAACCTGCAGAGTTTTAAATGATACCTCTCGTCCACAAATATATTAAGGGAAGGCAACGAAGAGGCTTTGAAAGCAAGGCAGAATTGCAGGAAACAGATTTCAGGAGGTAGATTCGAATCGCCTTGAAAGCACATGAAAAGCGGCAAAACGTGGACAATGATGCCCTTGGCCAAAAAGGGCGTTTGCGTTTTTTCCTGAATATATTCAGGAAAAAACGCATACGCCCTTTTTGGCCAACCAAGCAACCTGGAAAGGCCAATCAGCGCTCCAAAGAAGTCTCGCTTCCCAGCGGGCAAAAGGGCCATGCGGAAAAAAGTGTCCAAACCAGAAATGCAGGACCGGCCATGGAGAAATGGGAGCCTTGCTACGCTGATGGGTGGGATGTAAATTGCCAACAGCCACTCTGGAGAAGTGTACGGTGTGTTCTGAAACATCTAAAAAACACAGCTTGGAGAGCATAGGGCACTTCCACTCATGGGCGTATAAATTGGGAAAACTAAAAATCAGCAAGACACAGGCACCCCAAAGTTTAGGGCTGCTCTGTTGACAAGAACCCCCACTTCATTACACCTTAAATATCCTAGGAAAGAGAAAAATGGATAAAGAAGTTGGGGTCCTCATGTACAATGGAATATCACTCAGCCATGAAATCAACGTCATAAGGCTAGTAGCAGCACGATGAGTGGATTTAGGTACGACGATTCTAAGTGAAATAAGTCACACAGAAAAAGACACTTATCATAAGATATCACTTCTAGAGGGAATGTAAAAACCGCTACACTTGAACTGAATTACAAAACAGAACAGAGTCACACGTTTAGGAAACACACTACGGCTGCTGAACGGGAAAGGTGAGGTGGGGTGATGCATAAAACAAGGGTTTCAAATTAGCTCCGATACCGTTCCATAAACCCAATATGTAAGAGACAAGACCTATTCCTTTTTCAGTGAACTGGACTCAACACCCCCTATTCACCGCACAAGAATATATCTGACTAGTAAGAATCTTCAAACCTATGTATTGATATCTCTCTGTAAGTGAGTCAAGGGGGTGTAAAGCGGCATAAACACAGCCGTGAAAAGCAGCTAAACCCCATTATAAAAATAAATTACTTTTCAAAACCCGTGAAACAAAGACAGTGAAAGAGAGAGAAATTCTTACAAAATTCGTTCAGGGGCTGTGATGCAACCTGGATTGACCATATCTAGACCCACAGCTGATTGAGACATAAGGGTGGACACTCTTGGGGCTGAGAGGTTCGGTGAGGTTGGGTGAGCCAACGCAGACCCTTTCAAGTAATACTGCATGGTACCCATCCCATGGGTCCCAAATCTCCAGGTTCAAGGGCATCTTCCTACGTCGAAAACAGGCATGAGAAACCCAGAAGATGGTACACCGTGTGATCGGGAAAGGTTTCTAAAACGCACCTCATTTCTCATCTCCTTTGCTCGGGTTCGCCATTCCAGCCGATTTACTAGCCATCTCCCTCCTTGGAGAATCAGCACCTTTAACCTCCTGTTCCGTACAGGTTGCAATTTGTCCTGAGGATGAACGGGAAGAGGGGGAACCAATGAGAGACTAGCTCTAGGTGTTGGGACAGGCACAGGTCACTCTATTTTCCCATCAGGAAGAAGAATTAAGCACAAGCTCAGCCTGCCCCCCAGAACCAGAAGAGGGCCTGAAGCAATCCTGCGCTTTTGCGGCCAGCTCCCAAAAAAGCGAGTTGAAAAATGGAGCTCAGGGGCACTGCAATTCACAAACCTGCAGAGTTTTAAATGATACCTCTCGTCCACAAATATATTACGGGAAGGCAACGAAGAGGCTTTGAATGCAAGGCAGAATTGCAGGAAACAGATTTCAGGAGGTAGATTCGAATCGCCTTGAAAGCACATGAAAAGCGGCAAAACGTGGACAATGATGCCCTTGGCCAAAAAGGGCGTATGCGTTTTTTCCTGAATATATTCAGGAAAAAACGCATACGCCCTTTTTGGCCAACCAAGCAACCTGGAAAGGCCAATCAGCGCTCCAAAGAAGTCTCGCTTCCCAGCGGGCAAAAGGGCCATGCGGAAAAAAGTGTCCAAACCAGAAATGCAGGACCGGCCATGGAGAAATGGGAGCCTTGCTACGCTGATGGGTGGGATGTAAATTGCCAACAGCCACTCTGGAGAAGTGTACGGTGTGTTCTGAAACATCTAAAAAACACAGCTTGGAGAGCATAGGGCACTTCCACTCATGGGCGTATAAATTGGGAAAACTAAAAATCAGCAAGACACAGGCACCCCAAAGTTTAGGGCTGCTCTGTTGACAAGAACCCCCACTTCATTACACCTTAAATATCCTAGGAAAGAGAAAAATGGATAAAGAAGTTGGGGTCCTCATGTACAATGGAATATCACTCAGCCATGAAATCAACGTCATAAGGCTAGTAGCAGCACGATGAGTGGATTTAGGTACGACGATTCTAAGTGAAATAAGTCACACAGAAAAAGACACTTATCATAAGATATCACTTCTAGAGGGAATGTAAAAACCGCTACACTTGAACTGAATTACAAAACAGAACAGAGTCACACGTTTAGGAAACACACTACGGCTGCTGAACGGGAAAGGTGAGGTGGGGTGATGCATAAAACAAGGGTTTCAAATTAGCTCCGATACCGTTCCATAAACCCAATATGTAAGAGACAAGACCTATTCCTTTTTCAGTGAACTGGACTCAACACCCCCTATTCACCGCACAAGAATATATCTGACTAGTAAGAATCTTCAAACCTATGTATTGATATCTCTCTGTAAGTGAGTCAAGGGGGTGTAAAGCGGCATAAACACAGCCGTGAAAAGCAGCTAAACCCCATTATAAAAATAAATTACTTTTCAAAACCCGTGAAACAAAGACAGTGAAAGAGAGAGAAATTCTTACAAAATTCGTTCAGGGGCTGTGATGCAACCTGGATTGACCATATCTAGACCCACAGCTGATTGAGACATAAGGGTGGACACTCTTGGGGCTGAGAGGTTCGGTGAGGTTGGGTGAGCCAACGCAGACCCTTTCAAGTAATACTGCATGGTACCCATCCCATGGGTCCCAAATCTCCAGGTTCAAGGGCATCTTCCTACGTCGAAAACAGGCATGAGAAACCCAGAAGATGGTACACCGTGTGATCGGGAAAGGTTTCTAAAACGCACCTCATTTCTCATCTCCTTTGCTCCGGTTCGCCATTCCAGCCGATTTACTAGCCATCTCCCTCCTTGGAGAATCAGCACCTTTACCCTCCTGTTCCGTATAGGTTGCAATTTGTCCTGAGGATGAACGGGAAGAGGGGGAACCAATGAGAGACTAGCTCTAGGTGTTGGGACAGGCACAGGTCACTCTATTTTCCCATCAGGAAGAAGAATTAAGCACAAGCTCAGCCTGCCCCCCAGAACCAGAAGAGGGCCTGAAGCAATCCTGCGCTTTTGCGGCCAGCTCCCAAAAAAGCGAGTTGAAAAATGGAGCTCAGGGGCACTGCAATTCACAAACCTGCAGAGTTTTAAATGATACCTCTCGTCCACAAATATATTAAGGGAAGGCAACGAAGAGGCTTTGAAAGCAAGGCAGAATTGCAGGAAACAGATTTCAGGAGGTAGATTCGAATCGCCTTGAAAGCACATGAAAAGCGGCAAAACGTGGACAATGATGCCCTTGGCCAAAAAGGGCGTATGCGTTTTTTCCTGAATATATTCAGGAAAAAACGCATACGCCCTTTTTGGCCAACCAAGCAACCTGGAAAGGCCAATCAGCGCTCCAAAGAAGTCTCGCTTCCCAGCGGGCAAAAGGGCCATGCGGAAAAAAGTGTCCAAACCAGAAATGCAGGACCGGCCATGGAGAAATGGGAGCCTTGCTACGCTGATGGGTGGGATGTAAATTGCCAACAGCCACTCTGGAGAAGTGTACGGTGTGTTCTGAAACATCTAAAAAACACAGCTTGGAGAGCATAGGGCACTTCCACTCATGGGCGTATAAATTGGGAAAACTAAAAATCAGCAAGACACAGGCACCCCAAAGTTTAGGGCTGCTCTGTTGACAAGAACCCCCACTTCATTACACCTTAAATATCCTAGGAAAGAGAAAAATGGATAAAGAAGTTGGGGTCCTCATGTAAAATGGAATATCACTCAGCCATGAAATCAACGTCATAAGGCTAGTAGCAGCACGATGAGTGGATTTAGGTACGACGATTCTAAGTGAAATAAGTCACACAGAAAAAGACACTTCTCATAAGATATCACTTCTAGAGGGAATGTAAAAACCGCTACACTTGAACTGAATTACAAAACAGAACAGAGTCACACGTTTAGGAAACACACTACGGCTGCTGAACGGGAAAGGTGAGGTGGGGTGATGCATAAAACAAGGGTTTCAAATTAGCTCCGATACCGTTCCATAAACCCAATATGTAAGAGACAAGACCTATTCCTTTTTCAGTGAACTGGACTCAACACCCCCTATTCACCGCACAAGAATATATCTGACTAGTAAGAATCTTCAAACCTATGTATTGATATCTCTCTGTAAGTGAGTCAAGGGGGTGTAAAGCGGCATAAACACAGCCGTGAAAAGCAGCTAAACCCCATTATAAAAATAAATTACTTTTCAAAACCCGTGAAACAAAGACAGTGAAAGAGAGAGAAATTCTTACAAAATTCGTTCAGGGGCTGTGATGCAACCTGGATTGACCATATCTAGACCCACAGCTGATTGAGACATAAGGGTGGACACTCTTGGGGCTGAGAGGTTCGGTGAGGTTGGGTGAGCCAACGCAGACCCTTTCAAGTAATACTGCATGGTACCCATCCCATGGGTCCCAAATCTCCAGGTTCAAGGGCATCTTCCTACGTCGAAAACAGGCATGAGAAACCCAGAAGATGGTACACCGTGTGATCGGGAAAGGTTTCTAAAACGCACCTCATTTCTCATCTCCTTTGCTCGGGTTCGCCATTCCAGCCGATTTACTAGCCATCTCCCTCCTTGGAGAATCAGCACCTTTACCCTCCTGTTCCGTACAGGTTGCAATTTGTCCTGAGGATGAACGGGAAGAGGGGGAACCAATGAGAGACTAGCTCTAGGTGTTGGGACAGGCACAGGTCACTCTATTTTCCCATCAGGAAGAAGAATTAAGCACAAGCTCAGCCTGCCCCCCAGAACCAGAAGAGGGCCTGAAGCAATCCTGCGCTTTTGCGGCCAGCTCCCAAAAAAGCGAGTTGAAAAATGGAGCTCAGGGGCACTGCAATTCACAAACCTGCAGAGTTTTAAATGATACCTCTCGTCCACAAATATATTAAGGGAAGGCAACGAAGAGGCTTTGAATGCAAGGCAGAATTGCAGGAAACAGATTTCAGGAGGTAGATTCGAATCGCCTTGAAAGCACATGAAAAGCGGCAAAACGTGGACAATGATGCCCTTGGCCAAAAAGGGCGTATGCGTTTTTTCCTGAATATATTCAGGAAAAAACGCATACGCCCTTTTTGGCCAACCAAGCAACCTGGAAAGGCCAATCAGCGCTCCAAAGAAGTCTCGCTTCCCAGCGGGCAAAAGGGCCATGCGGAAAAAAGTGTCCAAACCAGAAATGCAGGACCGGCCATGGAGAAATGGGAGCCTTGCTACGCTGATGGGTGGGATGTAAATTGCCAACAGCCACTCTGGAGAAGTGTACGGTGTGTTCTGAAACATCTAAAAAACACAGCTTGGAGAGCATAGGGCACTTCCACTCATGGGCGTATAAATTGGGAAAACTAAAAATCAGCAAGACACAGGCACCCCAAAGTTTAGGGCTGCTCTGTTGACAAGAACCCCCACTTCATTACACCTTAAATATCCTAGGAAAGAGAAAAATGGATAAAGAAGTTGGGGTCCTCATGTACAATGGAATATCACTCAGCCATGAAATCAACGTCATAAGGCTAGTAGCAGCACGATGAGTGGATTTAGGTACGACGATTCTAAGTGAAATAAGTCACACAGAAAAAGACACTTATCATAAGATATCACTTCTAGAGGGAATGTAAAAACCGCTACACTTGAACTGAATTACAAAACAGAACAGAGTCACACGTTTAGGAAACACACTACGGCTGCTGAACGGGAAAGGTGAGGTGGGGTGATGCATAAAACAAGGGTTTCAAATTAGCTCCGATACCGTTCCATAAACCCAATATATAAGAGACAAGACCTATTCCTTTTTCAGTGAACTGGACTCAACACCCCCTATTCACCGCACAAGAATATATCTGACTAGTAAGAATCTTCAAACCTATGTATTGATATCTCTCTGTAAGTGAGTCAAGGGGGTGTAAAGCGGCATAAACACAGCCGTGAAAAGCAGCTAAACCCCATTATAAAAATAAATTACTTTTCAAAACCCGTGAAACAAAGACAGTGAAAGAGAGAGAAATTCTTACAAAATTCGTTCAGGGGCTGTGATGCAACCTGGATTGACCATATCTAGACCCACAGCTGATTGAGACATAAGGGTGGACACTCTTGGGGCTGAGAGGTTCGGTGAGGTTGGGTGAGCCAACGCAGACCCTTTCAAGTAATACTGCATGGTACCCATCCCATGGGTCCCAAATCTCCAGGTTCAAGGGCATCTTCCTACGTCGAAAACAGGCATGAGAAACCCAGAAGATGGTACACCGTGTGATCGGGAAAGGTTTCTAAAACGCACCTCATTTCTCATCTCCTTTGCTCGGGTTCGCCATTTCAGCCGATTTACTAGCCATCTCCCTCCTTGGAGAATCAGCACCTTTAACCTCCTGTTCCGTACAGGTTGCAATTTGTCCTGAGGATGAACGGGAAGAGGGGGAACCAATGAGAGACTAGCTCTAGGTGTTGGGACAGGCACAGGTCACTCTATTTTCCCATCAGGAAGAAGAATTAAGCACAAGCTCAGCCTGCCCCCCAGAACCAGAAGAGGGCCTGAAGCAATCCTGCGCTTTTGCGGCCAGCTCCCAAAAAAGCGAGTTGAAAAATGGAGCTCAGGGGCACTGCAATTCACAAACCTGCAGACTTTTAAATGATACCTCTCGTCCACAAATATATTAAGGGAAGGCAACGAAGAGGCTTTGAAAGCAAGGCAGAATTGCAGGAAACAGATTTCAGGAGGTAGATTCGAATCGCCTTGAAAGCACATGAAAAGCGGCAAAACGTGGACAATGATGCCCTTGGCCAAAAAGGGCGTATGCGTTTTTTCCTGAATATATTCAGGAAAAAACGCATACGCCCTTTTTGGCCAACCAAGCAACCTGGAAAGGCCAATCAGCGCTCCAAAGAAGTCTCGCTTCCCAGCGGGCAAAAGGGCCATGCGGAAAAAAGTGTCCAAACCAGAAATGCAGGACCGGCCATGGAGAAATGGGAGCCTTGCTACGCTGATGGGTGGGATGTAAATTGCCAACAGCCACTCTGGAGAAGTGTACGGTGTGTTCTGAAACATCTAAAAAACACAGCTTGGAGAGCATAGGGCACTTCCACTCATGGGCGTATAAATTGGGAAAACTAAAAATCAGCAAGACACAGGCACCCCAAAGTTTAGGGCTGCTCTGTTGACAAGAACCCCCACTTCATTACACCTTAAATATCCTAGGAAAGAGAAAAATGGATAAAGAAGTTGGGGTCCTCATGTACAATGGAATATCACTCAGCCATGAAATCAACGTCATAAGGCTAGTAGCAGCACGATGAGTGGATTTAGGTACGACGATTCTAAGTGAAATAAGTCACACAGAAAAAGACACTTATCATAAGATATCACTTCTAGAGGGAATGTAAAAACCGCTACACTTGAACTGAATTACAAAACAGAACAGAGTCACACGTTTAGGAAACACACTACGGCTGCTGAACGGGAAAGGTGAGGTGGGGTGATGCATAAAACAAGGGTTTCAAATTAGCTCCGATACCGTTCCATAAACCCAATATGTAAGAGACAAGACCTATTCCTTTTTCAGTGAACTGGACTCAACACCCCCTATTCACCGCACAAGAATATATCTGACTAGTAAGAATCTTCAAACCTATGTATTGATATCTCTCTGTAAGTGAGTCAAGGGGGTGTAAAGCGGCATAAACACAGCCGTGAAAAGCAGCTAAACCCCATTATAAAAATAAATTACTTTTCAAAACCCGTGAAACAAAGACAGTGAAAGAGAGAGAAATTCTTACAAAATTCGTTCAGGGGCTGTGATGCAACCTGGATTGACCATATCTAGACCCACAGCTGATTGAGACATAAGGGTGGACACTCTTGGGGCTGAGAGGTTCGGTGAGGTTGGGTGAGCCAACGCAGACCCTTTCAAGTAATACTGCATGGTACCCATCCCATGGGTCCCAAATCTCCAGGTTCAAGGGCATCTTCCTACGTCGAAAACAGGCATGAGAAACCCAGAAGATGGTACACCGTGTGATCGGGAAAGGTTTCTAAAACGCACCTCATTTCTCATCTCCTTTGCTCGGGTTCGCCATTCCAGCCGATTTACTAGCCATCTCCCTCCTTGGAGAATCAGCACCTTTACCCTCCTGTTCCGTACAGGTTGCAATTTGTCCTGAGGATGAACGGGAAGAGGGGGAACCAATGAGAGACTAGCTCTAGTTGTTGGAACAGGCACAGGTCACTCTATTTTCCCATCAGGAAGAAGAATTAAGCACAAGCTCAGCCTGCCCCCCAGAACCAGAAGAGGGCCTGAAGCAATCCTGCGCTTTTGCGGCCAGCTCCCAAAAAAGCGAGTTGAAAAATGGAGCTCAGGGGCACTGCAATTCACAAACCTGCAGAGTTTTAAATGATACCTCTCGTCCACAAATATATTAAGGGAAGGCAACGAAGAGGCTTTGAAAGCAAGGCAGAATTGCAGGAAACAGATTTCAGGAGGTAGATTCGAATCGCCTTGAAAGCACATGAAAAGCGGCAAAACGTGGACAATGATGCCCTTGGCCAAAAAGGGCGTATGCGTTTTTTCCTGAATATATTCAGGAAAAAACGCATACGCCCTTTTTGGCCAACCAAGCAACCTGGAAAGGCCAATCAGCGCTCCAAAGAAGTCTCGCTTCCCAGCGGGCAAAAGGGCCATGCGGAAAAAAGTGTCCAAACCAGAAATGCAGGACCGGCCATGGAGAAATGGGAGCCTTGCTACGCTGATGGGTGGGATGTAAATTGCCAACAGCCACTCTGGAGAAGTGTACGGTGTGTTCTGAAACATCTAAAAAACACAGCTTGGAGAGCATAGGGCACTTCCACTCATGGGCGTATAAATTGGGAAAACTAAAAATCAGCAAGACACAGGCACCCCAAAGTTTAGGGCTGCTCTGTTGACAAGAACCCCCACTTCATTACACCTTAAATATCCTAGGAAAGAGAAAAATGGATAAAGAAGTTGGGGTCCTCATGTACAATGGAATATCACTCAGCCATGAAATCAACGTCATAAGGCTAGTAGCAGCACGATGAGTGGATTTAGGTACGACGATTCTAAGTGAAATAAGTCACACAGAAAAAGACACTTATCATAAGATATCACTTCTAGAGGGAATGTAAAAACCGCTACACTTGAACTGAATTACAAAACAGAACAGAGTCACACGTTTAGGAAACACACTACGGCTGCTGAACGGGAAAGGTGAGGTGGGGTGATGCATAAAACAAGGGTTTCAAATTAGCTCCGATACCGTTCCATAAACCCAATATGTAAGAGACAAGACCTATTCCTTTTTCAGTGAACTGGACTCAACACCCCCTATTCACCGCACAAGAATATATCTGACTAGTAAGAATCTTCAAACCTATGTATTGATATCTCTCTGTAAGTGAGTCAAGGGGGTGTAAAGCGGCATAAACACAGCCGTGAAAAGCAGCTAAACCCCATTATAAAAATAAATTACTTTTCAAAACCCGTGAAACAAAGACAGTGAAAGAGAGAGAAATTCTTACAAAATTCGTTCAGGGGCTGTGATGCAACCTGGATTGACCATATCTAGACCCACAGCTGATTGAGACATAAGGGTGGACACTCTTGGGGCTGAGAGGTTCGGTGAGGTTGGGTGAGCCAACGCAGACCCTTTCAAGTAATACTGCATGGTACCCATCCCATGGGTCCCAAATCTCCAGGTTCAAGGGCATCTTCCTACGTCGAAAACAGGCATGAGAAACCCAGAAGATGGTACACCGTGTGATCGGGAAAGGTTTCTAAAACGCACCTCATTTCTCATCTCCTTTGCTTGGGTTCGCCATTCCAGCCGATTTACTAGCCATCTCCCTCCTTGGAGAATCAGCACCTTTACCCTCCTGTTCCGTACAGGTTGCAATTTGTCCTGAGGATGAACGGGAAGAGGGGGAACCAATGAGAGACTAGCTCCAGGGGTTGGGACAGGCACAGGTCACTCTATTTTCCCATCAGGAAGAAGAATTAAGCACAAGCTCAGCCTGCCCCCCAGAACCAGAAGAGGGCCTGAAGCAATCCTGCGCTTTTGCGGCCAGCTCCCAAAAAAGCGAGTTGAAAAATGGAGCTCAGGGGCACTGCAATTCACAAACCTGCAGAGTTTTAAATGATACCTCTCGTCCACAAATATATTAAGGGAAGGCAACGAAGAGGCTTTGAAAGCAAGGCAGAATTGCAGGAAACAGATTTCAGGAGGTAGATTCGAATCGCCTTGAAAGCACATGAAAAGCGGCAAAACGTGGACAATGATGCCCTTGGCCAAAAAGGGCGTTTGCGTTTTTTCCTGAATATATTCAGGAAAAAACGCATACGCCCTTTTTGGCCAACCAAGCAACCTGGAAAGGCCAATCAGCGCTCCAAAGAAGTCTCGCTTCCCAGCGGGCAAAAGGGCCATGCGGAAAAAAGTGTCCAAACCAGAAATGCAGGACCGGCCATGGAGAAATGGGAGCCTTGCTACGCTGATGGGTGGGATGTAAATTGCCAACAGCCACTCTGGAGAAGTGTACGGTGTGTTCTGAAACATCTAAAAAACACAGCTTGGAGAGCATAGGGCACTTCCACTCATGGGCGTATAAATTGGGAAAACTAAAAATCAGCAAGACACAGGCACCCCAAAGTTTAGGGCTGCTCTGTTGACAAGAACCCCCACTTCATTACACCTTAAATATCCTAGGAAAGAGAAAAATGGATAAAGAAGTTGGGGTCCTCATGTACAATGGAATATCACTCAGCCATGAAATCAACGTCATAAGGCTAGTAGCAGCACGATGAGTGGATTTAGGTACGACGATTCTAAGTGAAATAAGTCACACAGAAAAAGACACTTATCATAAGATATCACTTCTAGAGGGAATGTAAAAACCGCTACACTTGAACTGAATTACAAAACAGAACAGAGTCACACGTTTAGGAAACACACTACGGCTGCTGAACGGGAAAGGTGAGGTGGGGTGATGCATAAAACAAGGGTTTCAAATTAGCTCAGATACCGTTCCATAAACCCAATATGTAAGAGACAAGACCTATTCCTTGCTCAGTGAACTGGACTCAACACCCCCTATTCACCGCACAAGAATATATCTGACTAGTAAGAATCTTCAAACCTATGCATTGATATCTCTCTGTAAGTGAGTCAAGGGGGTGTAAAGCGGCATAAACACAGCTGTGAAAAGCAGCTAAACCCCATTATAAAAATAAATTACTTTTCAAAACCCGTGAAACAAAGACAGTGAAAGAGAGAGAAATTCTTACAAAATTCGTTCAGGGGCTGTGATGCAACCTGGATTGACCATATCTAGACCCACAGCTGATTGAGACATAAGGGTGGACACTCTTGGGGCTGAGAGGTTCGGTGAGGTTGGGTGAGCCAACGCAGACCCTTTCAAGTAATACTGCATGGTACCCATCCCATGGGTCCCAAATCTCCAGGTTCAAGGGCATCTTCCTACGTCGAAAACAGGCATGAGAAACCCAGAAGATGGTACACCGTGTGATCGGGAAAGGTTTCTAAAACGCACCTCATTTCTCATCTCCTTTGCTCGGGTTCGCCATTCCAGCCGATTTACTAGCCATCTCCCTCCTTGGAGAATCAGCACCTTTACCCTCCTGTTCCGTACAGGTTGCAATTTGTCCTGAGGATGAACGGGAAGAGGGGGAACCAATGAGAGACTAGCTCCAGGGGTTGGGACAGGCACAGGTCACTCTATTTTCCCATCAGGAAGAAGAATTAAGCACAAGCTCAGCCTGCCCCCCAGAACCAGAAGAGGGCCTGAAGCAATCCTGCGCTTTTGCGGCCAGCTCCCAAAAAAGCGAGTTGAAAAATGGAGCTCAGGGGCACTGCAATTCACAAACCTGCAGACTTTTAAATGATACCTCTCGTCCACAAATATATTAAGGGAAGGCAACGAAGAGGCTTTGAAAGCAAGGCAGAATTGCAGGAAACAGATTTCAGGAGGTAGATTCGAATCGCCTTGAAAGCACATGAAAAGCGGCAAAACGTGGACAATGATGCCCTTGGCCAAAAAGGGCGTATGCGTTTTTTCCTGAATATATTCAGGAAAAAACGCATACGCCCTTTTTGGCCAACCAAGCAACCTGGAAAGGCCAATCAGCGCTCCAAAGAAGTCTCGCTTCCCAGCGGGCAAAAGGGCCATGCGGAAAAAAGTGTCCAAACCAGAAATGCAGGACCGGCCATGGAGAAATGGGAGCCTTGCTACGCTGATGGGTGGGATGTAAATTGCCAACAGCCACTCTGGAGAAGTGTACGGTGTGTTCTGAAACATCTAAAAAACACAGCTTGGAGAGCATAGGGCACTTCCACTCATGGGCGTATAAATTGGGAAAACTAAAAATCAGCAAGACACAGGCACCCCAAAGTTTAGGGCTGCTCTGTTGACAAGAACCCCCACTTCATTACACCTTAAATATCCTAGGAAAGAGAAAAATGGATAAAGAAGTTGGGGTCCTCATGTACAATGGAATATCACTCAGCCATGAAATCAACGTCATAAGGCTAGTAGCAGCACGATGAGTGGATTTAGGTACGACGATTCTAAGTGAAATAAGTCACACAGAAAAAGACACTTATCATAAGATATCACTTCTAGAGGGAATGTAAAAACCGCTACACTTGAACTGAATTACAAAACAGAACAGAGTCACACGTTTAGGAAACACACTACGGCTGCTGAACGGGAAAGGTGAGGTGGGGTGATGCATAAAACAAGGGTTTCAAATTAGCTCCGATACCGTTCCATAAACCCAATATGTAAGAGACAAGACCTATTCCTTTTTCAGTGAACTGGACTCAACACCCCCTATTCACCGCACAAGAATATATCTGACTAGTAAGAATCTTCAAACCTATGTATTGATATCTCTCTGTAAGTGAGTCAAGGGGGTGTAAAGCGGCATAAACACAGCCGTGAAAAGCAGCTAAACCCCATTATAAAAATAAATTACTTTTCAAAACCCGTGAAACAAAGACAGTGAAAGAGAGAGAAATTCTTACAAAATTCGTTCAGGGGCTGTGATGCAACCTGGATTGACCATATCTAGACCCACAGCTGATTGAGACATAAGGGTGGACACTCTTGGGGCTGAGAGGTTCGGTGAGGTTGGGTGAGCCAACGCAGACCCTTTCAAGTAATACTGCATGGTACCCATCCCATGGGTCCCAAATCTCCAGGTTCAAGGGCATCTTCCTACGTCGAAAACAGGCATGAGAAACCCAGAAGATGGTACACCGTGTGATCGGGAAAGGTTTCTAAAACGCACCTCATTTCTCATCTCCTTTGCTCGGGTTCGCCATTCCAGCCGATTTACTAGCCATCTCCCTCCTTGGAGAATCAGCACCTTTACCCTCCTGTTCCGTACAGGTTGCAATTTGTCCTGAGGATGAACGGGAAGAGGGGGAACCAATGAGAGACTAGCTCTAGGTGTTGGAACAGGCACAGGTCACTCTATTTTCCCATCAGGAAGAAGAATTAAGCACAAGCTCAGCCTGCCCCCCAGAACCAGAAGAGGGCCTGAAGCAATCCTGCGCTTTTGCGGCCAGCTCCCAAAAAAGCGAGTTGAAAAATGGAGCTCAGGGGCACTGCAATTCACAAACCTGCAGAGTTTTAAATGATACCTCTCGTCCACAAATATATTAAGGGAAGGCAACGAAGAGGCTTTGAAAGCAAGGCAGAATTGCAGGAAACAGATTTCAGGAGGTAGATTCGAATCGCCTTGAAAGCACATGAAAAGCGGCAAAACGTGGACAATGATGCCCTTGGCCAAAAAGGGCGTATGCGTTTTTTCCTGAATATATTCAGGAAAAAACGCATACGCCCTTTTTGGCCAACCAAGCAACCTGGAAAGGCCAATCAGCGCTCCAAAGAAGTCTCGCTTCCCAGCGGGCAAAAGGGCCATGCGGAAAAAAGTGTCCAAACCAGAAATGCAGGACCGGCCATGGAGAAATGGGAGCCTTGCTACGCTGATGGGTGGGATGTAAATTGCCAACAGCCACTCTGGAGAAGTGTACGGTGTGTTCTGAAACATCTAAAAAACACAGCTTGGAGAGCATAGGGCACTTCCACTCATGGGCGTATAAATTGGGAAAACTAAAAATCAGCAAGACACAGGCACCCCAAAGTTTAGGGCTGCTCTGTTGACAAGAACCCCCACTTCATTACACCTTAAATATCCTAGGAAAGAGAAAAATGGATAAAGAAGTTGGGGTCCTCATGTACAATGGAATATCACTCAGCCATGAAATCAACGTCATAAGGCTAGTAGCAGCACGATGAGTGGATTTAGGTACGACGATTCTAAGTGAAATAAGTCACACAGAAAAAGACACTTATCATAAGATATCACTTCTAGAGGGAATGTAAAAACCGCTACACTTGAACTGAATTACAAAACAGAACAGAGTCACACGTTTAGGAAACACACTACGGCTGCTGAACGGGAAAGGTGAGGTGGGGTGATGCATAAAACAAGGGTTTCAAATTAGCTCCGATACCGTTCCATAAACCCAATATGTAAGAGACAAGACCTATTCCTTTTTCAGTGAACTGGACTCAACACCCCCTATTCACCGCACAAGAATATATCTGACTAGTAAGAATCTTCAAACCTATGTATTGATATCTCTCTGTAAGTGAGTCAAGGGGGTGTAAAGCGGCATAAACACAGCCGTGAAAAGCAGCTAAACCCCATTATAAAAATAAATTACTTTTCAAAACCCGTGAAACAAAGACAGTGAAAGAGAGAGAAATTCTTACAAAATTCGTTCAGGGGCTGTGATGCAACCTGGATTGACCATATCTAGACCCACAGCTGATTGAGACATAAGGGTGGACACTCTTGGGGCTGAGAGGTTCGGTGAGGTTGGGTGAGCCAACGCAGACCCTTTCAAGTAATACTGCATGGTACCCATCCCATGGGTCCCAAATCTCCAGGTTCAAGGGCATCTTCCTACGTCGAAAACAGGCATGAGAAACCCAGAAGATGGTACACCGTGTGATCGGGAAAGGTTTCTAAAACGCACCTCATTTCTCATCTCCTTTGCTTGGGTTCGCCATTCCAGCCGATTTACTAGCCATCTCCCTCCTTGGAGAATCAGCACCTTTACCCTCCTGTTCCGTACAGGTTGCAATTTGTCCTGAGGATGAACGGGAAGAGGGGGAACCAATGAGAGACTAGCTCCAGGGGTTGGGACAGGCACAGGTCACTCTATTTTCCCATCAGGAAGAAGAATTAAGCACAAGCTCAGCCTGCCCCCCAGAACCAGAAGAGGGCCTGAAGCAATCCTGCGCTTTTGCGGCCAGCTCCCAAAAAAGCGAGTTGAAAAATGGAGCTCAGGGGCACTGCAATTCACAAACCTGCAGAGTTTTAAATGATACCTCTCGTCCACAAATATATTAAGGGAAGGCAACGAAGAGGCTTTGAAAGCAAGGCAGAATTGCAGGAAACAGATTTCAGGAGGTAGATTCGAATCGCCTTGAAAGCACATGAAAAGCGGCAAAACGTGGACAATGATGCCCTTGGCCAAAAAGGGCGTTTGCGTTTTTTCCTGAATATATTCAGGAAAAAACGCATACGCCCTTTTTGGCCAACCAAGCAACCTGGAAAGGCCAATCAGCGCTCCAAAGAAGTCTCGCTTCCCAGCGGGCAAAAGGGCCATGCGGAAAAAAGTGTCCAAACCAGAAATGCAGGACCGGCCATGGAGAAATGGGAGCCTTGCTACGCTGATGGGTGGGATGTAAATTGCCAACAGCCACTCTGGAGAAGTGTACGGTGTGTTCTGAAACATCTAAAAAACACAGCTTGGAGAGCATAGGGCACTTCCACTCATGGGCGTATAAATTGGGAAAACTAAAAATCAGCAAGACACAGGCACCCCAAAGTTTAGGGCTGCTCTGTTGACAAGAACCCCCACTTCATTACACCTTAAATATCCTAGGAAAGAGAAAAATGGATAAAGAAGTTGGGGTCCTCATGTACAATGGAATATCACTCAGCCATGAAATCAACGTCATAAGGCTAGTAGCAGCACGATGAGTGGATTTAGGTACGACGATTCTAAGTGAAATAAGTCACACAGAAAAAGACACTTATCATAAGATATCACTTCTAGAGGGAATGTAAAAACCGCTACACTTGAACTGAATTACAAAACAGAACAGAGTCACACGTTTAGGAAACACACTACGGCTGCTGAACGGGAAAGGTGAGGTGGGGTGATGCATAAAACAAGGGTTTCAAATTAGCTCAGATACCGTTCCATAAACCCAATATGTAAGAGACAAGACCTATTCCTTGCTCAGTGAACTGGACTCAACACCCCCTATTCACCGCACAAGAATATATCTGACTAGTAAGAATCTTCAAACCTATGCATTGATATCTCTCTGTAAGTGAGTCAAGGGGGTGTAAAGCGGCATAAACACAGCTGTGAAAAGCAGCTAAACCCCATTATAAAAATAAATTACTTTTCAAAACCCGTGAAACAAAGACAGTGAAAGAGAGAGAAATTCTTACAAAATTCGTTCAGGGGCTGTGATGCAACCTGGATTGACCATATCTAGACCCACAGCTGATTGAGACATAAGGGTGGACACTCTTGGGGCTGAGAGGTTCGGTGAGGTTGGGTGAGCCAACGCAGACCCTTTCAAGTAATACTGCATGGTACCCATCCCATGGGTCCCAAATCTCCAGGTTCAAGGGCATCTTCCTACGTCGAAAACAGGCATGAGAAACCCAGAAGATGGTACACCGTGTGATCGGGAAAGGTTTCTAAAACGCACCTCATTTCTCATCTCCTTTGCTCGGGTTCGCCATTCCAGCCGATTTACTAGCCATCTCCCTCCTTGGAGAATCAGCACCTTTACCCTCCTGTTCCGTACAGGTTGCAATTTGTCCTGAGGATGAACGGGAAGAGGGGGAACCAATGAGAGACTAGCTCCAGGGGTTGGGACAGGCACAGGTCACTCTATTTTCCCATCAGGAAGAAGAATTAAGCACAAGCTCAGCCTGCCCCCCAGAACCAGAAGAGGGCCTGAAGCAATCCTGCGCTTTTGCGGCCAGCTCCCAAAAAAGCGAGTTGAAAAATGGAGCTCAGGGGCACTGCAATTCACAAACCTGCAGAGTTTTAAATGATACCTCTCGTCCACAAATATATTAAGGGAAGGCAACGAAGAGGCTTTGAAAGCAAGGCAGAATTGCAGGAAACAGATTTCAGGAGGTAGATTCGAATCGCCTTGAAAGCACATGAAAAGCGGCAAAACGTGGACAATGATGCCCTTGGCCAAAAAGGGCGTATGCGTTTTTTCCTGAATATATTCAGGAAAAAACGCATACGCCCTTTTTGGCCAACCAAGCAACCTGGAAAGGCCAATCAGCGCTCCAAAGAAGTCTCGCTTCCCAGCGGGCAAAAGGGCCATGCGGAAAAAAGTGTCCAAACCAGAAATGCAGGACCGGCCATGGAGAAATGGGAGCCTTGCTACGCTGATGGGTGGGATGTAAATTGCCAACAGCCACTCTGGAGAAGTGTACGGTGTGTTCTGAAACATCTAAAAAACACAGCTTGGAGAGCATAGGGCACTTCCACTCATGGGCGTATAAATTGGGAAAACTAAAAATCAGCAAGACACAGGCACCCCAAAGTTTAGGGCTGCTCTGTTGACAAGAACCCCCACTTCATTACACCTTAAATATCCTAGGAAAGAGAAAAATGGATAAAGAAGTTGGGGTCCTCATGTACAATGGAATATCACTCAGCCATGAAATCAACGTCATAAGGCTAGTAGCAGCACGATGAGTGGATTTAGGTACGACGATTCTAAGTGAAATAAGTCACACAGAAAAAGACACTTATCATAAGATATCACTTCTAGAGGGAATGTAAAAACCGCTACACTTGAACTGAATTACAAAACAGAACAGAGTCACACGTTTAGGAAACACACTACGGCTGCTGAACGGGAAAGGTGAGGTGGGGTGATGCATAAAACAAGGGTTTCAAATTAGCTCCGATACCGTTCCATAAACCCAATATGTAAGAGACAAGACCTATTCCTTTTTCAGTGAACTGGACTCAACACCCCCTATTCACCGCACAAGAATATATCTGACTAGTAAGAATCTTCAAACCTATGCATTGATATCTCTCTGTAAGTGAGTCAAGGGGGTGTAAAGCGGCATAAACACAGCCGTGAAAAGCAGCTAAACCCCATTATAAAAATAAATTACTTTTCAAAACCCGTGAAACAAAGACAGTGAAAGAGAGAGAAATTCTTACAAAATTCGTTCAGGGGCTGTGATGCAACCTGGATTGACCATATCTAGACCCACAGCTGATTGAGACATAAGGGTGGACACTCTTGGGGCTGAGAGGTTCGGTGAGGTTGGGTGAGCCAACGCAGACCCTTTCAAGTAATACTGCATGGTACCCATCCCATGGGTCCCAAATCTCCAGGTTCAAGGGCATCTTCCTACGTCGAAAACAGGCATGAGAAACCCAGAAGATGGTACACCGTGTGATCGGGAAAGGTTTCTAAAACGCACCTCATTTCTCATCTCCTTTGCTCGGGTTCGCCATTCCAGCCGATTTACTAGCCATCTCCCTCCTTGGAGAATCAGCACCTTTACCCTCCTGTTCCGTACAGGTTGCAATTTGTCCTGAGGATGAACGGGAAGAGGGGGAACCAATGAGAGACTAGCTCCAGGGGTTGGGACAGGCACAGGTCACTCTATTTTCCCATCAGGAAGAAGAATTAAGCACAAGCTCAGCCTGCCCCCCAGAACCAGAAGAGGGCCTGAAGCAATCCTGCGCTTTTGCGGCCAGCTCCCAAAAAAGCGAGTTGAAAAATGGAGCTCAGGGGCACTGCAATTCACAAACCTGCAGAGTTTTAAATGATACCTCTCGTCCACAAATATATTAAGGGAAGGCAACGAAGAGGCTTTGAAAGCAAGGCAGAATTGCAGGAAACAGATTTCAGGAGGTAGATTCGAATCGCCTTGAAAGCACATGAAAAGCGGCAAAACGTGGACAATGATGCCCTTGGCCAAAAAGGGCGTATGCGTTTTTTCCTGAATATATTCAGGAAAAAACGCATACGCCCTTTTTGGCCAACCAAGCAACCTGGAAAGGCCAATCAGCGCTCCAAAGAAGTCTCGCTTCCCAGCTGGCAAAAGGGCCATGCGGAAAAAAGTGTCCAAACCAGAAATGCAGGACCGGCCATGGAGAAATGGGAGCCTTGCTACGCTGATGGGTGGGATGTAAATTGCCAACAGCCACTCTGGAGAAGTGTACGGTGTGTTCTGAAACATCTAAAAAACACAGCTTGGAGAGCATAGGGCACTTCCACTCATGGGCGTATAAATTGGGAAAACTAAAAATCAGCAAGACACAGGCACCCCAAAGTTTAGGGCTGCTCTGTTGACAAGAACCCCCACTTCATTACACCTTAAATATCCTAGGAAAGAGAAAAATGGATAAAGAAGTTGGGGTCCTCATGTAAAATGGAATATCACTCAGCCATGAAATCAACGTCATAAGGCTAGTAGCAGCACGATGAGTGGATTTAGGTACGACGATTCTAAGTGAAATAAGTCACACAGAAAAAGACACTTATCATAAGATATCACTTCTAGAGGGAATGTAAAAACCGCTACACTTGAACTGAATTACAAAACAGAACAGAGTCACACGTTTAGGAAACACACTACGGCTGCTGAACGGGAAAGGTGAGGTGGGGTGATGCATAAAACAAGGGTTTCAAATTAGCTCCGATACCGTTCCATAAACCCAATATGTAAGAGACAAGACCTATTCCTTGCTCAGTGAACTGGACTCAACACCCCCTATTCACCGCACAAGAATATATCTGACTAGTAAGAATCTTCAAACCTATGCATTGATATCTCTCTGTAAGTGAGTCAAGGGGGTGTAAAGCGGCATAAACACAGCTGTGAAAAGCAGCTAAACCCCATTATAAAAATAAATTACTTTTCAAAACCCGTGAAACAAAGACAGTGAAAGAGAGAGAAATTCTTACAAAATTCGTTCAGGGGCTGTGATGCAACCTGGATTGACCATATCTAGACCCACAGCTGATTGAGACATAAGGGTGGACACTCTTGGGGCTGAGAGGTTCGGTGAGGTTGGGTGAGCCAACGCAGACCCTTTCAAGTAATACTGCATGGTACCCATCCCATGGGTCCCAAATCTCCAGGTTCAAGGGCATCTTCCTACGTCGAAAACAGGCATGAGAAACCCAGAAGATGGTACACCGTGTGATCGGGAAAGGTTTCTAAAACGCACCTCATTTCTCATCTCCTTTGCTCGGGTTCGCCATTCCAGCCGATTTACTAGCCATCTCCCTCCTTGGAGAATCAGCACCTTTACCCTCCTGTTCCGTACAGGTTGCAATTTGTCCTGAGGATGAACGGGAAGAGGGGGAACCAATGAGAGACTAGCTCCAGGGGTTGGGACAGGCACAGGTCACTCTATTTTCCCATCAGGAAGAAGAATTAAGCACAAGCTCAGCCTGCCCCCCAGAACCAGAAGAGGGCCTGAAGCAATCCTGCGCTTTTGCGGCCAGCTCCCAAAAAAGCGAGTTGAAAAATGGAGCTCAGGGGCACTGCAATTCACAAACCTGCAGAGTTTTAAATGATACCTCTCGTCCACAAATATATTAAGGGAAGGCAACGAAGAGGCTTTGAAAGCAAGGCAGAATTGCAGGAAACAGATTTCAGGAGGTAGATTCGAATCGCCTTGAAGGCACATGAAAAGCGGCAAAACGTGGACAATGATGCCCTTGGCCAAAAAGGGCGTATGCGTTTTTTCCTGAATATATTCAGGAAAAAACGCATACGCCCTTTTTGGCCAACCAAGCAACCTGGAAAGGCCAATCAGCGCTCCAAAGAAGTCTCGCTTCCCAGCGGGCAAAAGGGCCATGCGGAAAAAAGTGTCCAAACCAGAAATGCAGGACCGGCCATGGAGAAATGGGAGCCTTGCTACGCTGATGGGTGGGATGTAAATTGCCAACAGCCACTCTGGAGAAGTGTACGGTGTGTTCTGAAACATCTAAAAAACACAGCTTGGAGAGCATAGGGCACTTCCACTCATGGGCGTATAAATTGGGAAAACTAAAAATCAGCAAGACACAGGCACCCCAAAGTTTAGGGCTGCTCTGTTGACAAGAACCCCCACTTCATTACACCTTAAATATCCTAGGAAAGAGAAAAATGGATAAAGAAGTTGGGGTCCTCACGTAGAATGGAATATCACTCAGCCATGAAATCAACGTCATAAGGCTAGTAGCAGCACGATGAGTGGATTTAGGTACGAGGATTCTAAGTGAAATAAGTCACACAGAAAAAGACACTTATCATAAGATATCACTTCTAGAGGGAATGTAAAAACCGCTACACTTGAACTGAATTACAAAACAGAACAGAGTCACACGTTTAGGAAACACACTACGGCTGCTGAACGGGAAAGGTGAGGTGGGGTGATGCATAAAACAAGGGTTTCAAATTAGCTCAGATACCGTTCCATAAACCCAATATGTAAGAGACAAGACCTATTCCTTTTTCAGTGAACTGGACTCAACACCCCCTATTCACCGCACAAGAATATATCTGACTAGTAAGAATCTTCAAACCTATGCATTGATATCTCTCTGTAAGTGAGTCAAGGGGGTGTAAAGCGGCATAAACACAGCCGTGAAAAGCAGCTAAACCCCATTATAAAAATAAATTACTTTTCAAAACCCGTGAAACAAAGACCGTGAAAGAGAGAGAAATTCTTACAAAATTCGTTCAGGGGCTGTGATGCAACCTGGATTGACCATATCTAGACCCACAGCTGATTGAGACATAAGGGTGGACACTCTTGGGGCTGAGAGGTTCGGTGAGGTTGGGTGAGCCAACGCAGACCCTTTCAAGTAATACTGCATGGTACCCATCCCATGGGTCCCAAATCTCCAGGTTCAAGGGCATCTTCCTACGTCGAAAACAGGCATGAGAAACCCAGAAGATGGTACACCGTGTGATCGGGAAAGGTTTCTAAAACGCACCTCATTTCTCATCTCCTTTGCTCGGGTTCGCCATTCCAGCCGATTTACTAGCCATCTCCCTCCTTGGAGAATCAGCACCTTTACCCTCCTGTTCCGTACAGGTTGCAATTTGTCCTGAGGATGAACGGGAAGAGGGGGAACCAATGAGAGACTAGCTCCAGGGGTTGGGACAGGCACAGGTCACTCTATTTTCCCATCAGGAAGAAGAATTAAGCACAAGCTCAGCCTGCCCCCCAGAACCAGAAGAGGGCCTGAAGCAATCCTGCGCTTTTGCGGCCAGCTCCCAAAAAAGCGAGTTGAAAAATGGAGCTCAGGGGCACTGCAATTCACAAACCTGCAGAGTTTTAAATGATACCTCTCGTCCACAAATATATTAAGGGAAGGCAACGAAGAGGCTTTGAAAGCAAGGCAGAATTGCAGGAAACAGATTTCAGGAGGTAGATTCGAATCGCCTTGAAGGCACATGAAAAGCGGCAAAACGTGGACAATGATGCCCTTGGCCAAAAAGGGCGTATGCGTTTTTTCCTGAATATATTCAGGAAAAAACGCATACGCCCTTTTTGGCCAACCAAGCAACCTGGAAAGGCCAATCAGCGCTCCAAAGAAGTCTCGCTTCCCAGCGGGCAAAAGGGCCATGCGGAAAAAAGTGTCCAAACCAGAAATGCAGGACCGGCCATGGAGAAATGGGAGCCTTGCTACGCTGATGGGTGGGATGTAAATTGCCAACAGCCACTCTGGAGAAGTGTACGGTGTGTTCTGAAACATCTAAAAAACACAGCTTGGAGAGCATAGGGCACTTCCACTCATGGGCGTATAAATTGGGAAAACTAAAAATCAGCAAGACACAGGCACCCCAAAGTTTAGGGCTGCTCTGTTGACAAGAACCCCCACTTCATTACACCTTAAATATCCTAGGAAAGAGAAAAATGGATAAAGAAGTTGGGGTCCTCACGTAGAATGGAATATCACTCAGCCATGAAATCAACGTCATAAGGCTAGTAGCAGCACGATGAGTGGATTTAGGTACGAGGATTCTAAGTGAAATAAGTCACACAGAAAAAGACACTTATCATAAGATATCACTTCTAGAGGGAATGTAAAAACCGCTACACTTGAACTGAATTACAAAACAGAACAGAGTCACACGTTTAGGAAACACACTACGGCTGCTGAACGGGAAAGGTGAGGTGGGGTGATGCATAAAACAAGGGTTTCAAATTAGCTCAGATACCGTTCCATAAACCCAATATGTAAGAGACAAGACCTATTCCTTTTTCAGTGAACTGGACTCAACACCCCCTATTCACCGCACAAGAATATATCTGACTAGTAAGAATCTTCAAACCTATGCATTGATATCTCTCTGTAAGTGAGTCAAGGGGGTGTAAAGCGGCATAAACACAGCCGTGAAAAGCAGCTAAACCCCATTATAAAAATAAATTACTTTTCAAAACCCGTGAAACAAAGACCGTGAAAGAGAGAGAAATTCTTACAAAATTCGTTCAGGGGCTGTGATGCAACCTGGATTGACCATATCTAGACCCACAGCTGATTGAGACATAAGGGTGGACACTCTTGGGGCTGAGAGGTTCGGTGAGGTTGGGTGAGCCAACGCAGACCCTTTCAAGTAATACTGCATGGTACCCATCCCATGGGTCCCAAATCTCCAGGTTCAAGGGCATCTTCCTACGTCGAAAACAGGCATGAGAAACCCAGAAGATGGTACACCGTGTGATCGGGAAAGGTTTCTAAAACGCACCTCATTTCTCATCTCCTTTGCTCGGGTTCGCCATTCCAGCCGATTTACTAGCCATCTCCCTCCTTGGAGAATCAGCACCTTTACCCTCCTGTTCCGTACAGGTTGCAATTTGTCCTGAGGATGAACGGGAAGAGGGGGAACCAATGAGAGACTAGCTCCAGGGGTTGGGACAGGCACAGGTCACTCTATTTTCCCATCAGGAAGAAGAATTAAGCACAAGCTCAGCCTGCCCCCCAGAACCAGAAGAGGGCCTGAAGCAATCCTGCACTTTTGCGGCCAGCTCCCAAAAAAGCGAGTTGAAAAATGGAGCTCAGGGGCACTGCAATTCACAAACCTGCAGAGTTTTAAATGATACCTCTCGTCCACAAATATATTAAGGGAAGGCAACGAAGAGGCTTTGAAAGCAAGGCAGAATTGCAGGAAACAGATTTCAGGAGGTAGATTCGAATCGCCTTGAAAGCACATGAAAAGCGGCAAAACGTGGACAATGATGCCCTTGGCCAAAAAGGGCGTATGCGTTTTTTCCTGAATATATTCAGGAAAAAACGCATACGCCCTTTTTGGCCAACCAAGCAACCTGGAAAGGCCAATCAGCGCTCCAAAGAAGTCTCGCTTCCCAGCGGGCAAAAGGGCCATGCGGAAAAAAGTGTCCAAACCAGAAATGCAGGACCGGCCATGGAGAAATGGGAGCCTTGCTACGCTGATGGGTGGGATGTAAATTGCCAACAGCCACTCTGGAGAAGTGTACGGTGTGTTCTGAAACATCTAAAAAACACAGCTTGGAGAGCATAGGGCACTTCCACTCATGGGCGTATAAATTGGGAAAACTAAAAATCAGCAAGACACAGGCACCCCAAAGTTTAGGGCTGCTCTGTTGACAAGAACCCCCACTTCATTACACCTTAAATATCCTAGGAAAGAGAAAAATGGATAAAGAAGTTGGGGTCCTCATGTAAAATGGAATATCACTCAGCCATGAAATCAACGTCATAAGGCTAGTAGCAGCACGATGAGTGGATTTAGGTACGACGATTCTAAGTGAAATAAGTCACACAGAAAAAGACACTTATCATAAGATATCACTTCTAGAGGGAATGTAAAAACCGCTACACTTGAACTGAATTACAAAACAGAACAGAGTCACACGTTTAGGAAACACACTACGGCTGCTGAACGGGAAAGGTGAGGTGGGGTGATGCATAAAACAAGGGTTTCAAATTAGCTCCGATACCGTTCCATAAACCCAATATGTAAGAGACAAGACCTATTCCTTGCTCAGTGAACTGGACTCAACACCCCCTATTCACCGCACAAGAATATATCTGACTAGTAAGAATCTTCAAACCTATGCATTGATATCTCTCTGTAAGTGAGTCAAGGGGGTGTAAAGCGGCATAAACACAGCCGTGAAAAGCAGCTAAACCCCATTATAAAAATAAATTACTTTTCAAAACCCGTGAAACAAAGACCGTGAAAGAGAGAGAAATTCTTACAAAATTCGTTCAGGGGCTGTGATGCAACCTGGATTGACCATATCTAGACCCACAGCTGATTGAGACATAAGGGTGGACACTCTTGGGGCTGAGAGGTTCGGTGAGGTTGGGTGAGCCAACGCAGACCCTTTCAAGTAATACTGCATGGTACCCATCCCATGGGTCCCAAATCTCCAGGTTCAAGGGCATCTTCCTACGTCGAAAACAGGCATGAGAAACCCAGAAGATGGTACACCGTGTGATCGGGAAAGGTTTCTAAAACGCACCTCATTTCTCATCTCCTTTGCTCGGGTTCGCCATTCCAGCCGATTTACTAGCCATCTCCCTCCTTGGAGAATCAGCACCTTTACCCTCCTGTTCCGTACAGGTTGCAATTTGTCCTGAGGATGAACGGGAAGAGGGGGAACCAATGAGAGACTAGCTCCAGGGGTTGGGACAGGCACAGGTCACTCTATTTTCCCATCAGGAAGAAGAATTAAGCACAAGCTCAGCCTGCCCCCCAGAACCAGAAGAGGGCCTGAAGCAATCCTGCGCTTTTGCGGCCAGCTCCCAAAAAAGCGAGTTGAAAAATGGAGCTCAGGGGCACTGCAATTCACAAACCTGCAGAGTTTTAAATGATACCTCTCGTCCACAAATATATTAAGGGAAGGCAACGAAGAGGCTTTGAAAGCAAGGCAGAATTGCAGGAAACAGATTTCAGGAGGTAGATTCGAATCGCCTTGAAAGCACATGAAAAGCGGCAAAACGTGGACAATGATGCCCTTGGCCAAAAAGGGCGTATGCGTTTTTTCCTGAATATATTCAGGAAAAAACGCATACGCCCTTTTTGGCCAACCAAGCAACCTGGAAAGGCCAATCAGCGCTCCAAAGAAGTCTCGCTTCCCAGCGGGCAAAAGGGCCATGCGGAAAAAAGTGTCCAAACCAGAAATGCAGGACCGGCCATGGAGAAATGGGAGCCTTGCTACGCTGATGGGTGGGATGTAAATTGCCAACAGCCACTCTGGAGAAGTGTACGGTGTGTTCTGAAACATCTAAAAAACACAGCTTGGAGAGCATAGGGCACTTCCACTCATGGGCGTATAAATTGGGAAAACTAAAAATCAGCAAGACACAGGCACCCCAAAGTTTAGGGCTGCTCTGTTGACAAGAACCCCCACTTCATTACACCTTAAATATCCTAGGAAAGAGAAAAATGGATAAAGAAGTTGGGGTCCTCATGTAAAATGGAATATCACTCAGCCATGAAATCAACGTCATAAGGCTAGTAGCAGCACGATGAGTGGATTTAGGTACGACGATTCTAAGTGAAATAAGTCACACAGAAAAAGACACTTATCATAAGATATCACTTCTAGAGGGAATGTAAAAACCGCTACACTTGAACTGAATTACAAAACAGAACAGAGTCACACGTTTAGGAAACACACTACGGCTGCTGAACGGGAAAGGTGAGGTGGGGTGATGCATAAAACAAGGGTTTTAAATTAGCTCAGATACCGTTCCATAAACCCAATATGTAAGATACAAGACCTATTCCTTGCTCAGTGAACTGGACTCAACACACCCTATTCACCGCACAAGAATATATCTGACTAGTAAGAATCTTCAAACCTATGCATTGATATCTCTCTGTAAGTGAGTCAAGGGGGTGTAAAGCGGCATAAACACAGCTGTGAAAAGCAGCTAAACCCCATTATAAAAATAAATTACTTTTCAAAACCCGTGAAACAAAGACAGTGAAAGAGAGAGAAATTCTTACAAAATTCGTTCAGGGGCTGTGATGCAACCTGGATTGACCATATCTAGACCCACAGCTGATTGAGACATAAGGGTGGACACTCTTGGGGCTGAGAGGTTCGGTGAGGTTGGGTGAGCCAACGCAGACCCTTTCAAGTAATACTGCATGGTACCCATCCCATGGGTCCCAAATCTCCAGGTTCAAGGGCATCTTCCTACGTCGAAAACAGGCATGAGAAACCCAGAAGATGGTACACCGTGTGATCGGGAAAGGTTTCTAAAACGCACCTCATTTCTCATCTCCTTTGCTCGGGTTCGCCATTGCAGCCGATTTACTAGCCATCTCCCTCCTTGGAGAATCAGCACCTTTACCCTCCTGTTCCGTACAGGTTGCAATTTGTCCTGAGGATGAACGGGAAGAGGGGGAACCAATGAGAGACTAGCTCCAGGGGTTGGGACAGGCACAGGTCACTCTATTTTCCCATCAGGAAGAAGAATTAAGCACAAGCTCAGCCTGCCCCCCAGAACCAGAAGAGGGCCTGAAGCAATCCTGCGCTTTTGCGGCCAGCTCCCAAAAAAGCGAGTTGAAAAATGGAGCTCAGGGGCACTGCAATTCACAAACCTGCAGAGTTTTAAATGATACCTCTCGTCCACAAATATATTAAGGGAAGGCAACGAAGAGGCTTTGAAAGCAAGGCAGAATTGCAGGAAACAGATTTCAGGAGGTAGATTCGAATCGCCTTGAAAGCACATGAAAAGCGGCAAAACGTGGACAATGATGCCCTTGGCCAAAAAGGGCGTATGCGTTTTTTCCTGAATATATTCAGGAAAAAACGCATACGCCCTTTTTGGCCAACCAAGCAACCTGGAAAGGCCAATCAGCGCTCCAAAGAAGTCTCGCTTCCCAGCGGGCAAAAGGGCCATGCGGAAAAAAGTGTCCAAACCAGAAATGCAGGACCGGCCATGGAGAAATGGGAGCCTTGCTACGCTGATGGGTGGGATGTAAATTGCCAACAGCCACTCTGGAGAAGTGTACGGTGTGTTCTGAAACATCTAAAAAACACAGCTTGGAGAGCATAGGGCACTTCCACTCATGGGCGTATAAATTGGGAAAACTAAAAATCAGCAAGACACAGGCACCCCAAAGTTTAGGGCTGCTCTGTTGACAAGAACCCCCACTTCATTACACCTTAAATATCCTAGGAAAGAGAAAAATGGATAAAGAAGTTGGGGTCCTCATGTAAAATGGAATATCACTCAGCCATGAAATCAACGTCATAAGGCTAGTAGCAGCACGATGAGTGGATTTAGGTACGACGATTCTAAGTGAAATAAGTCACACAGAAAAAGACAGTTATCATAAGATATCACTTCTAGAGGGAATGTAAAAACCGCTACACTTGAACTGAATTACAAAACAGAACAGAGTCACACGTTTAGGAAACACACTACGGCTGCTGAACGGGAAAGGTGAGGTGGGGTGATGCATAAAACAAGGGTTTCAAATTAGCTCCGATACCGTTCCATAAACCCAATATGTAAGAGACAAGACCTATTCCTTGCTCAGTGAACTGGACTCAACACCCCCTATTCACCGCACAAGAATATATCTGACTAGTAAGAATCTTCAAACCTATGCATTGATATCTCTCTGTAAGTGAGTCAAGGGGGTGTAAAGCGGCATAAACACAGCCGTGAAAAGCAGCTAAACCCCATTATAAAAATAAATTACTTTTCAAAACCCGTGAAACAAAGACAGTGAAAGAGAGAGAAATTCTTACAAAATTCGTTCAGGGGCTGTGATGCAACCTGGATTGACCATATCTAGACCCACAGCTGATTGAGACATAAGGGTGGACACTCTTGGGGCTGAGAGGTTCGGTGAGGTTGGGTGAGCCAACGCAGACCCTTTCAAGTAATACTGCATGGTACCCATCCCATGGGTCCCAAATCTCCAGGTTCAAGGGCATCTTCCTACGTCGAAAACAGGCATGAGAAACCCAGAAGATGGTACACCGTGTGATCGGGAAAGGTTTCTAAAACGCACCTCATTTCTCATCTCCTTTGCTCGGGTTCGCCATTCCAGCCGATTTACTAGCCATCTCCCTCCTTGGAGAATCAGCACCTTTACCCTCCTGTTCCGTACAGGTTGCAATTTGTCCTGAGGATGAACGGGAAGAGGGGGAACCAATGAGAGACTAGCTCCAGGGGTTGGGACAGGCACAGGTCACTCTATTTTCCCATCAGGAAGAAGAATTAAGCACAAGCTCAGCCTGCCCCCCAGAACCAGAAGAGGGCCTGAAGCAATCCTGCGCTTTTGCGGCCAGCTCCCAAAAAAGCGAGTTGAAAAATGGAGCTCAGGGGCACTGCAATTCACAAACCTGCAGAGTTTTAAATGATACCTCTCGTCCACAAATATATTAAGGGAAGGCAACGAAGAGGCTTTGAAAGCAAGGCAGAATTGCAGGAAACAGATTTCAGGAGGTAGATTCGAATCGCCTTGAAAGCACATGAAAAGCGGCAAAACGTGGACAATGATGCCCTTGGCCAAAAAGGGCGTATGCGTTTTTTCCTGAATATATTCAGGAAAAAACGCATACGCCCTTTTTGGCCAACCAAGCAACCTGGAAAGGCCAATCAGCGCTCCAAAGAAGTCTCGCTTCCCAGCGGGCAAAAGGGCCATGCGGAAAAAAGTGTCCAAACCAGAAATGCAGGACCGGCCATGGAGAAATGGGAGCCTTGCTACGCTGATGGGTGGGATGTAAATTGCCAACAGCCACTCTGGAGAAGTGTACGGTGTGTTCTGAAACATCTAAAAAACACAGCTTGGAGAGCATAGGGCACTTCCACTCATGGGCGTATAAATTGGGAAAACTAAAAATCAGCAAGACACAGGCACCCCAAAGTTTAGGGCTGCTCTGTTGACAAGAACCCCCACTTCATTACAACTTAAATATCCTAGGAAAGAGAAAAATGGATAAAGAAGTTGGGGTCCTCATGTAAAATGGAATATCACTCAGCCATGAAATCAACGTCATAAGGCTAGTAGCAGCACGATGAGTGGATTTAGGTACGACGATTCTAAGTGAAATAAGTCACACAGAAAAAGACACTTATCATAAGATATCACTTCTAGAGGGAATGTAAAAACCGCTACACTTGAACTGAATTACAAAACAGAACAGAGTCACACGTTTAGGAAACACACTACGGCTGCTGAACGGGAAAGGTGAGGTGGGGTGATGCATAAAACAAGGGTTTCAAATTAGCTCCGATACCGTTCCATAAACCCAATATGTAAGAGACAAGACCTATTCCTTGCTCAGTGAACTGGACTCAACACCCCCTATTCACCGCACAAGAATATATCTGACTAGTAAGAATCTTCAAACCTATGCATTGATATCTCTCTGTAAGTGAGTCAAGGGGGTGTAAAGCGGCATAAACACAGCCGTGAAAAGCAGCTAAACCCCATTATAAAAATAAATTACTTTTCAAAACCCGTGAAACAAAGACAGTGAAAGAGAGAGGAATTCTTACAAAATTCGTTCAGGGGCTGTGATGCAACCTGGATTGACCATATCTAGACCCACAGCTGATTGAGACATAAGGGTGGATACTCTTGGGGCTGAGAGGTTCGGTGAGGTTGGGTGAGCCAACGCAGACCCTTTCAAGTAATACTGCATGGTACCCATCCCATGGGTCCCAAATCTCCAGGTTCAAGGGCATCTTCCTACGTCGAAAACAGGCATGAGAAACCCAGAAGATGGTACACCGTGTGATCGGGAAAGGTTTCTAAAACGCACCTCATTTCTCATCTCCTTTGCTCGGGTTCGCCATTCCAGCCGATTTACTAGCCATCTCCCTCCTTGGAGAATCAGCACCTTTACCCTCCTGTTCCGTACAGGTTGCAATTTGTCCTGAGGATGAACGGGAAGAGGGGGAACCAATGAGAGACTAGCTCCAGGGGTTGGGACAGGCACAGGTCACTCTATTTTCCCATCAGGAAGAAGAATTAAGCACAAGCTCAGCCTGCCCCCCAGAACCAGAAGAGGGCCTGAAGCAATCCTGCGCTTTTGCGGCCAACTCCCAAAAAAGCGAGTTGAAAAATGGAGCTCAGGGGCACTGCAATTCACAAACCTGCAGAGTTTTAAATGATACCTCTCGTCCACAAATATATTAAGGGAAGGCAACGAAGAGGCTTTGAAAGCAAGGCAGAATTGCAGGAAACAGATTTCAGGAGGTAGATTCGAATCGCCTTGAAAGCACATGAAAAGCGGCAAAACGTGGACAATGATGCCCTTGGCCAAAAAGGGCGTATGCGTTTTTTCCTGAATATATTCAGGAAAAAACGCATACGCCCTTTTTGGCCAACCAAGCAACCTGGAAAGGCCAATCAGCGCTCCAAAGAAGTCTCGCTTCCCAGCGGGCAAAAGGGCCATGCGGAAAAAAGTGTCCAAACCAGAAATGCAGGACCGGCCATGGAGAAATGGGAGCCTTGCTACGCTGATGGGTGGGATGTAAATTGCCAACAGCCACTCTGGAGAAGTGTACGGTGTGTTCTGAAACATCTAAAAAACACAGCTTGGAGAGCATAGGGCACTTCCACTCATGGGCGTATAAATTGGGAAAACTAAAAATCAGCAAGACACAGGCACCCCAAAGTTTAGGGCTGCTCTGTTGACAAGAACCCCCACTTCATTACACCTTAAATATCCTAGGAAAGAGAAAAATGGATAAAGAAGTTGGGGTCCTCATGTACAATGGAATATCACTCAGCCATGAAATCAACGTCATAAGGCTAGTAGCAGCACGATGAGTGGATTTAGGTACGACGATTCTAAGTGAAATAAGTCACACAGAAAAAGACACTTATCATAAGATATCACTTCTAGAGGGAATGTAAAAACCGCTACACTTGAACTGAATTACAAAACAGAACAGAGTCACACGTTTAGGAAACACACTACGGCTGCTGAACGGGAAAGGTGAGGTGGGGTGATGCATAAAACAAGGGTTTCAAATTAGCTCAGATACCGTTCCATAAACCCAATATGTAAGAGACAAGACCTATTCCTTGCTCAGTGAACTGGACTCAACACACCCTATTCACCGCACAAGAATATATCTGACTAGTAAGAATCTTCAAACCTATGCATTGATATCTCTCTGTAAGTGAGTCAAGGGGGTGTAAAGCGGCATAAACACAGCCGTGAAAAGCAGCTAAACCCCATTATAAAAATAAATTACTTTTCAAAACCCGTGAAACAAAGACAGTGAAAGAGAGAGAAATTCTTACAAAATTCGTTCAGGGGCTGTGATGCAACCTGGATTGACCATATCTAGACCCACAGCTGATTGAGACATAAGGGTGGACACTCTTGGGGCTGAGAGGTTCGGTGAGGTTGGGTGAGCCAACGCAGACCCTTTCAAGTAATACTGCATGGTACCCATCCCATGGGTCCCAAATCTCCAGGTTCAAGGGCATCTTCCTACGTCGAAAACAGGCATGAGAAACCCAGAAGATGGTACACCGTGTGATCGGGAAAGGTTTCTAAAACGCACCTCATTTCTCATCTCCTTTGCTCGGGTTCGCCATTCCAGCCGATTTACTAGCCATCTCCCTCCTTGGAGAATCAGCACCTTTACCCTCCTGTTCCGTACAGGTTGCAATTTGTCCTGAGGATGAACGGGAAGAGGGGGAACCAATGAGAGACTAGCTCCAGGGGTTGGGACAGGCACAGGTCACTCTATTTTCCCATCAGGAAGAAGAATTAAGCACAAGCTCAGCCTGCCCCCCAGAACCAGAAGAGGGCCTGAAGCAATCCTGCGTTTTTGCGGCCAGCTCCCAAAAAAGCGAGTTGAAAAATGGAGCTCAGGGGCACTGCAATTCACAAACCTGCAGAGTTTTAAATGATACCTCTCGTCCACAAATATATTAAGGGAAGGCAACGAAGAGGCTTTGAAAGCAAGGCAGAATTGCAGGAAACAGATTTCAGGAGGTAGATTCGAATCGCCTTGAAAGCACATGAAAAGCGGCAAAACGTGGACAATGATGCCCTTGGCCAAAAAGGGCGTATGCGTTTTTTCCTGAATATATTCAGGAAAAAACGCATACGCCCTTTTTGGCCAACCAAGCAACCTGGAAAAGCAAATCAGAGCTCGAAAGAAGTCTCGCTTCCCAGCGGGCAAAAGGGCCATGCGGAAAAAAGTGTCCAAACCAGAAATGCAGGACCGGCCATGGAGAAATGGGAGCCTTGCTACGCTGATGGGTGGGATGTAAATTGCCAACAGCCACTCTGGAGAAGTGTACGGTGTGTTCTGAAACATCTAAAAAACACAGCTTGGAGAGCATAGGGCACTTCCACTCATGGGCGTATAAATTGGGAAAACTAAAAATCAGCAAGACACAGGCACCCCAAAGTTTAGGGCTGCTCTGTTGACAAGAACCCCCACTTCATTACACCTTAAATATCCTAGGAAAGAGAAAAATGGATAAAGAAGTTGGGGTCCTCATGTACAATGGAATATCACTCAGCCATGAAATCAACGTCATAAGGCTAGTAGCAGCACGATGAGTGGATTTAGGTACGACGATTCTAAGTGAAATAAGTCACACAGAAAAAGTCACTTATCATAAGATATCACTTCTAGAGGGAATGTAAAAACCGCTACACTTGAACTGAATTACAAAACAGAACAGAGTCACACGTTTAGGAAACACACTACGGCTGCTGAACGGGAAAGGTGAGGTGGGGTGATGCATAAAACAAGGGTTTCAAATTAGCTCAGATACCGTTCCATAAACCCAATATGTAAGAGACAAGACCTATTCCTTGCTCAGTGAACTGGACTCAACACCCCCTATTCACCGCACAAGAATATATCTGACTAGTAAGAATCTTCAAACCTATGTATTGATATCTCTCTGTAAGTGAGTCAAGGGGGTGTAAAGCGGCATAAACACAGCCGTGAAAAGCAGCTAAACCCCATTATAAAAATAAATTACTTTTCAAAACCCGTGAAACAAAGACAGTGAAAGAGAGAGAAATTCTTACAAAATTCGTTCAGGGGCTGTGATGCAACCTGGATTGACCATATCTAGACCCACAGCTGATTGAGACATAAGGGTGGACACTCTTGGGGCTGAGAGGTTCGGTGAGGTTGGGTGAGCCAACGCAGACCCTTTCAAGTAATACTGCATGGTACCCATCCCATGGGTCCCAAATCTCCAGGTTCAAGGGCATCTTCCTACGTCGAAAACAGGCATGAGAAACCCAGAAGATGGTACACCGTGTGATCGGGAAAGGTTTCTAAAACGCACCTCATTTCTCATCTCCTTTGCTCGGGTTCGCCATTCCAGCCGATTTACTAGCCATCTCCCTCCTTGGAGAATCAGCACCTTTACCCTCCTGTTCCGTACAGGTTGCAATTTGTCCTGAGGATGAACGGGAAGAGGGGGAACCAATGAGAGACTAGCTCCAGGGGTTGGGACAGGCACAGGTCACTCTATTTTCCCATCAGGAAGAAGAATTAAGCACAAGCTCAGCCTGCCCCCCAGAACCAGAAGAGGGCCTGAAGCAATCCTGCGTTTTTGCGGCCAGCTCCCAAAAAAGCGAGTTGAAAAATGGAGCTCAGGGGCACTGCAATTCACAAACCTGCAGAGTTTTAAATGATACCTCTCGTCCACAAATATATTAAGGGAAGGCAACGAAGAGGCTTTGAAAGCAAGGCAGAATTGCAGGAAACAGATTTCAGGAGGTAGATTCGAATCGCCTTGAAAGCACATGAAAAGCGGCAAAACGTGGACAATGATGCCCTTGGCCAAAAAGGGCGTATGCGTTTTTTCCTGAATATATTCAGGAAAAAACGCATACGCCCTTTTTGGCCAACCAAGCAACCTGGAAAGGCCAATCAGCGCTCCAAAGAAGTCTCGCTTCCCAGCGGGCAAAAGGGCCATGCGGAAAAAAGTGTCCAAACCAGAAATGCAGGACCGGCCATGGAGAAATGGGAGCCTTGCTACGCTGATGGGTGGGATGTAAATTGCCAACAGCCACTCTGGAGAAGTGTACGGTGTGTTCTGAAACATCTAAAAAACACAGCTTGGAGAGCATAGGGCACTTCCACTCATGGGCGTATAAATTGGGAAAACTAAAAATCAGCAAGACACAGGCACCCCAAAGTTTAGGGCTGCTCTGTTGACAAGAACCCCCACTTCATTACACCTTAAATATCCTAGGAAAGAGAAAAATGGATAAAGAAGTTGGGGTCCTCATGTACAATGGAATATCACTCAGCCATGAAATCAACGTCATAAGGCTAGTAGCAGCACGATGAGTGGATTTAGGTACGACGATTCTAAGTGAAATAAGTCACACAGAAAAAGACACTTATCATAAGATATCACTTCTAGAGGGAATGTAAAAACCGCTACACTTGAACTGAATTACAAAACAGAACAGAGTCACACGTTTAGGAAACACACTACGGCTGCTGAACGGGAAAGGTGAGGTGGGGTGATGCATAAAACAAGGGTTTCAAATTAGCTCCGATACCGTTCCATAAACCCAATATGTAAGAGACAAGACCTATTCCTTTTTCAGTGAACTGGACTCAACACCCCCTATTCACCGCACAAGAATATATCTGACTAGTAAGAATCTTCAAACCTATGTATTGATATCTCTCTGTAAGTGAGTCAAGGGGGTGTAAAGCGGCATAAACACAGCCGTGAAAAGCAGCTAAACCCCATTATAAAAATAAATTACTTTTCAAAACCCGTGAAACAAAGACAGTGAAAGAGAGAGAAATTCTTACAAAATTCGTTCAGGGGCTGTGATGCAACCTGGATTGACCATATCTAGACCCACAGCTGATTGAGACATAAGGGTGGACACTCTTGGGGCTGAGAGGTTCGGTGAGGTTGGGTGAGCCAACGCAGACCCTTTCAAGTAATACTGCATGGTACCCATCCCATGGGTCCCAAATCTCCAGGTTCAAGGGCATCTTCCTACGTCGAAAACAGGCATGAGAAACCCAGAAGATGGTACACCGTGTGATCGGGAAAGGTTTCTAAAACGCACCTCATTTCTCATCTCCTTTGCTCGGGTTCGCCATTCCAGCCGATTTACTAGCCATCTCCCTCCTTGGAGAATCAGCACCTTTACCCTCCTGTTCCGTACAGGTTGCAATTTGTCCTGAGGATGAACGGGAAGAGGGGGAACCAATGAGAGACTAGCTCTAGGTGTTGGGACAGGCACAGGTCACTCTATTTTCCCATCAGGAAGAAGAATTAAGCACAAGCTCAGCCTGCCCCCCAGAACCAGAAGAGGGCCTGAAGCAATCCTGCGCTTTTGCGGCCAGCTCCCAAAAAAGCGAGTTGAAAAATGGAGCTCAGGGGCACTGCAATTCACAAACCTGCAGAGTTTTAAATGATACCTCTCGTCCACAAATATATTAAGGGAAGGCAACGAAGAGGCTTTGAAAGCAAGGCAGAATTGCAGGAAACAGATTTCAGGAGGTAGATTCGAATCGCCTTGAAAGCACATGAAAAGCGGCAAAACGTGGACAATGATGCCCTTGGCCAAAAAGGGCGTATGCGTTTTTTCCTGAATATATTCAGGAAAAAACGCATACGCCCTTTTTGGCCAACCAAGCAACCTGGAAAGGCCAATCAGCGCTCCAAAGAAGTCTCGCTTCCCAGCGGGCAAAAGGGCCATGCGGAAAAAAGTGTCCAAACCAGAAATGCAGGACCGGCCATGGAGAAATGGGAGCCTTGCTACGCTGATGGGTGGGATGTAAATTGCCAACAGCCACTCTGGAGAAGTGTACGGTGTGTTCTGAAACATCTAAAAAACACAGCTTGGAGAGCATAGGGCACTTCCACTCATGGGCGTATAAATTGGGAAAACTAAAAATCAGCAAGACACAGGCACCCCAAAGTTTAGGGCTGCTCTGTTGACAAGAACCCCCACTTCATTACACCTTAAATATCCTAGGAAAGAGAAAAATGGATAAAGAAGTTGGGGTCCTCATGTACAATGGAATATCACTCAGCCATGAAATCAACGTCATAAGGCTAGTAGCAGCACGATGAGTGGATTTAGGTACGACGATTCTAAGTGAAATAAGTCACACAGAAAAAGACACTTATCATAAGATATCACTTCTAGAGGGAATGTAAAAACCGCTACACTTGAACTGAATTACAAAACAGAACAGAGTCACACGTTTAGGAAACACACTACGGCTGCTGAACGGGAAAGGTGAGGTGGGGTGATGCATAAAACAAGGGTTTCAAATTAGCTCCGATACCGTTCCATAAACCCAATATGTAAGAGACAAGACCTATTCCTTTTTCAGTGAACTGGACTCAACACCCCCTATTCACCGCACAAGAATATATCTGACTAGTAAGAATCTTCAAACCTATGTATTGATATCTCTCTGTGAGTGAGTCAAGGGGGTGTAAAGCGGCATAAACACAGCCGTGAAAAGCAGCTAAACCCCATTATAAAAATAAATTACTTTTCAAAACCCGTGAAACAAAGACAGTGAAAGAGAGAGAAATTCTTACAAAATTCGTTCAGGGGCTGTGATGCAACCTGGATTGACCATATCTAGACCCACAGCTGATTGAGACATAAGGGTGGACACTCTTGGGGCTGAGAGGTTCGGTGAGGTTGGGTGAGCCAACGCAGACCCTTTCAAGTAATACTGCATGGTACCCATCCCATGGGTCCCAAATCTCCAGGTTCAAGGGCATCTTCCTACGTCGAAAACAGGCATGAGAAACCCAGAAGATGGTACACCGTGTGATCGGGAAAGGTTTCTAAAACGCACCTCATTTCTCATCTCCTTTGCTTGGGTTCGCCATTCCAGCCGATTTACTAGCCATCTCCCTCCTTGGAGAATCAGCACCTTTACCCTCCTGTTCCGTACAGGTTGCAATTTGTCCTGAGGATGAACGGGAAGAGGGGGAACCAATGAGAGACTAGCTCCAGGGGTTGGGACAGGCACAGGTCACTCTATTTTCCCATCAGGAAGAAGAATTAAGCACAAGCTCAGCCTGCCCCCCAGAACCAGAAGAGGGCCTGAAGCAATCCTGCGCTTTTGCGGCCAGCTCCCAAAAAAGCGAGTTGAAAAATGGAGCTCAGGGGCACTGCAATTCACAAACCTGCAGAGTTTTAAATGATACCTCTCGTCCACAAATATATTAAGGGAAGGCAACGAAGAGGCTTTGAAAGCAAGGCAGAATTGCAGGAAACAGATTTCAGGAGGTAGATTCGAATCGCCTTGAAAGCACATGAAAAGCGGCAAAACGTGGACAATGATGCCCTTGGCCAAAAAGGGCGTTTGCGTTTTTTCCTGAATATATTCAGGAAAAAACGCATACGCCCTTTTTGGCCAACCAAGCAACCTGGAAAGGCCAATCAGCGCTCCAAAGAAGTCTCGCTTCCCAGCGGGCAAAAGGGCCATGCGGAAAAAAGTGTCCAAACCAGAAATGCAGGACCGGCCATGGAGAAATGGGAGCCTTGCTACGCTGATGGGTGGGATGTAAATTGCCAACAGCCACTCTGGAGAAGTGTACGGTGTGTTCTGAAACATCTAAAAAACACAGCTTGGAGAGCATAGGGCACTTCCACTCATGGGCGTATAAATTGGGAAAACTAAAAATCAGCAAGACACAGGCACCCCAAAGTTTAGGGCTGCTCTGTTGACAAGAACCCCCACTTCATTACACCTTAAATATCCTAGGAAAGAGAAAAATGGATAAAGAAGTTGGGGTCCTCATGTACAATGGAATATCACTCAGCCATGAAATCAACGTCATAAGGCTAGTAGCAGCACGATGAGTGGATTTAGGTACGACGATTCTAAGTGAAATAAGTCACACAGAAAAAGACACTTATCATAAGATATCACTTCTAGAGGGAATGTAAAAACCGCTACACTTGAACTGAATTACAAAACAGAACAGAGTCACACGTTTAGGAAACACACTACGGCTGCTGAACGGGAAAGGTGAGGTGGGGTGATGCATAAAACAAGGGTTTCAAATTAGCTCAGATACCGTTCCATAAACCCAATATGTAAGAGACAAGACCTATTCCTTGCTCAGTGAACTGGACTCAACACCCCCTATTCACCGCACAAGAATATATCTGACTAGTAAGAATCTTCAAACCTATGCATTGATATCTCTCTGTAAGTGAGTCAAGGGGGTGTAAAGCGGCATAAACACAGCTGTGAAAAGCAGCTAAACCCCATTATAAAAATAAATTACTTTTCAAAACCCGTGAAACAAAGACAGTGAAAGAGAGAGAAATTCTTACAAAATTCGTTCAGGGGCTGTGATGCAACCTGGATTGACCATATCTAGACCCACAGCTGATTGAGACATAAGGGTGGACACTCTTGGGGCTGAGAGGTTCGGTGAGGTTGGGTGAGCCAACGCAGACCCTTTCAAGTAATACTGCATGGTACCCATCCCATGGGTCCCAAATCTCCAGGTTCAAGGGCATCTTCCTACGTCGAAAACAGGCATGAGAAACCCAGAAGATGGTACACCGTGTGATCGGGAAAGGTTTCTAAAACGCACCTCATTTCTCATCTCCTTTGCTCGGGTTCGCCATTCCAGCCGATTTACTAGCCATCTCCCTCCTTGGAGAATCAGCACCTTTACCCTCCTGTTCCGTACAGGTTGCAATTTGTCCTGAGGATGAACGGGAAGAGGGGGAACCAATGAGAGACTAGCTCCAGGGGTTGGGACAGGCACAGGTCACTCTATTTTCCCATCAGGAAGAAGAATTAAGCACAAGCTCAGCCTGCCCCCCAGAACCAGAAGAGGGCCTGAAACAATCCTGCGCTTTTGCGGCCAGCTCCCAAAAAAGCGAGTTGAAAAATGGAGCTCAGGGGCACTGCAATTCACAAACCTGCAGAGTTTTAAATGATACCTCTCGTCCACAAATATATTAAGGGAAGGCAACGAAGAGGCTTTGAAAGCAAGGCAGAATTGCAGGAAACAGATTTCAGGAGGTAGATTCGAATCGCCTTGAAAGCACATGAAAAGCGGCAAAACGTGGACAATGATGCCCTTGGCCAAAAAGGGCGTATGCGTTTTTTCCTGAATATATTCAGGAAAAAACGCATACGCCCTTTTTGGCCAACCAAGCAACCTGGAAAGGCCAATCAGCGCTCCAAAGAAGTCTCGCTTCCCAGCGGGCAAAAGGGCCATGCGGAAAAAAGTGTCCAAACCAGAAATGCAGGACCGGCCATGGAGAAATGGGAGCCTTGCTACGCTGATGGGTGGGATGTAAATTGCCAACAGCCACTCTGGAGAAGTGTACGGTGTGTTCTGAAACATCTAAAAAACACAGCTTGGAGAGCATAGGGCACTTCCACTCATGGGCGTATAAATTGGGAAAACTAAAAATCAGCAAGACACAGGCACCCCAAAGTTTAGGGCTGCTCTGTTGACAAGAACCCCCACTTCATTACACCTTAAATATCCTAGGAAAGAGAAAAATGGATAAAGAAGTTGGGGTCCTCATGTACAATGGAATATCACTCAGCCATGAAATCAACGTCATAAGGCTAGTAGCAGCACGATGAGTGGATTTAGGTACGACGATTCTAAGTGAAATAAGTCACACAGAAAAAGACACTTATCATAAGATATCACTTCTAGAGGGAATGTAAAAACCGCTACACTTGAACTGAATTACAAAACAGAACAGAGTCACACGTTTAGGAAACACACTACGGCTGCTGAACGGGAAAGGTGAGGTGGGGTGATGCATAAAACAAGGGTTTCAAATTAGCTCCGATACCGTTCCATAAACCCAATATGTAAGAGACAAGACCTATTCCTTTTTCAGTGAACTGGACTCAACACCCCCTATTCACCGCACAAGAATATATCTGACTAGTAAGAATCTTCAAACCTATGCATTGATATCTCTCTGTAAGTGAGTCAAGGGGGTGTAAAGCGGCATAAACACAGCCGTGAAAAGCAGCTAAACCCCATTATAAAAATAAATTACTTTTCAAAACCCGTGAAACAAAGACAGTGAAAGAGAGAGAAATTCTTACAAAATTCGTTCAGGGGCTGTGATGCAACCTGGATTGACCATATCTAGACCCACAGCTGATTGAGACATAAGGGTGGACACTCTTGGGGCTGAGAGGTTCGGTGAGGTTGGGTGAGCCAACGCAGACCCTTTCAAGTAATACTGCATGGTACCCATCCCATGGGTCCCAAATCTCCAGGTTCAAGGGCATCTTCCTACGTCGAAAACAGGCATGAGAAACCCAGAAGATGGTACACCGTGTGATCGGGAAAGGTTTCTAAAACGCACCTCATTTCTCATCTCCTTTGCTCGGGTTCGCCATTCCAGCCGATTTACTAGCCATCTCCCTCCTTGGAGAATCAGCACCTTTACCCTCCTGTTCCGTACAGGTTGCAATTTGTCCTGAGGATGAACGGGAAGAGGGGGAACCAATGAGAGACTAGCTCCAGGGGTTGGGACAGGCACAGGTCACTCTATTTTCCCATCAGGAAGAAGAATTAAGCACAAGCTCAGCCTGCCCCCCAGAACCAGAAGAGGGCCTGAAGCAATCCTGCGCTTTTGCGGCCAGCTCCCAAAAAAGCGAGTTGAAAAATGGAGCTCAGGGGCACTGCAATTCACAAACCTGCAGAGTTTTAAATGATACCTCTCGTCCACAAATATATTAAGGGAAGGCAACGAAGAGGCTTTGAAAGCAAGGCAGAATTGCAGGAAACAGATTTCAGGAGGTAGATTCGAATCGCCTTGAAAGCACATGAAAAGCGGCAAAACGTGGACAATGATGCCCTTGGCCAAAAAGGGCGTATGCGTTTTTTCCTGAATATATTCAGGAAAAAACGCATACGCCCTTTTTGGCCAACCAAGCAACCTGGAAAGGCCAATCAGCGCTCCAAAGAAGTCTCGCTTCCCAGCTGGCAAAAGGGCCATGCGGAAAAAAGTGTCCAAACCAGAAATGCAGGACCGGCCATGGAGAAATGGGAGCCTTGCTACGCTGATGGGTGGGATGTAAATTGCCAACAGCCACTCTGGAGAAGTGTACGGTGTGTTCTGAAACATCTAAAAAACACAGCTTGGAGAGCATAGGGCACTTCCACTCATGGGCGTATAAATTGGGAAAACTAAAAATCAGCAAGACACAGGCACCCCAAAGTTTAGGGCTGCTCTGTTGACAAGAACCCCCACTTCATTACACCTTAAATATCCTAGGAAAGAGAAAAATGGATAAAGAAGTTGGGGTCCTCATGTAAAATGGAATATCACTCAGCCATGAAATCAACGTCATAAGGCTAGTAGCAGCACGATGAGTGGATTTAGGTACGACGATTCTAAGTGAAATAAGTCACACAGAAAAAGACACTTATCATAAGATATCACTTCTAGAGGGAATGTAAAAACCGCTACACTTGAACTGAATTACAAAACAGAACAGAGTCACACGTTTAGGAAACACACTACGGCTGCTGAACGGGAAAGGTGAGGTGGGGTGATGCATAAAACAAGGGTTTCAAATTAGCTCCGATACCGTTCCATAAACCCAATATGTAAGAGACAAGACCTATTCCTTGCTCAGTGAACTGGACTCAACACCCCCTATTCACCGCACAAGAATATATCTGACTAGTAAGAATCTTCAAACCTATGCATTGATATCTCTCTGTAAGTGAGTCAAGGGGGTGTAAAGCGGCATAAACACAGCTGTGAAAAGCAGCTAAACCCCATTATAAAAATAAATTACTTTTCAAAACCCGTGAAACAAAGACAGTGAAAGAGAGAGAAATTCTTACAAAATTCGTTCAGGGGCTGTGATGCAACCTGGATTGACCATATCTAGACCCACAGCTGATTGAGACATAAGGGTGGACACTCTTGGGGCTGAGAGGTTCGGTGAGGTTGGGTGAGCCAACGCAGACCCTTTCAAGTAATACTGCATGGTACCCATCCCATGGGTCCCAAATCTCCAGGTTCAAGGGCATCTTCCTACGTCGAAAACAGGCATGAGAAACCCAGAAGATGGTACACCGTGTGATCGGGAAAGGTTTCTAAAACGCACCTCATTTCTCATCTCCTTTGCTCGGGTTCGCCATTCCAGCCGATTTACTAGCCATCTCCCTCCTTGGAGAATCAGCACCTTTACCCTCCTGTTCCGTACAGGTTGCAATTTGTCCTGAGGATGAACGGGAAGAGGGGGAACCAATGAGAGACTAGCTCCAGGGGTTGGGACAGGCACAGGTCACTCTATTTTCCCATCAGGAAGAAGAATTAAGCACAAGCTCAGCCTGCCCCCCAGAACCAGAAGAGGGCCTGAAGCAATCCTGCGCTTTTGCGGCCAGCTCCCAAAAAAGCGAGTTGAAAAATGGAGCTCAGGGGCACTGCAATTCACAAACCTGCAGAGTTTTAAATGATACCTCTCGTCCACAAATATATTAAGGGAAGGCAACGAAGAGGCTTTGAAAGCAAGGCAGAATTGCAGGAAACAGATTTCAGGAGGTAGATTCGAATCGCCTTGAAGGCACATGAAAAGCGGCAAAACGTGGACAATGATGCCCTTGGCCAAAAAGGGCGTATGCGTTTTTTCCTGAATATATTCAGGAAAAAACGCATACGCCCTTTTTGGCCAACCAAGCAACCTGGAAAGGCCAATCAGCGCTCCAAAGAAGTCTCGCTTCCCAGCGGGCAAAAGGGCCATGCGGAAAAAAGTGTCCAAACCAGAAATGCAGGACCGGCCATGGAGAAATGGGAGCCTTGCTACGCTGATGGGTGGGATGTAAATTGCCAACAGCCACTCTGGAGAAGTGTACGGTGTGTTCTGAAACATCTAAAAAACACAGCTTGGAGAGCATAGGGCACTTCCACTCATGGGCGTATAAATTGGGAAAACTAAAAATCAGCAAGACACAGGCACCCCAAAGTTTAGGGCTGCTCTGTTGACAAGAACCCCCACTTCATTACACCTTAAATATCCTAGGAAAGAGAAAAATGGATAAAGAAGTTGGGGTCCTCACGTAGAATGGAATATCACTCAGCCATGAAATCAACGTCATAAGGCTAGTAGCAGCACGATGAGTGGATTTAGGTACGAGGATTCTAAGTGAAATAAGTCACACAGAAAAAGACACTTATCATAAGATATCACTTCTAGAGGGAATGTAAAAACCGCTACACTTGAACTGAATTACAAAACAGAACAGAGTCACACGTTTAGGAAACACACTACGGCTGCTGAACGGGAAAGGTGAGGTGGGGTGATGCATAAAACAAGGGTTTCAAATTAGCTCAGATACCGTTCCATAAACCCAATATGTAAGAGACAAGACCTATTCCTTTTTCAGTGAACTGGACTCAACACCCCCTATTCACCGCACAAGAATATATCTGACTAGTAAGAATCTTCAAACCTATGCATTGATATCTCTCTGTAAGTGAGTCAAGGGGGTGTAAAGCGGCATAAACACAGCCGTGAAAAGCAGCTAAACCCCATTATAAAAATAAATTACTTTTCAAAACCCGTGAAACAAAGACCGTGAAAGAGAGAGAAATTCTTACAAAATTCGTTCAGGGGCTGTGATGCAACCTGGATTGACCATATCTAGACCCACAGCTGATTGAGACATAAGGGTGGACACTCTTGGGGCTGAGAGGTTCGGTGAGGTTGGGTGAGCCAACGCAGACCCTTTCAAGTAATACTGCATGGTACCCATCCCATGGGTCCCAAATCTCCAGGTTCAAGGGCATCTTCCTACGTCGAAAACAGGCATGAGAAACCCAGAAGATGGTACACCGTGTGATCGGGAAAGGTTTCTAAAACGCACCTCATTTCTCATCTCCTTTGCTCGGGTTCGCCATTCCAGCCGATTTACTAGCCATCTCCCTCCTTGGAGAATCAGCACCTTTACCCTCCTGTTCCGTACAGGTTGCAATTTGTCCTGAGGATGAACGGGAAGAGGGGGAACCAATGAGAGACTAGCTCCAGGGGTTGGGACAGGCACAGGTCACTCTATTTTCCCATCAGGAAGAAGAATTAAGCACAAGCTCAGCCTGCCCCCCAGAACCAGAAGAGGGCCTGAAGCAATCCTGCACTTTTGCGGCCAGCTCCCAAAAAAGCGAGTTGAAAAATGGAGCTCAGGGGCACTGCAATTCACAAACCTGCAGAGTTTTAAATGATACCTCTCGTCCACAAATATATTAAGGGAAGGCAACGAAGAGGCTTTGAAAGCAAGGCAGAATTGCAGGAAACAGATTTCAGGAGGTAGATTCGAATCGCCTTGAAAGCACATGAAAAGCGGCAAAACGTGGACAATGATGCCCTTGGCCAAAAAGGGCGTATGCGTTTTTTCCTGAATATATTCAGGAAAAAACGCATACGCCCTTTTTGGCCAACCAAGCAACCTGGAAAGGCCAATCAGCGCTCCAAAGAAGTCTCGCTTCCCAGCGGGCAAAAGGGCCATGCGGAAAAAAGTGTCCAAACCAGAAATGCAGGACCGGCCATGGAGAAATGGGAGCCTTGCTACGCTGATGGGTGGGATGTAAATTGCCAACAGCCACTCTGGAGAAGTGTACGGTGTGTTCTGAAACATCTAAAAAACACAGCTTGGAGAGCATAGGGCACTTCCACTCATGGGCGTATAAATTGGGAAAACTAAAAATCAGCAAGACACAGGCACCCCAAAGTTTAGGGCTGCTCTGTTGACAAGAACCCCCACTTCATTACACCTTAAATATCCTAGGAAAGAGAAAAATGGATAAAGAAGTTGGGGTCCTCATGTAAAATGGAATATCACTCAGCCATGAAATCAACGTCATAAGGCTAGTAGCAGCACGATGAGTGGATTTAGGTACGACGATTCTAAGTGAAATAAGTCACACAGAAAAAGACACTTATCATAAGATATCACTTCTAGAGGGAATGTAAAAACCGCTACACTTGAACTGAATTACAAAACAGAACAGAGTCACACGTTTAGGAAACACACTACGGCTGCTGAACGGGAAAGGTGAGGTGGGGTGATGCATAAAACAAGGGTTTTAAATTAGCTCAGATACCGTTCCATAAACCCAATATGTAAGATACAAGACCTATTCCTTGCTCAGTGAACTGGACTCAACACACCCTATTCACCGCACAAGAATATATCTGACTAGTAAGAATCTTCAAACCTATGCATTGATATCTCTCTGTAAGTGAGTCAAGGGGGTGTAAAGCGGCATAAACACAGCTGTGAAAAGCAGCTAAACCCCATTATAAAAATAAATTACTTTTCAAAACCCGTGAAACAAAGACAGTGAAAGAGAGAGAAATTCTTACAAAATTCGTTCAGGGGCTGTGATGCAACCTGGATTGACCATATCTAGACCCACAGCTGATTGAGACATAAGGGTGGACACTCTTGGGGCTGAGAGGTTCGGTGAGGTTGGGTGAGCCAACGCAGACCCTTTCAAGTAATACTGCATGGTACCCATCCCATGGGTCCCAAATCTCCAGGTTCAAGGGCATCTTCCTACGTCGAAAACAGGCATGAGAAACCCAGAAGATGGTACACCGTGTGATCGGGAAAGATTTCTAAAACGCACCTCATTTCTCATCTCCTTTGCTCGGGTTCGCCATTCCAGCCGATTTACTAGCCATCTCCCTCCTTGGAGAATCAGCACCTTTACCCTCCTGTTCCGTACAGGTTGCAATTTGTCCTGAGGATGAACGGGAAGAGGGGGAACCAATGAGAGACTAGCTCCAGGGGTTGGGACAGGCACAGGTCACTCTATTTTCCCATCAGGAAGAAGAATTAAGCACAAGCTCAGCCTGCCCCCCAGAACCAGAAGAGGGCCTGAAGCAATCCTGCGCTTTTGCGGCCAGCTCCCAAAAAAGCGAGTTGAAAAATGGAGCTCAGGGGCACTGCAATTCACAAACCTGCAGAGTTTTAAATGATAACTCTCCTGCACAAATATATTAAGGGAAGGCAACGAAGAGGCTTTGAAAGCAAGGCAGAATTGCAGGAAACAGATTTCAGGAGGTAGATTCGAATCGCCTTGAAAGCACATGAAAAGCGGCAAAACGTGGACAATGATGCCCTTGGCCAAAAAGGGCGTATGCGTTTTTTCCTGAATATATTCAGGAAAAAACGCATACGCCCTTTTTGGCCAACCAAGCAACCTGGAAAGGCCAATCAGCGCTCCAAAGAAGTCTCGCTTCCCAGCGGGCAAAAGGGCCATGCGGAAAAAAGTGTCCAAACCAGAAATGCAGGACCGGCCATGGAGAAATGGGAGCCTTGCTACGCTGATGGGTGGGATGTAAATTGCCAACAGCCACTCTGGAGAAGTGTACGGTGTGTTCTGAAACATCTAAAAAACACAGCTTGGAGAGCATAGGGCACTTCCACTCATGGGCGTATAAATTGGGAAAACTAAAAATCAGCAAGACACAGGCACCCCAAAGTTTAGGGCTGCTCTGTTGACAAGAACCCCCACTTCATTACACCTTAAATATCCTAGGAAAGAGAAAAATGGATAAAGAAGTTGGGGTCCTCATGTAAAATGGAATATCACTCAGCCATGAAATCAACGTCATAAGGCTAGTAGCAGCACGATGAGTGGATTTAGGTACGACGATTCTAAGTGAAATAAGTCACACAGAAAAAGACACTTATCATAAGATATCACTTCTAGAGGGAATGTAAAAACCGCTACACTTGAACTGAATTACAAAACAGAACAGAGTCACACGTTTAGGAAACACACTACGGCTGCTGAACGGGAAAGGTGAGGTGGGGTGATGCATAAAACAAGGGTTTTAAATTAGCTCAGATACCGTTCCATAAACCCAATATGTAAGATACAAGACCTATTCCTTGCTCAGTGAACTGGACTCAACACACCCTATTCACCGCACAAGAATATATCTGACTAGTAAGAATCTTCAAACCTATGCATTGATATCTCTCTGTAAGTGAGTCAAGGGGGTGTAAAGCGGCATAAACACAGCTGTGAAAAGCAGCTAAACCCCATTATAAAAATAAATTACTTTTCAAAACCCGTGAAACAAAGACAGTGAAAGAGAGAGAAATTCTTACAAAATTCGTTCAGGGGCTGTGATGCAACCTGGATTGACCATATCTAGACCCACAGCTGATTGAGACATAAGGGTGGACACTCTTGGGGCTGAGAGGTTCGGTGAGGTTGGGTGAGCCAACGCAGACCCTTTCAAGTAATACTGCATGGTACCCATCCCATGGGTCCCAAATCTCCAGGTTCAAGGGCATCTTCCTACGTCGAAAACAGGCATGAGAAACCCAGAAGATGGTACACCGTGTGATCGGGAAAGATTTCTAAAACGCACCTCATTTCTCATCTCCTTTGCTCGGGTTCGCCATTCCAGCCGATTTACTAGCCATCTCCCTCCTTGGAGAATCAGCACCTTTACCCTCCTGTTCCGTACAGGTTGCAATTTGTCCTGAGGATGAACGGGAAGAGGGGGAACCAATGAGAGACTAGCTCCAGGGGTTGGGACAGGCACAGGTCACTCTATTTTCCCATCAGGAAGAAGAATTAAGCACAAGCTCAGCCTGCCCCCCAGAACCAGAAGAGGGCCTGAAGCAATCCTGCGCTTTTGCGGCCAGCTCCCAAAAAAGCGAGTTGAAAAATGGAGCTCAGGGGCACTGCAATTCACAAACCTGCAGAGTTTTAAATGATACCTCTCGTCCACAAATATATTAAGGGAAGGCAACGAAGAGGCTTTGAAAGCAAGGCAGAATTGCAGGAAACAGATTTCAGGAGGTAGATTCGAATCGCCTTGAAAGCACATGTAAAGCGGCAAAACGTGGACAATGATGCCCTTGGCCAAAAAGGGCGTATGCGTTTTTTCCTGAATATATTCAGGAAAAAACGCATACGCCCTTTTTGGCCAACCAAGCAACCTGGAAAGGCCAATCAGCGCTCCAAAGAAGTCTCGCTTCCCAGCGGGCAAAAGGGCCATGCGGAAAAAAGTGTCCAAACCAGAAATGCAGGACCGGCCATGGAGAAATGGGAGCCTTGCTACGCTGATGGGTGGGATGTAAATTGCCAACAGCCACTCTGGAGAAGTGTACGGTGTGTTCTGAAACATCTAAAAAACACAGCTTGGAGAGCATAGGGCACTTCCACTCATGGGCGTATAAATTGGGAAAACTAAAAATCAGCAAGACACAGGCACCCCAAAGTTTAGGGCTGCTCTGTTGACAAGAACCCCCACTTCATTACACCTTAAATATCCTAGGAAAGAGAAAAATGGATAAAGAAGTTGGGGTCCTCATGTAAAATGGAATATCACTCAGCCATGAAATCAACGTCATAAGGCTAGTAGCAGCACGATGAGTGGATTTAGGTACGACGATTCTAAGTGAAATAAGTCACACAGAAAAAGACACTTATCATAAGATATCACTTCTAGAGGGAATGTAAAAACCGCTACACTTGAACTGAATTACAAAACAGAACAGAGTCACACGTTTAGGAAACACACTACGGCTGCTGAACGGGAAAGGTGAGGTGGGGTGATGCATAAAACAAGGGTTTCAAATTAGCTCCGATACCGTTCCATAAACCCAATATGTAAGAGACAAGACCTATTCCTTGCTCAGTGAACTGGACTCAACACCCCCTATTCACCGCACAAGAATATATCTGACTAGTAAGAATCTTCAAACCTATGCATTGATATCTCTCTGTAAGTGAGTCAAGGGGGTGTAAAGCGGCATAAACACAGCCGTGAAAAGCAGCTAAACCCCATTATAAAAATAAATTACTTTTCAAAACCCGTGAAACAAAGACCGTGAAAGAGAGAGAAATTCTTACAAAATTCGTTCAGGGGCTGTGATGCAACCTGGATTGACCATATCTAGACCCACAGCTGATTGAGACATAAGGGTGGACACTCTTGGGGCTGAGAGGTTCGGTGAGGTTGGGTGAGCCAACGCAGACCCTTTCAAGTAATACTGCATGGTACCCATCCCATGGGTCCCAAATCTCCAGGTTCAAGGGCATCTTCCTACGTCGAAAACAGGCATGAGAAACCCAGAAGATGGTACACCGTGTGATCGGGAAAGGTTTCTAAAACGCACCTCATTTCTCATCTCCTTTGCTCGGGTTCGCCATTCCAGCCGATTTACTAGCCATCTCCCTCCTTGGAGAATCAGCACCTTTACCCTCCTGTTCCGTACAGGTTGCAATTTGTCCTGAGGATGAACGGGAAGAGGGGGAACCAATGAGAGACTAGCTCCAGGGGTTGGGACAGGCACAGGTCACTCTATTTTCCCATCAGGAAGAAGAATTAAGCACAAGCTCAGCCTGCCCCCCAGAACCAGAAGAGGGCCTGAAGCAATCCTGCGCTTTTGCGGCCAGCTCCCAAAAAAGCGAGTTGAAAAATGGAGCTCAGGGGCACTGCAATTCACAAACCTGCAGAGTTTTAAATGATACCTCTCGTCCACAAATATATTAAGGGAAGGCAACGAAGAGGCTTTGAAAGCAAGGCAGAATTGCAGGAAACAGATTTCAGGAGGTAGATTCGAATCGCCTTGAAAGCACATGAAAAGCGGCAAAACGTGGACAATGATGCCCTTGGCCAAAAAGGGCGTATGCGTTTTTTCCTGAATATATTCAGGAAAAAACGCATACGCCCTTTTTGGCCAACCAAGCAACCTGGAAAGGCCAATCAGCGCTCCAAAGAAGTCTCGCTTCCCAGCGGGCAAAAGGGCCATGCGGAAAAAAGTGTCCAAACCAGAAATGCAGGACCGGCCATGGAGAAATGGGAGCCTTGCTACGCTGATGGGTGGGATGTAAATTGCCAACAGCCACTCTGGAGAAGTGTACGGTGTGTTCTGAAACATCTAAAAAACACAGCTTGGAGAGCATAGGGCACTTCCACTCATGGGCGTATAAATTGGGAAAACTAAAAATCAGCAAGACACAGGCACCCCAAAGTTTAGGGCTGCTCTGTTGACAAGAACCCCCACTTCATTACACCTTAAATATCCTAGGAAAGAGAAAAATGGATAAAGAAGTTGGGGTCCTCATGTAAAATGGAATATCACTCAGCCATGAAATCAACGTCATAAGGCTAGTAGCAGCACGATGAGTGGATTTAGGTACGACGATTCTAAGTGAAATAAGTCACACAGAAAAAGACACTTATCATAAGATATCACTTCTAGAGGGAATGTAAAAACCGCTACACTTGAACTGAATTACAAAACAGAACAGAGTCACACGTTTAGGAAACACACTACGGCTGCTGAACGGGAAAGGTGAGGTGGGGTGATGCATAAAACAAGGGTTTTAAATTAGCTCAGATACCGTTCCATAAACCCAATATGTAAGATACAAGACCTATTCCTTGCTCAGTGAACTGGACTCAACACACCCTATTCACCGCACAAGAATATATCTGACTAGTAAGAATCTTCAAACCTATGCATTGATATCTCTCTGTAAGTGAGTCAAGGGGGTGTAAAGCGGCATAAACACAGCTGTGAAAAGCAGCTAAACCCCATTATAAAAATAAATTACTTTTCAAAACCCGTGAAACAAAGACAGTGAAAGAGAGAGAAATTCTTACAAAATTCGTTCAGGGGCTGTGATGCAACCTGGATTGACCATATCTAGACCCACAGCTGATTGAGACATAAGGGTGGACACTCTTGGGGCTGAGAGGTTCGGTGAGGTTGGGTGAGCCAACGCAGACCCTTTCAAGTAATACTGCATGGTACCCATCCCATGGGTCCCAAATCTCCAGGTTCAAGGGCATCTTCCTACGTCGAAAACAGGCATGAGAAACCCAGAAGATGGTACACCGTGTGATCGGGAAAGGTTTCTAAAACGCACCTCATTTCTCATCTCCTTTTCTCGGGTTCGCCATTCCAGCCGATTTACTAGCCATCTCCCTCCTTGGAGAATCAGCACCTTTACCCTCCTGTTCCGTACAGGTTGCAATTTGTCCTGAGGATGAACGGGAAGAGGGGGAACCAATGAGAGACTAGCTCCAGGGGTTGGGACAGGCACAGGTCACTCTATTTTCCCATCAGGAAGAAGAATTAAGCACAAGCTCAGCCTGCCCCCCAGAACCAGAAGAGGGCCTGAAGCAATCCTGCGCTTTTGCGGCCAGCTCCCAAAAAAGCGAGTTGAAAAATGGAGCTCAGGGGCACTGCAATTCACAAACCTGCAGAGTTTTAAATGATACCTCTCGTCCACAAATATATTAAGGGAAGGCAACGAAGAGGCTTTGAAAGCAAGGCAGAATTGCAGGAAACAGATTTCAGGAGGTAGATTCGAATCGCCTTGAAAGCACATGAAAAGCGGCAAAACGTGGACAATGATGCCCTTGGCCAAAAAGGGCGTATGCGTTTTTTCCTGAATATATTCAGGAAAAAACGCATACGCCCTTTTTGGCCAACCAAGCAACCTGGAAAGGCCAATCAGCGCTCCAAAGAAGTCTCGCTTCCCAGCGGGCAAAAGGGCCATGCGGAAAAAAGTGTCCAAACCAGAAATGCAGGACCGGCCATGGAGAAATGGGAGCCTTGCTACGCTGATGGGTGGGATGTAAATTGCCAACAGCCACTCTGGAGAAGTGTACGGTGTGTTCTGAAACATCTAAAAAACACAGCTTGGAGAGCATAGGGCACTTCCACTCATGGGCGTATAAATTGGGAAAACTAAAAATCAGCAAGACACAGGCACCCCAAAGTTTAGGGCTGCTCTGTTGACAAGAACCCCCACTTCATTACAACTTAAATATCCTAGGAAAGAGAAAAATGGATAAAGAAGTTGGGGTCCTCATGTAAAATGGAATATCACTCAGCCATGAAATCAACGTCATAAGGCTAGTAGCAGCACGATGAGTGGATTTAGGTACGACGATTCTAAGTGAAATAAGTCACACAGAAAAAGACACTTATCATAAGATATCACTTCTAGAGGGAATGTAAAAACCGCTACACTTGAACTGAATTACAAAACAGAACAGAGTCACACGTTTAGGAAACACACTACGGCTGCTGAACGGGAAAGGTGAGGTGGGGTGATGCATAAAACAAGGGTTTCAAATTAGCTCCGATACCGTTCCATAAACCCAATATGTAAGAGACAAGACCTATTCCTTGCTCAGTGAACTGGACTCAACACCCCCTATTCACCGCACAAGAATATATCTGACTAGTAAGAATCTTCAAACCTATGCATTGATATCTCTCTGTAAGTGAGTCAAGGGGGTGTAAAGCGGCATAAACACAGCCGTGAAAAGCAGCTAAACCCCATTATAAAAATAAATTACTTTTCAAAACCCGTGAAACAAAGACAGTGAAAGAGAGAGGAATTCTTACAAAATTCGTTCAGGGGCTGTGATGCAACCTGGATTGACCATATCTAGACCCACAGCTGATTGAGACATAAGGGTGGATACTCTTGGGGCTGAGAGGTTCGGTGAGGTTGGGTGAGCCAACGCAGACCCTTTCAAGTAATACTGCATGGTACCCATCCCATGGGTCCCAAATCTCCAGGTTCAAGGGCATCTTCCTACGTCGAAAACAGGCATGAGAAACCCAGAAGATGGTACACCGTGTGATCGGGAAAGGTTTCTAAAACGCACCTCATTTCTCATCTCCTTTGCTCGGGTTCGCCATTCCAGCCGATTTACTAGCCATCTCCCTCCTTGGAGAATCAGCACCTTTACCCTCCTGTTCCGTACAGGTTGCAATTTGTCCTGAGGATGAACGGGAAGAGGGGGAACCAATGAGAGACTAGCTCCAGGGGTTGGGACAGGCACAGGTCACTCTATTTTCCCATCAGGAAGAAGAATTAAGCACAAGCTCAGCCTGCCCCCCAGAACCAGAAGAGGGCCTGAAGCAATCCTGCGCTTTTGCGGCCAACTCCCAAAAAAGCGAGTTGAAAAATGGAGCTCAGGGGCACTGCAATTCACAAACCTGCAGAGTTTTAAATGATACCTCTCGTCCACAAATATATTAAGGGAAGGCAACGAAGAGGCTTTGAAAGCAAGGCAGAATTGCAGGAAACAGATTTCAGGAGGTAGATTCGAATCGCCTTGAAAGCACATGAAAAGCGGCAAAACGTGGACAATGATGCCCTTGGCCAAAAAGGGCGTATGCGTTTTTTCCTGAATATATTCAGGAAAAAACGCATACGCCCTTTTTGGCCAACCAAGCAACCTGGAAAGGCCAATCAGCGCTCCAAAGAAGTCTCGCTTCCCAGCGGGCAAAAGGGCCATGCGGAAAAAAGTGTCCAAACCAGAAATGCAGGACCGGCCATGGAGAAATGGGAGCCTTGCTACGCTGATGGGTGGGATGTAAATTGCCAACAGCCACTCTGGAGAAGTGTACGGTGTGTTCTGAAACATCTAAAAAACACAGCTTGGAGAGCATAGGGCACTTCCACTCATGGGCGTATAAATTGGGAAAACTAAAAATCAGCAAGACACAGGCACCCCAAAGTTTAGGGCTGCTCTGTTGACAAGAACCCCCACTTCATTACACCTTAAATATCCTAGGAAAGAGAAAAATGGATAAAGAAGTTGGGGTCCTCATGTACAATGGAATATCACTCAGCCATGAAATCAACGTCATAAGGCTAGTAGCAGCACGATGAGTGGATTTAGGTACGACGATTCTAAGTGAAATAAGTCACACAGAAAAAGACACTTATCATAAGATATCACTTCTAGAGGGAATGTAAAAACCGCTACACTTGAACTGAATTACAAAACAGAACAGAGTCACACGTTTAGGAAACACACTACGGCTGCTGAACGGGAAAGGTGAGGTGGGGTGATGCATAAAACAAGGGTTTCAAATTAGCTCAGATACCGTTCCATAAACCCAATATGTAAGAGACAAGACCTATTCCTTGCTCAGTGAACTGGACTCAACACACCCTATTCACCGCACAAGAATATATCTGACTAGTAAGAATCTTCAAACCTATGCATTGATATCTCTCTGTAAGTGAGTCAAGGGGGTGTAAAGCGGCATAAACACAGCCGTGAAAAGCAGCTAAACCCCATTATAAAAATAAATTACTTTTCAAAACCCGTGAAACAAAGACAGTGAAAGAGAGAGAAATTCTTACAAAATTCGTTCAGGGGCTGTGATGCAACCTGGATTGACCATATCTAGACCCACAGCTGATTGAGACATAAGGGTGGACACTCTTGGGGCTGAGAGGTTCGGTGAGGTTGGGTGAGCCAACGCAGACCCTTTCAAGTAATACTGCATGGTACCCATCCCATGGGTCCCAAATCTCCAGGTTCAAGGGCATCTTCCTACGTCGAAAACAGGCATGAGAAACCCAGAAGATGGTACACCGTGTGATCGGGAAAGGTTTCTAAAACGCACCTCATTTCTCATCTCCTTTGCTCGGGTTCGCCATTCCAGCCGATTTACTAGCCATCTCCCTCCTTGGAGAATCAGCACCTTTACCCTCCTGTTCCGTACAGGTTGCAATTTGTCCTGAGGATGAACGGGAAGAGGGGGAACCAATGAGAGACTAGCTCCAGGGGTTGGGACAGGCACAGGTCACTCTATTTTCCCATCAGGAAGAAGAATTAAGCACAAGCTCAGCCTGCCCCCCAGAACCAGAAGAGGGCCTGAAGCAATCCTGCGTTTTTGCGGCCAGCTCCCAAAAAAGCGAGTTGAAAAATGGAGCTCAGGGGCACTGCAATTCACAAACCTGCAGAGTTTTAAATGATACCTCTCGTCCACAAATATATTAAGGGAAGGCAACGAAGAGGCTTTGAAAGCAAGGCAGAATTGCAGGAAACAGATTTCAGGAGGTAGATTCGAATCGCCTTGAAAGCACATGAAAAGCGGCAAAACGTGGACAATGATGCCCTTGGCCAAAAAGGGCGTATGCGTTTTTTCCTGAATATATTCAGGAAAAAACGCATACGCCCTTTTTGGCCAACCAAGCAACCTGGAAAAGCAAATCAGAGCTCGAAAGAAGTCTCGCTTCCCAGCGGGCAAAAGGGCCATGCGGAAAAAAGTGTCCAAACCAGAAATGCAGGACCGGCCATGGAGAAATGGGAGCCTTGCTACGCTGATGGGTGGGATGTAAATTGCCAACAGCCACTCTGGAGAAGTGTACGGTGTGTTCTGAAACATCTAAAAAACACAGCTTGGAGAGCATAGGGCACTTCCACTCATGGGCGTATAAATTGGGAAAACTAAAAATCAGCAAGACACAGGCACCCCAAAGTTTAGGGCTGCTCTGTTGACAAGAACCCCCACTTCATTACACCTTAAATATCCTAGGAAAGAGAAAAATGGATAAAGAAGTTGGGGTCCTCATGTACAATGGAATATCACTCAGCCATGAAATCAACGTCATAAGGCTAGTAGCAGCACGATGAGTGGATTTAGGTACGACGATTCTAAGTGAAATAAGTCACACAGAAAAAGTCACTTATCATAAGATATCACTTCTAGAGGGAATGTAAAAACCGCTACACTTGAACTGAATTACAAAACAGAACAGAGTCACACGTTTAGGAAACACACTACGGCTGCTGAACGGGAAAGGTGAGGTGGGGTGATGCATAAAACAAGGGTTTCAAATTAGCTCAGATACCGTTCCATAAACCCAATATGTAAGAGACAAGACCTATTCCTTGCTCAGTGAACTGGACTCAACACCCCCTATTCACCGCACAAGAATATATCTGACTAGTAAGAATCTTCAAACCTATGTATTGATATCTCTCTGTAAGTGAGTCAAGGGGGTGTAAAGCGGCATAAACACAGCCGTGAAAAGCAGCTAAACCCCATTATAAAAATAAATTACTTTTCAAAACCCGTGAAACAAAGACAGTGAAAGAGAGAGAAATTCTTACAAAATTCGTTCAGGGGCTGTGATGCAACCTGGATTGACCATATCTAGACCCACAGCTGATTGAGACATAAGGGTGGACACTCTTGGGGCTGAGAGGTTCGGTGAGGTTGGGTGAGCCAACGCAGACCCTTTCAAGTAATACTGCATGGTACCCATCCCATGGGTCCCAAATCTCCAGGTTCAAGGGCATCTTCCTACGTCGAAAACAGGCATGAGAAACCCAGAAGATGGTACACCGTGTGATCGGGAAAGGTTTCTAAAACGCACCTCATTTCTCATCTCCTTTGCTCGGGTTCGCCATTCCAGCCGATTTACTAGCCATCTCCCTCCTTGGAGAATCAGCACCTTTACCCTCCTGTTCCGTACAGGTTGCAATTTGTCCTGAGGATGAACGGGAAGAGGGGGAACCAATGAGAGACTTACTCCAGGGGTTGGGACAGGCACAGGTCACTCTATTTTCCCATCAGGAAGAAGAATTAAGCACAAGCTCAGCCTGCCCCCCAGAACCAGAAGAGGGCCTGAAGCAATCCTGCGTTTTTGCGGCCAGCTCCCAAAAAAGCGAGTTGAAAAATGGAGCTCAGGGGCACTGCAATTCACAAACCTGCAGAGTTTTAAATGATACCTCTCGTCCACAAATATATTAAGGGAAGGCAACGAAGAGGCTTTGAAAGCAAGGCAGAATTGCAGGAAACAGATTTCAGGAGGTAGATTCGAATCGCCTTGAAAGCACATGAAAAGCGGCAAAACGTGGACAATGATGCCCTTGGCCAAAAAGGGCGTATGCGTTTTTTCCTGAATATATTCAGGAAAAAACGCATACGCCCTTTTTGGCCAACCAAGCAACCTGGAAAGGCCAATCAGCGCTCCAAAGAAGTCTCGCTTCCCAGCGGGCAAAAGGGCCATGCGGAAAAAAGTGTCCAAACCAGAAATGCAGGACCGGCCATGGAGAAATGGGAGCCTTGCTACGCTGATGGGTGGGATGTAAATTGCCAACAGCCACTCTGGAGAAGTGTACGGTGTGTTCTGAAACATCTAAAAAACACAGCTTGGAGAGCATAGGGCACTTCCACTCATGGGCGTATAAATTGGGAAAACTAAAAATCAGCAAGACACAGGCACCCCAAAGTTTAGGGCTGCTCTGTTGACAAGAACCCCCACTTCATTACACCTTAAATATCCTAGGAAAGAGAAAAATGGATAAAGAAGTTGGGGTCCTCATGTACAATGGAATATCACTCAGCCATGAAATCAACGTCATAAGGCTAGTAGCAGCACGATGAGTGGATTTAGGTACGACGATTCTAAGTGAAATAAGTCACACAGAAAAAGACACTTATCATAAGATATCACTTCTAGAGGGAATGTAAAAACCGCTACACTTGAACTGAATTACAAAACAGAACAGAGTCACACGTTTAGGAAACACACTACGGCTGCTGAACGGGAAAGGTGAGGTGGGGTGATGCATAAAACAAGGGTTTCAAATTAGCTCAGATACCGTTCCATAAACCCAATATGTAAGAGACAAGACCTATTCCTTTTTCAGTGAACTGGACTCAACACCCCCTATTCACCGCACAAGAATATATCTGACTAGTAAGAATCTTCAAACCTATGTATTGATATCTCTCTGTAAGTGAGTCAAGGGGGTGTAAAGCGGCATAAACACAGCCGTGAAAAGCAGCTAAACCCCATTATAAAAATAAATTACTTTTCAAAACCCGTGAAACAAAGACAGTGAAAGAGAGAGAAATTCTTACAAAATTCGTTCAGGGGCTGTGATGCAACCTGGATTGACCATATCTAGACCCACAGCTGATTGAGACATAAGGGTGGACACTCTTGGGGCTGAGAGGTTCGGTGAGGTTGGGTGAGCCAACGCAGACCCTTTCAAGTAATACTGCATGGTACCCATCCCATGGGTCCCAAATCTCCAGGTTCAAGGGCATCTTCCTACGTCGAAAACAGGCATGAGAAACCCAGAAGATGGTACACCGTGTGATCGGGAAAGGTTTCTAAAACGCACCTCATTTCTCATCTCCTTTGCTCGGGTTCACCATTCCAGCCGATTTACTAGCCATCTCCCTCCTTGGAGAATCAGCACCTTTACCCTCCTGTTCCGTACAGGTTGCAATTTGTCCTGAGGATGAACGGGAAGAGGGGGAACCAATGAGAGACTAGCTCTAGGTGTTGGGACAGGCACAGGTCACTCTATTTTCCCATCAGGAAGAAGAATTAAGCACAAGCTCAGCCTGCCCCCCAGAACCAGAAGAGGGCCTGAAGCAATCCTGCGCTTTTGCGGCCAGCTCCCAAAAAAGCGAGTTGAAAAATGGAGCTCAGGGGCACTGCAATTCACAAACCTGCAGAGTTTTAAATGATACCTCTCGTCCACAAATATATTAAGGGAAGGCAACGAAGAGGCTTTGAATGCAAGGCAGAATTGCAGGAAACAGATTTCAGGAGGTAGATTCGAATCACCTTGAAAGCACATGAAAAGCGGCAAAACGTGGACAATGATGCCCTTGGCCAAAAAGGGCATATGCGTTTTTTCCTGAATATATTCAGGAAAAAACGCATACGCCCTTTTTGGCCAACCAAGCAACCTGGAAAGGCCAATCAGCGCTCCAAAGAAGTCTCGCTTCCCAGCGGGCAAAAGGGCCATGCGGAAAAAAGTGTCCAAACCAGAAATGCAGGACCGGCCATGGAGAAATGGGAGCCTTGCTACGCTGATGGGTGGGATGTAAATTGCCAACAGCCACTCTGGAGAAGTGTACGGTGTGTTCTGAAACATCTAAAAAACACAGCTTGGAGAGCATAGGGCACTTCCACTCATGGGCGTATAAATTGGGAAAACTAAAAATCAGCAAGACACAGGCACCCCAAAGTTTAGGGCTGCTCTGTTGACAAGAACCCCCACTTCATTACACCTTAAATATCCTAGGAAAGAGAAAAATGGATAAAGAAGTTGGGGTCCTCATGTACAATGGAATATCACTCAGCCATGAAATCAACGTCATAAGGCTAGTAGCAGCACGATGAGTGGATTTAGGTACGACGATTCTAAGTGAAATAAGTCACACAGAAAAAGACACTTATCATAAGATATCACTTCTAGAGGGAATGTAAAAACCGCTACACTTGAACTGAATTACAAAACAGAACAGAGTCACACGTTTAGGAAACACACTACGGCTGCTGAACGGGAAAGGTGAGGTGGGGTGATGCATAAAACAAGGGTTTCAAATTAGCTCCGATACCGTTCCATAAACCCAATATGTAAGAGACAAGACCTATTCCTTTTTCAGTGAACTGGACTCAACACCCCCTATTCACCGCACAAGAATATATCTGACTAGTAAGAATCTTCAAACCTATGTATTGATATCTCTCTGTGAGTGAGTCAAGGGGGTGTAAAGCGGCATAAACACAGCCGTGAAAAGCAGCTAAACCCCATTATAAAAATAAATTACTTTTCAAAACCCGTGAAACAAAGACAGTGAAAGAGAGAGAAATTCTTACAAAATTCGTTCAGGGGCTGTGATGCAACCTGGATTGACCATATCTAGACCCACAGCTGATTGAGACATAAGGGTGGACACTCTTGGGGCTGAGAGGTTCGGTGAGGTTGGGTGAGCCAACGCAGACCCTTTCAAGTAATACTGCATGGTACCCATCCCATGGGTCCCAAATCTCCAGGTTCAAGGGCATCTTCCTACGTCGAAAACAGGCATGAGAAACCCAGAAGATGGTACACCGTGTGATCGGGAAAGGTTTCTAAAACGCACCTCATTTCTCATCTCCTTTGCTCGGGTTCGCCATTCCAGCCGATTTACTAGCCATCTCCCTCCTTGGAGAATCAGCACCTTTACCCTCCTGTTCCGTACAGGTTGCAATTTGTCCTGAGGATGAACGGGAAGAGGGGGAACCAATGAGAGACTAGCTCCAGGGGTTGGGACAGGCACAGGTCACTCTATTTTCCCATCAGGAAGAAGAATTAAGCACAAGCTCAGCCTGCCCCCCAGAACCAGAAGAGGGCCTGAAGCAATCCTGCGCTTTTGCGGCCAGCTCCCAAAAAAGCGAGTTGAAAAATGGAGCTCAGGGGCACTGCAATTCACAAACCTGCAGAGTTTTAAATGATACCTCTCGTCCACAAATATATTAAGGGAAGGCAACGAAGAGGCTTTGAAAGCAAGGCAGAATTGCAGGAAACAGATTTCAGGAGGTAGATTCGAATCGCCTTGAAAGCACATGAAAAGCGGCAAAACGTGGACAATGATGCCCTTGGCCAAAAAGGGCGTATGCGTTTTTTCCTGAATATATTCAGGAAAAAACGCATACGCCCTTTTTGGCCAACCAAGCAACCTGGAAAGGCCAATCAGCGCTCCAAAGAAGTCTCGCTTCCCAGCGGGCAAAAGGGCCATGCGGAAAAAAGTGTCCAAACCAGAAATGCAGGACCGGCCATGGAGAAATGGGAGCCTTGCTACGCTGATGGGTGGGATGTAAATTGCCAACAGCCACTCTGGAGAAGTGTACGGTGTGTTCTGAAACATCTAAAAAACACAGCTTGGAGAGCATAGGGCACTTCCACTCATGGGCGTATAAATTGGGAAAACTAAAAATCAGCAAGACACAGGCACCCCAAAGTTTAGGGCTGCTCTGTTGACAAGAACCCCCACTTCATTACACCTTAAATATCCTAGGAAAGAGAAAAATGGATAAAGAAGTTGGGGTCCTCATGTACAATGGAATATCACTCAGCCATGAAATCAACGTCATAAGGCTAGTAGCAGCACGATGAGTGGATTTAGGTACGACGATTCTAAGTGAAATAAGTCACACAGAAAAAGACACTTATCATAAGATATCACTTCTAGAGGGAATGTAAAAACCGCTACACTTGAACTGAATTACAAAACAGAACAGAGTCACACGTTTAGGAAACACACTACGGCTGCTGAACGGGAAAGGTGAGGTGGGGTGATGCATAAAACAAGGGTTTCAAATTAGCTCCGATACCGTTCCATAAACCCAATATATAAGAGACAAGACCTATTCCTTTTTCAGTGAACTGGACTCAACACCCCCTATTCACCGCACAAGAATATATCTGACTAGTAAGAATCTTCAAACCTATGTATTGATATCTCTCTGTAAGTGAGTCAAGGGGGTGTAAAGCGGCATAAACACAGCCGTGAAAAGCAGCTAAACCCCATTATAAAAATAAATTACTTTTCAAAACCCGTGAAACAAAGACAGTGAAAGAGAGAGAAATTCTTCCAAAATTCGTTCACGGGCTGTGATGCAACCTGGATTGACCATATCTAGACCCACAGCTGATTGAGACATAAGGGTGGACACTCTTGGGGCTGAGAGGTTCGGTGAGGTTGGGTGAGCCAACGCAGACCCTTTCAAGTAATACTGCATGGTACCCATCCCATGGGTCCCAAATCTCCAGGTTCAAGGGCATCTTCCTACGTCGAAAACAGGCATGAGAAACCCAGAAGATGGTACACCGTGTGATCGGGAAAGGTTTCTAAAACGCACCTCATTTCTCATCTCCTTTGCTCGGGTTCGCCATTTCAGCCGATTTACTAGCCATCTCCGTCCTTGGAGAATCAGCACCTTTAACCTCCTGTTCCGTACAGGTTGCAATTTGTCCTGAGGATGAACGGGAAGAGGGGGAACCAATGAGAGACTAGCTCTAGGTGTTGGGACAGGCACAGGTCACTCTATTTTCCCATCAGGAAGAAGAATTAAGCACAAGCTCAGCCTGCCCCCCAGAACCAGAAGAGGGCCTGAAGCAATCCTGCGCTTTTGCGGCCAGCTCCCAAAAAAGCGAGTTGAAAAATGGAGCTCAGGGACACTGCAATTCACAAACCTGCAGAGTTTTAAATGATACCTCTCGTCCACAAATATATTAAGGGAAGGCAACGAAGAGGCTTTGAAAGCAAGGCAGAATTGCAGGAAACAGATTTCAGGAGGTAGATTCGAATCGCCTTGAAAGCACATGAAAAGCGGCAAAACGTGGACAATGATGCCCTTGGCCAAAAAGGGCGTATGCGTTTTTTCCTGAATATATTCAGGAAAAAACGCATACGCCCTTTTTGGCCAACCAAGCAACCTGGAAAGGCCAATCAGCGCTCCAAAGAAGTCTCGCTTCCCAGCGGGCAAAAGGGCCATGCGGAAAAAAGTGTCCAAACCAGAAATGCAGGACCGGCCATGGAGAAATGGGAGCCTTGCTACGCTGATGGGTGGGATGTAAATTGCCAACAGCCACTCTGGAGAAGTGTACGGTGTGTTCTGAAACATCTAAAAAACACAGCTTGGAGAGCATAGGGCACTTCCACTCATGGGCGTATAAATTGGGAAAACTAAAAATCAGCAAGACACAGGCACCCCAAAGTTTAGGGCTGCTCTGTTGACAAGAACCCCCACTTCATTACACCTTAAATATCCTAGGAAAGAGAAAAATGGATAAAGAAGTTGGGGTCCTCATGTACAATGGAATATCACTCAGCCATGAAATCAACGTCATAAGGCTAGTAGCAGCACGATGAGTGGATTTAGGTACGACGATTCTAAGTGAAATAAGTCACA